>NW_027185715.1:10566640-10599165 GCF_028583685.1 Petaurus breviceps papuanus | reverse complement strand
GTTCTGACTGATGATGACTGAGAACAACGAAAAACAGAATTGTAAAAACAGTGAATTGGTCCAATCCATTCTGGGAAACATCTGAAACTGTACTGGAAAAGACATCTTAACTGTACATATCCTTAAATCTTATATAACTACTGGGCACATATCAAAGAGGTCCAGGACTGATGAAAAGACCTTACACAAACACACATAAACATATATATGTATGCACAAAATATTTACACTGACACTTTGTAATAGGAAAAAAACGGAAAATAAAGTAAATGCTCCTCAATGGGGTAATGATTATAATAATTGTTGTATATTAATGTCATATTATATTGCTATGCCATAGTGAAAAAAAAGAATAAATCCAGAGAGGACCGAGTAGAAATAGTTAACTATGTGGGACGGCTAGGTGGCACAGTGAATAGAGCACCGGCCCTGGATTCAGGAGGACCTGAGTTCAAATCCGGCCTCATGCACTTAACACTTACTGGCTGTGTAACCTTGGACAAGTCACTTAACCTCAATTTACCCTGCCCTACCCCTCCAAAAAGAAAAAAAAAAGTTAACCATGGAAACTGCTAAGTTCAGAAAAGTGTTTGGTCTGGAGGAAGAGAGGCAAATATTAAATTATTCTGGACATGTCTGAGATGTCTATGGGATGCCCATCAACTGGGGAATGGCTGAACAAATTGGTGGTATATGATTGTGATGGAATACTACTGTGCTACAAGAAATGATATCAATGATCTGAGAAAAACATGGAAAGACTTTCAGGAAATAATGAAGAAGAAAATGAGCAGAACCAAGAGAATATTGTACATAGTAACAGCAATACTGTTTTAAGAATGACTGTGTGAATAAGTTATTCTGACTTTTATAATTCTATTATAAGTACCCAAGTTAATCATAAAGGACATAGGAAAAAAAACATTATCTGCATCCAGAAAATAAGTACTGATAAACAGAAGTATGCATTGAATAATTTTACACACACACACACACACACACACACACACTGATTTGTGTCTAATGGTAGCTATCTCTCTAGGGAAGGAAGAGGGTAGGAAAAATGAAGGAAAAAAAATTTTATATGATAATTTTGTTGTATATTTGAAAGGAACAGCAAGCTGTGCATAGCAGATTTTCAGTTTCACATACAATCATCTTTTTTATTGTACTATGCTATGGAAATGATTATTTTTATTCCATGTAAATTAACATAATTTTTAAAAATAAAGGGACAACAACAAAAAAAGCTATCTATGGAATACACAGTTCAAAATGTCTAATAAGTAGTAATACAGTTAAAGACACCTAGTAGGGGGGCAGCCAGGTAGCACAGGGAGTAAGAGCACCGGCTCCAGCGTCCGGAAGACCTGGGGATCGAATCCAGGCTCCAACACTTAGCACCCACCCAGAAACACCTGGCCGTGTAACCTTGAGCAAGTTACTTAACCCCAATTGCTTAAAAAAAAAAAAAAAAGACACCTAGAAGGCCCAATGGATAGAGCACTGAGCCTGGAATACCTGAGTTCAAATTCAGCCTCAGACCCACAAGTCATTAAAACTCTGTTTGCCTTAATCTATTGGAGAAGAAAATGGTTGTAAACCCAATCCTGTATCTTTGACAAGAACACTCCATGGACCATATTGGCTTGTTATGGTCCAAAGGGTCATGAAGAAATTCTAGAGATTAAGGATGCATATTCTGATCTCGGAATCTTCTGTAATTAACTCCATAGGAGCTAATAAGATCACTAAGTGGGAAAATACACAGAGAGAAAATAGTCCAAGATACAACCCTGGAGTAGATCTTCATCGAGGAACATTACATGATTGAACCAGCAAAGGCGACTAAGAAAGAAGTCAGTCAAGTAAGAGAATAAAAAAGAACAGTGTATTAAAAAATCCATAAAAGAGAGAGTATCCAGGAGGAGATGCTGGTCAACAGTGTCAAATGAATCAGAAAGTTCAAGGAGGACTGCCTTTCAAGAAAAGACCATCAGATTTGGCAATTAAGAGATCACTGGTAACTTGTAGAGGACAGTTTCAGTTGAGTGAAGAGGTCAAAAACCAGATTACCAAGGATTGGGGAGAGGAAGAAAAGGCAAAGCGAGGGGCCACCTCTTTCTAGGAGTTTGTGACTATGAAGAGGGGAGGTAAGGATGATTGTTTGAGGGGATTTTTTTCTTTCAAACCAGCAGGGAAGAAAGCAATAGAAAAAGAGAGATAGATAAGAGATTAAAAATTAGAGAAAGGTGAAGATAATCGATGGGGCAAACTGTTAGAGAAGCCAGGGGGGAATCAAGAATAAATTTTCTTTTTAATTTTTATTCTGAATTTAACAAAACATATCTGATCAGCGTTTGAATTAAAAAAAAAAAGAACAAAAAAGGAGGATTTCACATGAAATTTCAAGTCTCTGTTTATGTACATAGAACTTACTTTTTCTTTTTAAGTATATAATAGGAGCAATTGATAGCTTTCAAAGCTATCCTGTGTGTCTGGCTTTCCTTCTGAGAAGAAGGGAAGGGAAGGGAAGGGAAAGGGAGGGGAGGGGAGGGGAGGGGATACACCATGCTTAGAAGTCAGCTTAGAAGTCAAGTCTGAGAAACTACTGAAAAGTGTAGGGATTGGTAGTCTGAATGAACACCAAGGAGAATTATAGGACAAGTAAGGCCTAAGGAAGAGATAGAAAGATGAAAAATTATGATCAAACTGGAGGATCTTAGAATTTTTTGTCAAAAAAGTAAAGGCACTGGAACAGTCTAAATTAGGACTGGGAAAATGTATTTCCCACTCTGAAGAATCTTATTTTGCATGGAGGTGATCTTGAAATTAATGATAATAAGAATAACTACTGAACAGGGATTTGACAAACACTTCACATACATAATTTCATTAAGTCCTTGGTTTGGAGTCAGAAAGTCTGGGTTCGAATCCTTCTTGTCAGTGAAGTAGTGTTACATAAGGCTGGAGCTAGCCTCAGAGACAAGTCCCACATCAGACGATGGCAGAGCGGTCCTGGACAAGTCACTTAACTCCTGGCAAAAGTCTCCGAGATGTTTAAGTTTCAGAGAAGTTATGGGTGTGCATAAGAAATGGCAATTTCTCACTCAGAGTTTCCTACACAGATAAAAAACACAGGTCCCATCTTCCCTAACAAAAAAAAAAAATCCTATGTGCCACTCAACTTGTCTGGGCCTCAGTTTCCTTATGTATAAAATGAAGGAGTTAGACTAAATGGCCTATAAATTCATTTCCAAATCTATGGTTTATGATTTATTAATTCTATTTGTTTATATTTCATAGTTCTACCACAAATTTCTTGTCCTACCCTAATACAAGAGCAGGACAAAATGAGATCACACATGAAAAACTACCGTGACAGTTTTGCTTACTCTTTTCTGTGGAGTTCTGAATGTGATTTTTCCTTCTTTTTTAAGCCCCAGCTGATCAACAGGTTTTCACTGAGAACAACAGGTGTGCTCCCCAGGCATGCCCCGTTCACTGTTAAAACTGCACCAAACAGCCAAGTGATTATCTTGGGCCTACCCCTGCCTCCGTACACTCACAATTCTGTGGACCTTTATTAATTAAAAATTAATAAAAGAGCAGATGAAATATTCTTCCCCTCTTCTCCGTGGAAAGACAGTAGCATATAAACAGGGAGGAACACAGCCAAATCTGGTTATTTACTTTGTTTAACTTTTTTTCTTTGCTACAAGAAGGAGGGATGAGATATTAAGTGACAATGTCACTTTTTTAAAAAAAATGCCAATAAAACATTTAAAAAAACAGAGAAGGGCTTGTCTCAGGATAACAGATAAAATGAGTACTTCCCTCCCCAGGCAAACCCCAAGTAGATTTTCAGGATAAAGTTAGAGACCCTGGCTCTATTTCCTTTGTGTGATCAATTTTTTTTACACTTGAAAAGCTCCAGATATGCCCATGTTCCCAGCCACCTTTAATTCTTTCATGCGTACAACAAATATTTTTTTTATTTTTTTGGAAAGGAACAGGCACTCAAACCTAGAATTCTCACTTGGCAACAGTTCACAGGCCAATGTTCCTCTCTTCCATTTCCACATGAATGACTCCTGTCATTCTCTCTTTGATTACTTTCATTAACTTCTGAGGCTGCTCCAGACAAATTATTTCTACACCATGAGTTGCCAACAACCAGGAACCAATTATCCTTACAGCTGAGCAGGGAGAAAGCATCTCCAAACTGATATGAAATTAAGAGGATATATTTAATTCAAGATTCACCTCCATATCAATCAAGCTACATCTATACGGCTCTTTTTAAAAGGGGGAGGAGGGAATGTAAGACCAAAATAACTGTAGTTACCTATGTAGCCTCAGGTTAACATTAAGTTATTTATTTAGTTATATATTTATTCCTTTAGTTGGTTTGACTAGGAATGCTTCATCTGCATGTTACTCTGATTAACAAGATAAGGACTCATCCATCATTCACTGGAACGGTTTAATCACATTTCATCAGTAGAGTGTTGGTCAAGGGTTCAAGGGTTTCAATGAAAAGGAGCCTATGTGTCATCCTCCTAGAAGAAAAGACAAAGCAAAATGCTAGGCATGGAATGCATCATGTATCACTCCTGACTGCCCTTGTTAAGGAATTTCTGTGGCAAATTTCCAATGCCCAGCCAGCTTTCCTCTGTCACCTCAGATGTCTCCCCAGCCATCAGCTGTTCACAATGACACATAATGGACCTAAAGTGGGAAAGGTGGTACCCTCCTAAGAGGGGTAGAGGAATCCAGAATTTTCTAAAAATCTACAGATGTCATTTTTGAAATATCTCCCCTGGGCCCTTCACTTAAATAAAGAGCCACCACACTGATTATAGCAATGGGGATTGGATCTGGGATTTTGCTAGCACAATCAACTCCATATGCTTCTATCACCACCTTCTCTCAGTTTATAATTTTTGAGAGTTGCCTGGGACAATGAGAGACTGAAGTGATTTATCCAAGGTCACTGTATCAGAGACAGTATTTGAGCTCAAGTTTTCCAGATGGGAAAGAGAGTCTGTCTCTCTGTTAAAACTACAATGGGTAACATGCTATCTTACATTTTTATCTTTGGGAAGGGAAGTTCTTAAGATAACCTATAGGCTGACAACCCATAGGAGGGCCATCTTAAATAAATTAACAACCACACAACTAATATTTATATAGCACTTTAAGCATGTAAATCTTACCTCTGATTCTCTCAGATAACCTGTGAGTTAAAGGTGGTCATTATCCCCACTCTACAGATAAGGAGGGGCAGCTAAGTAGTGAAGTAGATGGAGTGCCCAACTCTGGCCTCAGATACTTACTAACTGTGTGACCCTGGGCAAGTTACTTAACCCTGTTTGCCTCAGTCTCCTCATCTATAAAATGAGCTGGAGAAGGAAATGGCTAAACCACTCCGGTAACTCTGCCAAGAACACCCCAAATGGGGTCACAGAGAGTCGGAAACTACTTGCCTCAGAGCCATACAACTAGTAAATGTCTTCAAATTTGGGTTTCCTGGAGTCCAGTGCTCTATCCTCTAAACCAGTGACATCAAACTCAAATACAAACAGAAGTGCTAAACCCTAGAAAAGGATATTGATCAGAAAATAAAAGTTATTTGTGTTTTGTTGCATTATTTAGTTCAATATTTTCGATTGCATTTTAATCTGGTTTCCAAACTAATCTTTGACACCTCTTCCCTAAGCCACCCAACCACACAGCTAGGAATCAAGGATGTACCCATTAAAACTGGCAGGAGAGAATCCACATACAGGAACAGCCCTTGGTACCTCCTATGCTACCTACCCCAAACTTCTCCCACGTGGTTCTACTTATCTTCAATTAAGTATTACCGGACAAGGGTATGCAGTGGCCATGATCAGGATGCATTTGCTGAGCATATAGAGAATATATCCAGCATTTTCTAAAAGCACCAAGGCATTATAAAACCACCATAACATAGGACATGTTCCCAGATCTCAGAGTTTCTAGGACTGAAGAATCAGGACAAAATGATCGGGTTCTCCAAGTATTTGAAGGGCTGTCCTGTGAAAGGATTAGATTCATTTGGTTTCTTCTCAAAGAGGGAAAACAGGAACAATGGAAAAGCAACTAGGTGACCCAGTGGATAGAGTGCCCAGCCTGGAGCCAGAAGGACCTGGGTTCAAATCAGACCTCAGACACTTCCTAGCTGTGTGACCCTGGGCAAGTCACTTAACCCTGTTTGCCTTGGTTTTCCCACTTGTAAAATGAGCTGGAAAAGGAAATGGCAAACTACTCCAGTATCTTTGCCAAAAAAATCCCAACAGAAAAAAAAACTCAACAACAAAAGGAACAATGGATTTAAGTTGCCACAGAACAAATGTAGGTTTGATGCTAGGGAAAATGATGGGGGCTACCTAGATAAGATGGGCTGCCTCAAGAGCTGTGGGTTACCCCTCCTTGGAAGTCTTCCAGAAGGAGCAGACGACCCCTTATCAGGTCTAAGGTATAGTGGAATTCTTTTCATTGTCAACTGGATTAGGTTCTGGAGTGAGCTCAAATAGGCTAAATAGGTTAAATTTCAGTGTGAGCACTTAAACCTTGGAATCAGGCAACTGCTACAAACCAGGACTTGGCTGATTGTTCTGCTGACTATCTAGCCTTATGAAAGTGATAGCGAAAATGTGAATAGTGGAAATTCAACTTTAACGTGTGTCCTGCATGTGTGCATATACACATGTGTGAATATAGATACATACACACACACACACACACACATATAGGTCTTCCTTTCACATCTGGGGGGTCAGAGGTACAGCAGCCTGGAAAATCCCATGAAAGTTTTTGGCCCTCCCCTTCTTAACAGAAAAGTCTGAATTTATTCTCTTTCTTTTATTGGGTGTTTATAGCACTTATTGTAAAATTTGGGTTGATATTATACTATACTATACATATATTTTATGCATTTCTGAGTTTTTAAATTTTTTCTGTTTTGTCGGCTGGCCTTCCCATATTGTCTGAGGCTTCCACAAACTCCCCCAAAATTCCCATTAAATTTCTTATGATGACCTGCAGTATATCACACCCCTGACTCTCAAATCCTATGAGAGGCATATGGGCAAGTCTTCCCCATGTTTACTTACTTCATGCCTGAGATCAAACAAGATAAGAGAGGGGCAAAGGTCTCCCTAAACTGTAAAGTACCATACATACTTAAATAAGGCTTGGTGAATCCCTCCGTCTTCTTTCCATTTTCCAGACCTCCCCTCATTTCCAAAAGGCAGAGCACGGATGGAACATAGCCACAAATACTGTTTTCTTCTCTTTGGAAGAACACTGAGTGGTCCTGAATTCGTGCTGTGAAAGTTGTTTACTTAAACACAAAACAGACTCCCTAAAGGAGAAGGGGGATGGGAAGAGGAAAAGGAAAAGTGACCTCCTGGTGTGGGCCAGCTAGTAATGGAAACACGCTATGCCGTATTCTCCCATTCCACACAACCCAAGAGGGAAAAACAAACTAGAATTTCATGATATTTGCCCCTTTAAGACCAAAGACCAAGCATGTGTTTGTTCTCCCCAAAATGAAAGCCCGTTAGGGGGTTCCCTACCAGGGGAACAGTCTAAATGTGAAACTAAAAAGGAGAGAAGGTGATGAAACTAAAATGAGATATGTTTCTGCCAGCAAGGACATACACAGTCCATAAGTAAGAGAAACTCAAAGTCCACCAACAATTTGGAAATCAAGACCACGCCCATAGTGGTCCTTCTGTTCTCAAACCCCAATCACAGCCCTTGAGCTTTAAGGCCCACAAAGTGCTTTATTTAAACATACTATCTTATTTGCTTCTCCCCCAAACCCAGGATGAACATACTGCAGGTATTATTATTTCCATATTACGGATGAGGAAAGTAAGGCTCAGAGAGGTGACTTAAGTGACTTTGCCCATGGCAAGGAAGGGCCACCTGGAAGGTTAATAAACATTAGAGAGAGAATCTGAACCTAGGTTGTTGGATCATAGAGGGAGTGCCGGCAGAGACCTCTCATTTTAAAGACAGAACCTGAGGGAGACAGAAGTTAGTGACACAGTTAGTGAGGCTGTGTGAGATGAGACGGAACTTAGGTCTTCCTGACTCTAGGGCCGGCACTCTATCTCTACACGACCAAACCTCTCTCCTTCAAGACGGTCAGATACTCCTCCCGCTAAGTCATGCCTTGACCGTTACAAATCTCCATGATTTTTCCAAGGACTAGATTAAATGCCATCTCCTTCAACCTGCAAACCTTGATCTTCCAGAGATAAAAGCAGCCCTCCCTTTGAAATTTCACTTCACATTCGTTGTCCTAATGTGCATCATATTTATATACAGGTTTCATCTTCTCTTAGAAATTTTGAAGATCCTCCCAAAAGAGCCTTTGTATCTCACTCACCTCTGCTCATCTTTCCTCTCTTCCTTGGTGCATACTACAAGGTCTTGTAAGTAACAGATACTCGATTTTGCTGAAATGAGTTTTTAACCTATTCAAAGAGGTATTTAAAAGGCCAACTAACAAGACTGAAACAACAGAATTTAACACTAATAGACCTTAATAAGAACAGCAGCCTTAAGGGAAACACAGTGACTTGTTACGGATGAACATGAATATAATCCACTAATCTGCTACTCACAAACAGATTTTTGTTATGACTTAAGTATAACTGTTCAGATGCCTGGGTGATAGAATATAATAATAACAATAACAGTAATGATAAGTAGCTAGCATTTATAGAGTGCTTTAAGGTTTGCAAAGCACTTTACAAACACCTCACATTTAGAGAGAGCTTTGAAGTCTTTCACTTCCTTTGCTTTCCTCACAAGCCTACTCAACATATTTACACATGCACACGCACAGAGATGAATATACGTGTGTGTGTATTCCCATCCTTCCATGGACTACTCTTTATTATTCTTGTTTCATGAAGGAATTCTTTTTTTCATTTTTTTTTTAAGCAATGGGGGTTAAGTAACTTGCTCAAGGTTACACGGCCAGGTGTTTCTGGGTGGGTGCTAAGTGTCCGAGCCCGGATTTGATCCAGGTCATCCCGACACTGGAGCCAGTACTCTTACTCGCTGTGCTACCTGGCCGCCCCCTCCATGAAGGAATTCTAAACAACAGGGAAAGCTAAGCTACTGCACAGTTTTTTTCTGTACCTCTATAAGGTTTCTGCAGAAATCCCAGGGAAAAAAAGTTTTAAACAGCTAGGTGGTACAGTGGATAAAGTGCCAGGTCTGGCTTCATGGAGTCCCGAGTTCCAATCCAGTCTCAGACACTCACTGTGTGACCCTAGGAAAGTCACGTAACCTCTGTTTGTCTTAATCCACTGGATTGTGAAGTTTGGCTTCAGTCAAAGGGCCGCACTTGAGGACCTAGAGGGTCATGGGCTCCCCACCCCTGGTTTGGACCATAGTAGGCCTTATATAAATAATAGCTGGGGGCGGCTAGGTGGCAAAGTGGATAGAATGCCAGGCCTGAAGTCAGGAAACCTGAGTGGAAATCCTGCCTCAGACACTTATAGCTGTGTTACCCTAGGCAAGTCACTTAACCCTATTTGCCTCAGTTTCCCCATCATAAAATGAGCTAGAGAAGGAAATGGCTAACCACTCCAGTGTCTCTGCCAAGAAAACCTCCAAAAAGGGGTCATGAAAAGTCAGGAATGACAGAAATAATTGAATAACAAGTACTAGCTATTATCATAATATTATTTTACTTATTCTTCTAAAAATATTTTTGGGTTACATCTTAAGTTCTGAACTGTCTCCCTCCGTCTCTCCCTACTCTACACTAAAGAAGTATTTTATTTATTCCTGAAGTGAGTCATACCGCTACTGGACAAGAGAAGTTCTGATAGCTTTGGCTTGGCAGAAAAACTGAATAGCTGGGGTTCTAATATATGAGTTTCTGGAAACCCCTTGAGGTCTTTTAGATACAAAGTATAGTACACCTTGCATAGTCCAGCCTTCAATAAACGTTCACTGAATTCAACTGCTGTATCCAGAGTTTATGAGCTGGTTAATGGTATAGGAAGCTGGCTTTCACCTCTGGCCTCCTCCTTTCCTTTACCCAGGATACAGGGAGTATCAAAATATAAAGCTACAGATCGTTCATAACCTGTGACCTTTCCCCAAACATACCACCTAAATCGCAACTTTTAAAAGGAAACATCTGCATGAATGTCTAGTCTTAGCCAATTAATAGCACACCTACTTTACTTTCCTACATGAAGAAATGATGGAAAGGAGAATCTAATATACAGCATTTATACTTGTGTTTTTAAGGTTTGCAAAGTGATTTATAAAAATCTCATCTGATCCTAGCAACTACCCAAAGGAAGGGGTGATTATTTTTTCTATTATTATTATAAGGCAGAAGGAAGTTAAGTGACTTATACTTAGGGCCACACAGCTAGTACGTGCCTGCAGAAGAATTTGATTTTGGGTCTTCCAGAGTCCGTCTAGTTCTATCCACTGGGTCACCTAGCTAGCTGCCTAGCTACATAGCAAACCCATTCAAAAAAGCTTGTTGAATGACTGATGCAAGAAATAGAAAAATTAGATAAAATCACTATTGTAACTAAATAAGGGGATAAAGCACACAGATAATTAAAATACTAAATTATTAGGGGTTGTGTGAGCATTAAACTAACGTGAAAAGTCAACCTAATTTCAGTTATAGGGGAGGTAGGGGGAGGCGGAGGTAGGCACCAAGTCTAGAATGGCTTGGGAGCTTATAGAGGTACCAAAGGCCAGGGTGAAAGGAGGAGGAAGTTTTAGGGACCAGCCCTGTGACTGGTTGGAGAGAAGAGGGCAGGATACAACAGTATTCATCTCCTCATCCTTAGGGATCATGCAGTTTTATAGGGTGTGATGAAATCTTAAATCTTGGCATTTTTCCTAAATGTATCACCAATAACCCGCACACTGAAGGACTTTCTGCAGATTTATGCCCCTCTTCCCCAAAAGTGTCTTACATCTGGATTCCAGCCAGTAGAAAGCACAAGTCAGATTAATCAGCAGGACCATATTTGAAAAATACATTATACTGTTGGGGTAACCTTTTACTTGGGATAATAAAGCTCAGTCCAAGTACCAACTTCTGAACAAGGGCCTCCCCTACCTACCCCCACTGGATTAACTTTGCATATATTTGGTAATTTCTTTATCTGGTTAAATGTCCTCTCCCCTGAACGGAATAAAAATAGAATTAACCTCCTTGAGGGAAGGAGAATATTTCTTTTTTTTGCTTTCATATCCCCACCTAGCCCAGTGTCTGGCATGTAATTTTTGTTGTTGTTCAATCATATCCAACTCTTTGTGACCCCATTTGGGGTTTTTTTGGCAAAGATACTAGAGGGGTTTATCCTTTCCTTCTCCAGCTCACTTTACAGATGAGGGTTAAGTGACTCACCCAGGATCACACAGCTAGCAAGTACCTGAGGCTAGATTTGAACTCAGGTCTTCCTGACTCCAGGCCTGATCCTCTTATCTACTGAACCAGCCAACCTGTCTTTGGCATATGACAGGCACTTGTTTTTAAAAGCCTGTTGAAATTTGAAGGAGGGAGAGACAAAGAATTCAGAACTCAAAATTTTCCCCAAAATGGGTGTTAAACATAAATAATAAATTTTTTAAAACCCGTTGAACTGAATTTAAAATGTGGGTTTTCATTTTCACTGCCATTTTAGCTATAATACATATATATATTATACCTTCTACAAAACCTCATCATGTGCTACTCCTGGGGGCTTTTGTTTTTATATCCATTTAGTAAGCCCCTGCTATGTATGAATACATCAAACCAATATGGTCAGGATGCAATGGTAAAAAAAAAAAAAAAACAGCCCCTCGCCTCAAGAACCATTGAGAAGATACATACATATATGCAAGAGATGTACATAAAAGTAATGTAAATACATAAATATTCAAGGGGGGAAAATCAAAGAATCGTGAAAAGGACCCATATATACTATACATACACACATATGTATATACATACACATATATATATACATACATGTAGGGGGCTATTTGTAGTATCCAAGAACTGGAAATTAAGGGGGTGCCCATCTCTTAGGGAAACAGGTTTTAAAAGGTTAGAACATATGAATGGAATGGATTAATGGGAAGACCTCTAAGAACTGAAATGATCAGAACCAAGAGGACAATGTATACAAAGACAGTAACAGTGTAGAGTGGGGTGTCTAGGTGGCACAGTGAATAGAGCACTGGAGTCAGGAGGGCCTGAGTTCAAATCTGGCCTCGGGAGATTTTGGGCAAGTCACTTAACCCCAATTCCCCTACCTTCCCGCTCCAAAAAAAAGTAGTGTAGAGAAAAACTATTTGGAAAGACTTTAGAACATAGATCTAACTGTGAATATAGAAGAGTGAAAATGGAAATCACCCAGAGAGGAGATTCTTAAAATGTAGAATGAGACACACATTTTTTGACTATGCATATTTGTTATGTTTTCTTTATCTTTTATTATTCAATGAGGGGGGAGTACAGGAGGAGACAAAATAAACAGTTGTAAAAATGTTTTTAAACTACCAGGTGGTGGTTGGCAGTGGGGCAAAGGTAAAGGAAAAACAAAGTGGGAGAGAGGGCGGTTTCTCCTTTGGAAGACACCTTTAGTGATTCACCTTAATGACCTTTAACGTAATGGCCTCCAAAATTGTGATATGGAGGTAAGAGTAACTCCCTATTTTCTGACACAGTGATTAGTCAAGGACAATACTCAAGGTTGGTCAACCCAAATGGCTGGAAGAATGGTGGTGCCCTTAACATAAACAAGGAAATTTGGAAGACAGGTGGACTTGGGCATAAGTTTACGGTAGAGAGACGCATGATGGTAGGAACCCATCCTGGGCAGCCTTTAGCGGGAAGGAGGAGCACTGACCTCCCCAGCCTGAAAGGAGTCACAGGGGTAGGGCATGAAATCCACAACTGTGTCTTGGTTGTAATTAGGTTATAAAGGCCCTGAGGGGCTGACATCTGGTACAACCTAGGAGGGTGAGTGGGGGAGTATTGAGTAACAAAGGATGAAAAGGGTACCACAGGTAGCTATGCTGGAGACAAGCCCAGAATTTATTATCACCAGGAGGGTGGGACACAATTCATTTTCCCATTCTCCAACTGGCTGGCCATACACCCTTTGGTGTTATGCCAGAGTCCCACCTTTGGAGACAATTGGTCTAACAGGGGTACTATGCAGAAGGTCAAAACAGACAGACAAAAATATTAAACCACTGATATCATCAGTTTATAAAAACCAGTCCAGCAGGTATGTTGGGCAAGAAATAAACCACAAGCTAAGCCAAGACAACCTGAGTGGGATGAAAAGTATGATACCTCCCCTACAGGGAATATACCAGACTGTTTCTGTCCGGTCCTGTCTTCTTCATTTCTGCTATCTACTAGTTTTGACCTTTGCAAAGGGGCATTTTCCATGACGACCTATTCTTTTACCAAAAGAAAAGTTTATTTAATGATAGGCTTGTAGTCAATAATTAACTATTCGAATCCCATCTTCCCTTCTGCTTAACCACTCAGATTATACTGAAAATCTACATAATCAAGAGATCGGCAAATGAACTCCAGAAAGCATTTAAGGCCATTTAAAAAATTATCCCATAGAAATTTACAGATGTCTGGATCCACACTCACTCCAATGGTAGTTAATGAAACTCAAAGTCACCCTGGTCAAGTTTATTTCACCACTCTGAGATTTCCCCATATGTAAAATAAGGGGGTTGGGTATATTTAAATATGAGAGTTAGGTCAAATCTTCTATATGACTAGTTAGAATCCTTTGAAATACTGGCTTTCACTTTTCCCAAACGTGTAGCTAAGCAACCAAGGGCAGTATAGTATCTGGCAAATGGCAAACAACTTCAGGTGGTTTAGCTTGAATTATAAATGAACAGTTTCATTCAAAAAGTTAAAACTAAATAACATAAAACAGATGTGATCTACCCTGTCCTGCATTTACTTTCTCTACAGTTACAAGAAGTTAGTCAAGCTTCCATTAAAGCTAGAAGACAATAAAAACTAATTTTAAAAATCCATGATTATGGTTCAAAACTGGGTAAAGAAAAATTCAACATATTTATTGAAGCTTCTTCCGAAAGGTGAGAGGTACTGAGCATAGTGTAAAAGAAAAAGGATCTCTTAAAGATATGCCTAACGTACCTTAATAAGTGCAGTTTTGAAGATACCATCATCTAATTTTGATATAATCTAACAGTCTAAGAATTTGTTTCTATGGTAACTGGTTTTCATATCAGAAAGTCCTGGGGATGCCAGAACTGGGAAAAATAATTTAGGACCGTCCCTTGCTGCAAAGTTTCTGCACATCAGACGCTCAGGCTGTGTCACCTGCTTCTATGGAACTTTACTCCCGGATTAAGTGATGCCACAGAATGTATTTGGCTTAGGCAGGTGAGACATCAAAGTTGGGAGGAAATGGAAATATTCAGCTGTTTCCCGACACAAGTTCCTTCTCCAGTCGCTGCTCTCAAGTTTCCTCCCTGAAGTCGTCTTTGGCAGCTGATCCTGCCCTCACTCTGACTATACTGTATTGTCCAGGCCCTTCCTCTCAGCACTTGTCATTAGTCTTTGCTACCACTTCATACTTTTTTTGATATGTGGATGTGTCTTTGCTTCCTAGTTTCATTATATATATATATATGGTTTATATTGTGTGTATACATACACACATATATCTACATATACATACACATTATATCACATATTATCACATATTCAGTTTTCCAAAGTGAACATGTGTACATTCCAGATAGATATAAGAAGATCACAGACTGGAAGCTGGAAAGGACTTTAAATGGTCATTCAGCCCTATATCACAACTTCATTTGACTGATAAGAAAACTGGAATCCTTGGGGAGGCTAGGTGACACAGTGAATAGAGCACTGGCCCTGGAGTCAGGAGGACCTGAGTTCAAATCCAGCCTCAGACATTTGACACTTACTAGCTGGGTGACCTAGGGCAAGTCACTTAACCTCAATTGTCCTGCCCTTCCCCCATAAAAAGCAAAAAAAAAAGATTATAATAATTTTTTAAAAAACTGGAACCCTGAGGTAAATTTGCTTACCCAAGGTCACACAGATAGTACATGTCAGAGCTGAGCCTATATATGCTTCCTATGACTTTTATAACATCAAACTGCAAAGTACAATAATTGGCAGTTAGTTGGCATTCAATAAAACTTTCTTCAAATGTTTTAGCAAACCCCAAGAGGTTAGTGTGGGTGTGAACAGTTTGATAGTTCTTATACAGTCTCAAGTCTTCCTCCTGATTTAAAAGAGGCAAAAAAAGTCAATAATAAGAAATAAGGTACAGAAGAGGTGGTCAGGTGGCTCAGCGAGTAAGAGCACCGGCTCCAGTGTCGGGATGATCTGGGGATCGAATCTGGGCTCAGATACTTAGCACCACACCCAGAAATAACTGGCCGTGTAACCTTGAGCAAGTTACTTAACCCCAACTGCTTAAAAAAAAAAAAAAAGAAAGAAAGAAGGTACAGAACAGATCCTCTAGGCTTAAAGCTATTCTAACTGCCCAGGTTTCTCCCAATGGGCTGCTTCTTATTCATTTGAAATGAGCTTATGAATAATACAAATAATAATAATCACTACTGCCCACATCTATTAGGTATTTACCAGGTACAGAAGCATTATGCTAAAAGGTCCTGGAGGGGGGGGGGTGTAATATAATTGCCAAGGAAAGGCAACTTCCCAAGGTTCAGAATACCAGCATAGGTTCTCTCCATTTTATTCAGTGACCAACCAAGAACAGAGAAGATCAAAACATGACATCATTCCAAATACAGCATTTACTAAGCGTGATTAAATAATCTCCAAGTACTACCCCACCCCAGGACCTTCCAATCATTCAATCAATTACAAAGTCTCTGTTCTAAATACTTCTCCACCCCTAGGCTATACCTTAATTTAATCCACCACAAAGTCCCTCTTCTCAAATGGAGATTAGTTTCCAAACATAAGGTCAAAAGTTCATTCATTTGCTCAAACCATAGAACACAAAAAGGTCAAAAGTTTCCCACCCCCGATCTCAATTGAATCTACCCCAGAGTCACATCAAGTTTAAACACAGCACTTAATACCCAAATGGAGGTCTTTTCTTCATCTTGACACTGAGGCAAGTTCTCAGCAATCTTAGTTCCTGGGGAGACAAGGCTCAGCAAGGCCACAAGATACATTGCCAGTCCCTTCATCAATTCATCCTCTTTCTGTAGAACAGTCCTAGAACCCCTGAAAACATTAACAAAACCCTCTCCTAGGATTTCTGTAAACATACAACAAGAAAATCCTTCTTCAGGGCTTCTGAACCAACAGAAAGGTTCCCAGACCCCTGCAACAACAGCACTGTCCTTCACCAGTGGACAGTATTCACTCTGTCTGCAGGACAGTCTCCAGACCCCTGCAACAACAGCACTGTCCTTCACCAGTGGACAGTATTCATTCTGTCTGCAGGACAGTCTCCAGACCCCTGCAACAACAGCATTGTCCTTCACCAGTGAACAGTATTCACTCTCTGTCTGCAGGACAGTCTCAGGGCTTCTTAACCAAAAGCCAGGTTCCAGGACTTCTTCAACAACAGGACTGTCTTTCACCAGTGGACAAATCTGGCAAAACAACATCAAAACAGACAGACAAAGTACCAGCAAAACAGCCATGTCTCCTCAGTCCTTGGCAGCTCAGGGGGCAGGTCTCAAAAGTCCAGGGCGATTCAAAGTGGCCCCAGCAATCCTCCTCAGTCTCTCTCTCTCTGGCTCCACGTGGGTGCTGCTTCCAAAAAGGTCTTCCGCCTCTCTCTCGTCTCTCTAAATTTACGTCACCAGCTCCTCCCAGTTCAGGACTTTCTTTTCACATCAACAAGTCCATCCCACAGGTGGGATTAACAAGCTCTGGGTTTTAACACAATCAATTTGAAAACCAAGCCCAATACTGGGGAATCTCCACATTCCATTACTATCACAGGGGGTTGGAGATACAAAATCAGATAAAATATGATCCTTAGGCTCAGAGAGTTTACAGTCTTATAGGGAGATAAGAAACCCACACAAGATAGCTATTCATGCCAGGAATTTTACAGTCTAAAGGCGTGCACTAAAGAAGCAAAACCAAATGCTACAAAGTCTAAAGGGGAAGGGCATTACACCAAGCACTGGCTCAGATAGTTTTAGAGAGAGGGACTTTAAAGAATGGTTAGGAATTCAACGTGTCGAGAAAGGAAGAGGGGGCGTGCTAGGCATATGAACCTTAGAAAAGGCAAAGACCAAAGACCACTGTAACTTAGAAGGAGGGCCAAGGAGTGGTCTCAATTAGAATCAGGCAATACTAACGACACTACAGATACTATATTACATAAAATATGTACATATGACTGATTACATAATTATAAGTACACATTTATAAATAAGTAGTACAAATAAATGTCATGTATATAATATAGTTGTGTTTGTATATAAGCATAACTATGTGGGGGGGGGAGGGGGGAGTTAGGTGGCACAGTGGTGGGCCTGGAGTCAAGACCTGAATTCAAATCCAGCCTCACACTTACTAGCTGTGTGACCCTGCGCAAGTCATTTAACTTTGTTTGCTTCAATTTCCTCTTATGTAAAATGAGCTGAAGAAGAGAATGGCAAACCACTCCAGTATCTTTGCCACGAAAACCCCAAGTAGGGTCATGCAGAGTCAGACGTGACTTAACAACAAGTATCAGAGGAGGTACTGAACCCGTCATCTGTTCCTGAACCAGCTTCAGATCACTGCACCACAAATGATTCTAATAAAAAACACTTTGCAAACATAAAGGTGCTGCATAACTTTTAGCTGTTAATATATTACTGGACCCACCCTGATTTTGAAACATGGAGCCTGGGAAATCCCAATCTTTGGCATGAAATTAAAATTAAGGTGCAGTACACCTGATCGTTACAAAGGAATGGGGCATTGGGAGTGAGAGGCACAAACCACATCATTCACTACCTTGCCCATAACTCTAGAATACCCACCTTCCTGGAAAATCCAGACAACTAAATTAAAGAGCTGGGATCTAATTAATTGGAGGTTACCATGCTGAGTGACAGCAGAGCTCCTTGGGAGTTACAGATCTGGAGAAGAAAAGCAGCGAAACAGCATGTAATCTATAGCAATCTCTGTAAGTCAATATTTAGTTTAAATACCAGTTGTCACCCACCCATTTCCTCCCCAAAAGATAGATGAAAAGACCTAAGTGACAACCATCTAAAGCTAATTATTAGATAACAGTGTTGATGTCAAAGCAAAGTGGAATAAATGTATTTATATAAAATTTGGGAGTGCTTTTTATCTTCAAAGCCCTTTTATAAAAAAGCAACCAGTTAATTTTTTTTTTAAGCCTTCTGGGCTATTTCATGAAGCAAACAATAAGAGAGCAGAAGCTGATTTTGAGCATTGACAGGAAAATGCGAACTGGGCCAAATTTAAACAGCAGCATTACTGTATCATCATGAATACATACATTCTCCCAATGGATCCTTGCCGTCTCAGTGAAAAGCTATTTTGGGCACAAAATCCATGAACATATTGTTAAAATCACTAACTCATTTCTGGACTCATCCATCTGATGTGCCAAAATGAACTTTCAAATTCCTAGGAGTTAAAAAAAAAAAGATCGCCACCAGATCATGTTAAAACAATTTAGCTTCTTAGGCGAGGAAATTAAACTAACAATTAAACTAGCAATCTGGCACAACCCCAGTGTTACTTTAGTCTAGTACTTAAGCCAAGGACAAGTATAGCTAGCTCATGTTAAGACCATGTAAATTTAGAAAGCTAAACCATCTGAGTAGGCTTGAGATTCATTTATGGTGGGTGGATTCCCCAAATTAAAAACCCAATGGAGCACTAGAATGGTTTGAAACCTGGGAATCTCTACAGGGAACTGGTGTTTAAACCAATTCAAATCAATATGCGTTTACAGAGTCCTTACTACATGCCAAGGAGTAACGGTAATAGTAGCTAAGATTTATATTGTGCCTACCTACCATGTGTCAAGAACTGTGCTAAATACTTTACAAACTTTACCTCATTTGGGTCTCACAATAACCCAAACAAGGTATTATTCCCATCTTATGGATGAGGAAACTAAAACCCAAGATAAGTGACTTGCCCAAGGTCACATAGCTAGTAAATGTCTTAGGGCAAATTTGAACTCAGGTCTTCCTGACTCCAGGCCCACTGCTTTATCCACTGCTCCACCTAGCTGGCCACACAAGCAATTCAAGTCAGACTCGCTTTCAAAACATCCAGACACATACCCTTCTTCCCTAATTTGGTGTGAGGAGATAATACACAGGAAATGCTTTGCAAACTTTAAAACTATATAAATATATGATATTTATATGATATATATTTCTAACTTATAGTTGATTACATTGAATGTTAAATTACAAAATATATAAATGTCCTTGTTAGGTGAAAGCCCTGACTGCTACTTAAAGCAAACTTACCTTCGATGGACCTCAGATTCTTCATTGATAAAAAAGACAGGCAGTGAACTAAGTGATCCCTAATGTCTCTTACAGCTCAAATGAAATCCCTTCAACAACACAGGTCACAATCCTAAACCTGAAAGGGCCTGCCCTTCTTTCTCTGTGAAATCCTCTCTACCTGTCATCCCTCATTCTTGCCATATAACCACAGCCCACCTTTTCTTCCATCATACAAGCACCTTTGATGGTGTCTTTCATTCCTACTCTTAGGAGTGTGTCATTGGTATAAGCTACAGCCTGGTCACACAGACCATCTAACTCTGCCAGATCTGTGTAATACATTTATTTGTTCTTTGGAGAAAACTGTATTCCAGATCTTGGTCTTGATACCATACAGCAACTCAGATAGAATGTTAGTATTAGAAAAGTGGACCCCTGCTTCCAGAGGAAGTCTGAGGTCAGTTCTGAGATTTCCCAAGGACAACCCAAACATAGCTTACTCTCCTACTTATTTTTTAAAATGGCATGACAGTTTACTTAGAAAATCCTAGGAAATACTTGGCAGATACTAACTGAGATCATTAATAGCTTCAGTAAAGTTGCAGAATACAAATTAAACCCCTGAGAATCAATAGCTTTTCTAGAGAATAACAATGTAAAATTTTGGGACTAAATAATTACAAAAGGCATAAAATGTGTGGGAGCCAATCTACCAAAGCACACTCAATACCTTGAAAGATTCACTTGGAAAACTCTCCTTAAAGAAATAAAGTTCAACTCAAACAGCCTAAAGGATACTCACTGTTCATGGCTGGGTCTTGCCATATAATAAAAGTGACACTACTACCAAAGTAAATTTACAGATTTAGTGTTATGCCAAACTACCAAAGAAGTACTTTTTTGGAGCTAGAAAAAAATAATAAAATTCATTTGGAGGAATCAAAAATCCAGACTATTAGGGTAATGAAAAAAAAGGTAGCAAAAAAAGATTAGCATTTGTAGACCTTAAATTATACTGCAAAACTGATCATTAAAGACATTTGGTACTATTTAAAAAAAAAAACAGAAAAGTAGTTCAATGAAACAGCCCAGACAAAGAAGAATCAAATGTACAAAAACCTGGGAAAAAAGCACTACCTATTTGAGAATAACTGCTAAGAAAACTGGAAAGCAGTCTGGAAGAAATTAGGCTTAGATCAACAACTTCCATCATATTACACAATAAATTCAAAAAGGATGAAACCTAAATATTAACGATTCTATCAGAAGAAATTTAGAAGAGAAGCACAAATATGGATTAAGAGTGAATTCCTTACCAAATAAGGGGTAGAGATAATTACAAAATAAAAGCTAATTCTGATGAAATGAAATTTAAAAGCTTTTGCATAAAATTAAATTACCCAGGATAAGAAGGGACGTAATTGAACTACTAAGAAAAAAAAAATCTTTGTATCAATCTATCTCCAATAAGGGTCTGATAGATATATAGACAAACTAACAGCTACATCTAACAGGGGATAGAGTGCTGGACCCAGAGTCAGGAAGACCTCAAATCAAATCCAGCCTCAGACACTCACTAGCTGTATGATCCTGGGCCTCAGTCTTTTCATCTGTAAAATGTAGTTGTTAACCTACCTCCCTGGGTTGTTAACAAATAAGATAATAAAGTACTTAGAACAGTACCTGACACATAGTTAAGCGTTAAATATGTAAATGTTATCTGTAGATGATATTTATTAGCTGTTATTAAATATATAAGACCAAAAGCCATTTTATAATAGGTAAGTCAAAAGAAGGAAAGCGAAGTATAAACAATTATGTGAAAAGAATGTTGCAAATCACTAAAAATAAAGAGAAATGCAAATCTAACCCTAAAGTTTCACTTCAATATTTTCTCTTAACTCTATAGACTAATACAGTGCCTGAGGCATAGCAGGCATTCAAGAAGTATCAAATTAACTATTTTTTTAATGCTCCCCTCTACTGGTTTGCCAATCTGTAAATTAAGGGGGATAGTCCAACTATCCCTAATGGCCCAACAGTGCTATTCAATACTATTCCAGATCCCACGAGGCAGTGTTGTCAACCTCATAGGGAAATGATGAAATTTCATGGTTCCCAGCACCCCTAGACCTCAACAGAAAGAGCCCACATATTGACTTAGAAAACCACAAGTTTTTATTATCTACATTTTAATGTATTTTTATTTGTTTTGTTAAACATTTCTCTTACATTTTAAGCTGGTTCAGGCAGTATTGGGGAATATTGCAGGACACAAGCACATGTGACACCTTTCCCGTTAACTGTATAGAATCTGATATGGTGCCCTCTCATTGCCCTCAAGAAAACTTAGTCTTACTGGGGAGACAAATTTTGTACACGTGAAACATTACAGAGAACAAGAAAATACAAAGTTAAAAAATATAAATTTAAAAAAAGAAAATGTACAATCATGTGCTAAGTTATATGATGTTAGTAAAAAAACAGATTTGTTCATAGAACATAGATATTCAGGTAAATTCTTGTGATGAGGTCAGCCTTGATCTGAAAAGATGAATCTTCAGAGAGTTACACCAAGAAAGATAAAAAGTAAGAAAGGGATGAAAAAGAAGATAAAATTCTCCCCGGAAAGGAGCTTTCCCTCATAGATGAATATGGAGAAAATACCAAGTCACCCCATTAAGGAAGTAATGTGACCAACGAAGTCTGCTGACTTTCAGTGAGCAAATGACAAGCATTCACAGTGCCCTATCTCAGAGAAATGGAGATTATCAGTCTACCATTTCTTAAGGTCTTGGACACACATACTTGCATTCTAAACAAATATGGGATAGGGAGAGATTCAGAGATAAGTAATGATCTCTACCCAGAGGAGCTTACTTATGGCCCAAGAGGGGTAATAAGGCAGAACACAAAACAGAATACAACCGGGATTAGAATATAATAGGTGAATTAGAATACAAAATCCAGTGATGTCAGATAAGGCCTCCCTCCCACCTTGGGAGGGGAGGAGAGAGATTTTAAGAGGCTAAAGGAGGAAATATTTCAGCAAAACCTCGAGGTTTACTAGGCTATCAACAAGTCTAGTAGGAGGAAAGGCCTTCCTCCCAAGGACTGCCTGAGAAAAGGGCCAGAGGGGAGAACTAACAGAATGAGGAAGGGGAAGAGGAAATTTCAACAGAATATAGTTTGTTCATGATGGGAAACAGACAAAACAGAAGCGATGGGATGATCCATTGTGAGCTCGGGCATTGAAAGCCTTTCCTAACCTAGCTCCCTCCTCCCCTTCTGGTCTTCTTACACCTTATTCCCCAATGTGGCCCACCACGATCCAGGGACACTGACCTCCTGGCCAGTCAGTGAATCAGACACTCCGGCCTCTCATCTTTGGGCATGTTCTCTGGCTCTCTCCCAGGCCAGCCATTCACATTTTAATCTGATTCAGGCAGCACTGGGGAGTATTACATGTCACAAGCACGTCTGGCACCTTTCCCCTAAGGGATACAAGGGAATAATTTGATATGGTGCCCTTCGCTGCCCTCAAGAAACTTAGTCTTACTGGGGAGACAAGTTTTGCTATCTTTCCTCCACTCTAACCACTGACCTCCCTGGCTTCCATTCAGCCCCAACTAAAATCCCACCTTCTACAGGAAGCCTTCCCCAACCCACTCTTAATTCCAAGGTCTTCCCCCCTTCATTTCCCATTTATCCTGGAGATAGCATGCTTTGTATGTATCTGTTCCCTGTGTCTTCCCCTATTAGATTAAGCTCCTGGAGAGCAAGGATTGTCTTTTGCCTCTTTTTCTGTCCGTAGCTTAGCACAAGGATGTGCTTAATAAATAAAATAAGAAATGCATTACCGAACTGAATGCCAGCTCAGGTATTCTGATAGCATTCAATGAGCAATGAAAGTCCCCTGAGCTCCAGACCCACAGATTTCCAACTGCCTGTAAGGGCCTCACATTCACTGTATCTAAAAACAAGCTTATCACATGTTTAATTGGGCTTATTTTTTCAGAGACAGGAGAGTAGAAAGAAAACTAGATTTAGAGTGAAGAGGGCCCCTGCTTGAACCCCAACATGCTGTTGCCCAATGGTCACTTAACCTCTCTGTTTTTTCATCTGTAACATCCATAGGTTAGACTTAATGATCTATATGTAATACTAAGACTTTTCCCTTTCTCTCACCTCTTTCAAATACAATCAATTACTAAATGAATTCAATTGCATGACCTCTAGAATCCATCCCCTCTTCCCTATTCCCAGCGCTACTGGTCAGTCAATACACATTTATTAAGCACCTACTGTGTGCCAGGTACTAGGCTAGGGCACTGGGCTACTCCCCTAATAGAGGGCTTTACTGCCACCTTCTTAGACTATGGCTATAGCCTGTAAAAGCAGGCTATATATGAAAATGGGGCAGTTACATGGCACAGCGGATAGAGTTGCCAGGTCTGGAACAAGGAAGACTTACTTATGAATTCAAATCTAAACTTGGACACATACTAGCTGTGTGACCCTGGGCAAGTCACTTAACCCTGCTTGCCTCAGTTTCTCATCTGTAAAATGAGAATGAAATGGCAAATCTAGTTGTGAATGAACAAGCCAGTTCCCAGACTCAATCTGTATAGTCAGCTAAAACTCACAACTGAGCAAGAAATCCTTTTAAAAATGTGAATGTGAAAAGAGAAACCATGATAAGCCAGAGCCTCAGCAAAAAGTGGCACCGGAGTGGGCTCTAAGAAAAACATGAACAAAAAACCAAGATGTTAAATACCCAAATTATAAACCCTTAGCCTACAGTTTCAGGAATGAATCTGAATAATTGATAATATATTAGTGATGTTTTATAATAGTTGATATAATTACTACATGTTGATATAATGTAAATATTAATAACAATTAACATTATCATATAAACCATTAATATTATTGATTATTAATATTTAATAATTCATCTGAATAAAAAGGCCTAATTTTCAATGAGTTATTGGGTCAAATGAACAGCTCCAAGCCCCACTCTGCAGCTAACAGGGGCACTGAATACTGTCACCAAATACAGGGTGGGAAAAAAGAAATGAAAACAAAAAAAGAAAGCTTCAGACACAGCACAGTTCTTTTATACAAATATTTTCATTAAAGTATTCGATGCCCCAAAGTCAAATTCACTTTCCCAAGGTCAGAAACCTTTTTCTTTTCCTTTTTAAAAGTTAGTTGAACACTCGTGATAGGTACCTTATGGTTAATTCAGAGGAACTGTGGAGGACACAGAACAATGGCAGCATAGAGAGAAGCAGGAAACGGCTCTGAGGGGCCATTCATTGGATATTTAGCTCTCCTTTGCTAAGACAGTCAATGGGATATCATTTAATGATGCCAGGAAGAGGGAGATGGATCACTAACTCCCTTCTACAAGACAAGCCCTGGAAGAGACATCTAATTTTCAGGCATTTTTCATGCACTATGGCCAGATTGGAACCACTATGCCCACTTGATGAAAGACTCTACTGTGTTTTTTGTTTTCAATAAATCTCTTCAACACTCCCAATCTGCCTTTGAAATCCCAATAAACTTGTAAGGGGAGCAAACAATATGGCATACAGCTGTCTGGCCATATAAAGAAATACCCCTTTTAGGAATAAATATTAACATTCTAACTGGAATGGTAGCCAAAGGGAACAATGGATTAGAATACAAGCTCATTTGTGAAACTTTATATAGGAAGAGGATGTGAGAAGATTAGTTCATGGAAAAGCAATTATGGAGAAACTAAACCACATCATTCTAAAAACATCGGCAGTTGAAAGCGATGGGACAACAAATACTGCCCAAATAGAACAGATCTGCTCAAGTTTTTATCCTGACCCATTTTCACCTTTAAGAACACCTCACCTATCAGTGCCTTGCATAAAACAGATATCTAGTAAAAATGATCGTAATCATATATTCATAATGATCATAAGAACAACATAACTACAGTTATGTTGCAAGGACCTAATTTAGAATTCAGCAAGGTAAGATATTAAGAACAGTTATCACCATATAAATTCTAATTCCCTTAAAAGCTTTATCAATTATTATTACAAATAATCCCAAATTATTGTTAGCAGGAATTCTCACCTGTAAAATGAAGAGGGAAGGAAACACACATTTATTAAGCACCTACTATGTGTCAGTAATAATCAAAAGTATTTGGTAAAAAAGAAAAAAATTGAAAAGTTCATCAGTGGAAGATTAGGTATACAACACAGAGAAGCAAATGAATAAAGTAGTAGAATTTGGTCAATAAAGTCAAAGACCCTACTTACTGGGGTAAGGATTCACTATTGGACAAAATTTTAATCATCTCTATTTTACCAAACGGAATAATGAAACTCAGAAGAATTCGTTCAATGATGAGTTGACAGACTTTAAGAAGATACTGAATCGTATCAACACTGTCAGACATTCAAGTGCTGCAGTGGTAACTGTTTAACATGGAGTCCTGGAGAAACTTACTCCCTACCCCCAACCACCAACACCTAGAATGATGGTGTCAAACTCAGAAACAGGAATGGGGGTCACCAAACCATACATAAGGATCCATACTGGCTGCATGTTAACTTGGAAAACTACACATTATCTTTTGTTCATTTATATTTTTAGTTATTTTGTTAAATATTTCCCAATTATCTTTTAATCTGGTTCAACACACTAGGGAGTGTACCCCTGATCTAGAACAACAAATAACCTCCCTGTGAAAGATGTAAGTAACTATGTGGACTGTGACCTATATCAAAGTACCACAATTAGTCAGATCACAGATCCATCTGCGATATATTAATATTAAAAGGTTGACTGGCATACACTTTATTTTCCAATCCCCTAAATGGTTGTTTGGAGAAAATGTCACATGTGCCTGAGATTGTCGCCAGGATTAATTTCTTGAAAAGATTTCCACAGTAAGTCTGTTTCGACCCTTTAAAGGCATAGAAAGTAAAAGAAAGACACCTTTCCTAAAGCCACAAGAACGCTTCAAATGTCATCTTATTTTAAGCTCTATTGAGCAAGGTCTTTGAAAAAGAAAAGAAAAATCAAACCAAGCTATAATGAGTCAGAACATAAAGAAATTTGAAACAAGGAGTTGAGATGGAGGTGCCAATTTATTTCAGTACCAGATTCTCATGGCAAATTTCCAACAAAAGACAATATTCAATCATGTTGCATACCCTGTATGAAGAGTGTTGCCTTTGCAGGTACCAAATTTGTGCTGCTCTGATTTCACTGCTCTTCCATTAGGATTATGAATTAGATCCCCAGAATTCTAGAAGATTAGTTAGGAATTTAACCTGAATTTTACAAAATTCATAGATTAGAAGAAATCCAATTACCCACCCCTACTGATCTAGCCAATTGTTGTATTAGGGAAAAGAAAGGTGTTTTTTTTTTCTTAGTAATATCTTTCTAATGTGATAATAAGAAGGATAACAATTCCCTTACATTTCCAGTTGTTAAAAGTCATCTTGCAACATATTACCTACTTTAAATGGTCCTGGAATGGGTGGCTAGGTGGTGTAGTGAATAGAACACCAGCCCTGGAGTCAGGAGGACCTGAGTTCAAATCCAGACACTTAACACCAAAACTAGCAGTGTGACCTTGGGCAAGTCACTTAATCCCAATTGTCTTCCCAAAGAAAAGAATTTTCTTTTTTTCAATGCCTGACCAAGCTTTAACTGTTCCACAGTGCCTGCTTCAGCTGCCTTCATAGCTGTTGGAACAAAGTGTTCTCATTTGCCCAAGTCACTAGGGGAAGTCTTCACTTGGGGTAGACACTCCCCTAATTCACTGATGGCTTCGAGACCAGCTGGTTACCCTCAGCCCATCTGAGCTGGTTTTACCAGGGTGTGGACACTGCACATGCTAACGGCTTCCTGGAGACATAGGTGAGAGTTAGGTGACCCATTGGATACCAAAGGTAAAATGAGCAATATGAAAATTTCAGATCTTTGTTGCCTTAAAGATTTCCCCCCCAATTAGCTTTCCCAGCCTTTCCCATTTGGTCAACCAGTCAAGCTTGTGACTGGGCTACCCAAGGTCCTTCACATGCCGTGTAAAGGCAAGCCTTTACACCAGAGGTGCTAGTCCTTCCCTGAACATCCCATACACACCTTATCTATACATATAATATATAAATATATCACCATAAATATGTGTGTACATATACATCCATCCATATCCATATAAACTGTTGCCTCTGTCTTTCACAATCTTAGGGTATAAGCACTACCCAATAGTACTATTTATGCACCAAAGAGTATATATAGTTTAGTGACTTACGGGGTATAATTCCAAACTGTATTCCACAACAAATAGGTTTATTCACTGATCCAACAGCACATTAATTTACCTTTTTCCCCATAGCATTTCCAATATTTTATCATTTTTATCTTCTGACATCTTAGCCAATGGATGGGTGAGATGTGAAACCTCAGTTATTTTAATTTACTTTTTCCTTATTCTTAGTAATTTAAAACATTTTTTCATATGTCTGTTGATGGATAACATTTCCTCTTTTGCAAGCTGCCTGTTTATACCCTTTGACAATTTACATAATGGGGAATGGTTCTGGCTCGTATCTATTCTGTAAATGTTAAATTTCAGATCTTTATTGCCTCAAAGATTTTTTCCCCCCAATTAGCTTCCCCAGCCTTTCCCATTCAGTGAACCAGTCAGTCTTGTGCTTGGGTTACCTAAGGTCCTTCACATGCCATGCTGAGACTCTTGAAACAGCACTTTAGCAGAGGCTTTGTTTCATATGCCCAGGAAGTTTAAAAAGAAAGTGTGATACAATTAGAAAATTATTTTCAAAACCTTACATTTAAAAACAACTGCAAGCAATCATTTTCACTTTAACATTTCAGTGACTATATTAATGGTAGACTATCATTATTACTAATCACCCTCAAGATCTGGTTTGCTAAATCTATTCTTCTGAGTCTATGATTCACAAATCCATCTTCTTTCCTCCCCCTTTCATTATTTCCTTTTGTATAACGTCTGGAAAAAGACCAAAAGTGAGGCATGAATAACCACTAAATGACCCTTAGCTGACTGCATCAGGAGGCAAAAGATCACAGTTAACCGTTCGCAAAAGGCACATTAGTTTGATAATATTCTAAGATATAATGAGCCTTATTCTTTTCATTTACTGGAGGTTTGAAGAGACAGTTGGTGGGTCTCCAAGGACGCCTTCTACTGTAATAGTTCATCTGGGAGGGGGAATTGACGAAGGAGAGGAAAGAAAGCTTCCCTCCTTTTTCAACCATCACTACCCAACACACTGATCCCAGTTATGTCTGTCAGTCAATAAGCACTTATTAAGTATCTACTGTGTACCAGCCATTTGCTATCTATGTGACCCTTGGGCAAATCACTTAAACCCGTTTACCTCAGTTTCCTCCATGTAAAATGGGAATATTAATAGCACCTACTTCCCACTGTTGTTTTGAGGGTCAAATGAGATATTTGTAAAGTGCTTAGTACAATGCCTGGTACACAGTAGGCACTACATAAATGCTTAAATGCTTATTTCCCTTTCCTTCCCTTCCCTAGGCATTAAGCTAAGGTCAGTATCTTTGTCTTTAAAACAAAAAAAGTCTTCAAGGGCTCCCCAGTTTCTCCAGGATCCACATTTCACCACTTTCTGAACAAGTTTTAAAAATGGGTTACAGGCTGGAAAGCTTTGATTTCCCCTATTTCCAAGGGAAGAGTCTGCAAAATCTCAGGAAAATCCACAATTCTGTATCTCCCTAATGGGAAAGAAAAGATCCTGTGCTCCTTAGCAGTGGGAGGACTGGGTGACAGCTCCATGCTATCTAGGCAAACAGAGGGGATGTGACATTTCCTGGAAGTCAACTCTGAAAGAGTTTAGGAATGCTGTGTGCTGGTACCTTTCGATTATTCTTAAAGTCTCTCAATATATCCTGCAAAGAAAGGAAGTATGGCAAAGTTACAGGACCCATGTTCAAATCCTGACTTTTTCAAGTCACTTCAATTCTGAGACTCAGTTTCCTCATTTGTAAAATAAAGTCAGGCGGCGGCTAGGTGGTGCAATGAATAGAGCATGGGCCCTGGAGTCAGGAGGACCTTAGTTCAAATCCAGCCTCAGATGCCTGACACACTTACTAGCCATGTGACTTTGGGCAAGTCACTTAACCCCAATTGCCCTCCAAAAGGCCAAAAATAAATAAAGTCAGACTATAGACAACTTCTGGATTTCCTACCAGTTCTAAATCTCTGATTCTAAGATACAAGGAAGTAGATGTCAACCGACCTAGGTCTTAGTCCCATCTCTTCCCCTTGGTATTAACCACAAGCAAGGTGCCAGCCTCACCTTTCCTATGTTTAAAATGAGACTACTATCTGCCCAGCCTCTCCCATAAATGTGAAAGTATTACGAAAATCTTAACACCTAGTATCTACAAATATATGGTATAATGGGCCTGATGAAATGGCAACCCACTTTGCAGAAATCTTGATTGAGATAAATATTTATATCAATCACTATGTTACTGGTATTTGATATGTCTCAGTCTATACCTATTCCTTGTAACACAAAATACCAAGGATACAAAATATATTCAGAATCAGTGGAGCAGCCCTAATCAGATGTGCTAAACAAACAATTAAGGGGGGGGAGGAGAAACCACAAGATTAACCCTTTAGATGCAACAGCTAAAAGTCTGGTTTTTTTAAGGGTATCCCACTAGAGATTCCTGGAGAAAAGGACCAGGGGTGGTTATGTTCATCCCAGGTCATACCCAAGAAAGGGTCCAACCCTGAACCTCCTAGGATTGTGTCATTAAGTTTACATTCTCTAACACAAACTCCAAGTACATGACCAGGAAATAGCATTATTTGGAGGTTCCTGTGTAACCTGACACAGCCAGAGATGCAGCCTAATTTTAAAAACCTGGGGAAAACCCCAGAGAAATCTTCCTCTCCTGAGCATGTGGGGAATAAATTTTCTGGTTCAATTTTATACTTTTTTGGTATTTTTACAATTTTATAGAATTGTATACTTTTTTATTTTGAGTTAGAGAAATGAAATTTTGAGGTAGCTTGGCATATAATATGGATAGATTTGGGCTTGGAGAAAGGAAGCCCAATGCTCAAAGTCCACCTCTGCCATTTACTAGCTCTCTGACCAAGGCCAAGGCCCTTAGCTTCTTATATTCCTCAGGCAACATTACTCCCTAGGACTAGGCTGGGTGAAGGTACTTCCCAAGTAAGAGTCTACACATGGATATCAGACTCTTCACAAATTAGAGATATTTTATCATTTTTCATGATTTTCTTGCATCATTCTCATTTCTCTTTCCAATTTTTCCTCTACTTCTCTTGCTTGATTTTCAAAATCCTTTTTGAGCTCTTCCATGGCCTATGACCAATTCATATTTTTTCTCAGGAGGCTTTAGTTGCCTTCTGGTTCCGTTTTGATCTTCTTTGTCACCAAAGAAAGATTCTACAATCTGACTTTTACACAGTTTACTTATCTTCCCAGTCAAATACTTGACTTTGTAACTCCCTGTCAAGGCAGGACTCTCCTTCCAGTGAGGGTAAGGGTAGGTGTACTGTCCCAGGTTTCTGGGGTTTTATATCAGCAGATGGATTCCCCCCCCCCAATATTTTATCTCAAAAGATTTTTCCTTTCAGTATTGTGATATGAATAAAGGTCACCATATTCTAACTAAGTTCAATTTAACACACAATGCGTTTCATACCTACTATAATGTTAGGCGGTGAATAACTGCGATAGGTGTCCCAAAAGTCTTGGTGCAGGTTTAAGAACTTCTGGGACACTTTACATTTCAGGATGGAAATCAACCGAAAGAAAATGCTATCTAGCTCACATAAATTCAGATTAGACCTACCTTTTCCAACACAACCATCAAAGGCATACTTCACTTTGCATACACAAAAAATTAAGAGAAAAATAGAATCTTTTAAAAACATATGCACATGAGAAGCTAGTTCTTTAAAGAAAACCTATGCTGAATCTTTTTGCAAAAAAAAAAGTAAGCTATCTTTTTGTAAAGAGTTACACCCTTATTTGTGTTTGGCAAGCAAAGATTTTTTTTAAGCTATGTTGCCTTAAAACAAAGGAAGACAGCAAAGTATAATTGCTTAAGCAACATTCCTAGGTTCATTAAACATTTGCGCACCACTTACTCCAAACAGAGCGCCATACAGAGAAGAAGGGACATAAAAACGTCTAAGATGGAATCCCTGTCCTTCAAGAGATGTATAGTCTGAGATGGGTGGAAAATCTGTGGATCTCCAGGCCACACCTGAGGACCTCGAGGGTCCACATGTGGCCTCGAAGCCACAGGTTTCCCACCCTTTGTCTAAGAGTTGGACTGAAATGGCCTCCAATAGCTAATGAGGCTACTTTAGGTAGCTTGGGCTACCTCATATATCAAAGTGGTATCAGTCTACAGCAGCTAATGAAATAATGTATCAACGTGATAGATTTGGCATAGCTTATGTGACATCGGACCAGCCACTTAATTTCTCATTGAGAATTTTCCAGTTCTCCTTTTTTTCTTACAGATTTCCACTCTAAAACACAAACCTTAAAATACAAAAAATACAAATCTTAAAACTGCACTAAGACCTTTGGGATACATGCCATCTCTCTTCACCTCCTCACACCATCAGTTTTCTCTTCTGTAAAATGAGTATAATAATAGCACCTACCACACAGAGTTGCTTGTGGGAGTCAGATGAGATAAATCCAAGTTAAGTCATTTTTTTCCAACCTTAAAGTATGATATAAATGCTAACTATTGTTATTCCACAGAAGTAGTTTAATATTGCTATCTGTACAAGCTAACATGAGGGATTAGGAGTTTGGAAAAGGGTTGGGGGGGGGGCAGCTAGGTGACGCAGTGAATAGAGCACCAGCCTTGGAGTCAAGAGGACCTGAGTTCAA
>NW_027185715.1:10513727-10566630 GCF_028583685.1 Petaurus breviceps papuanus | reverse complement strand
ACCTTGGGCAAGTCACTTAACCCCAATTGCCCTCCAAAAAAAAAAAGGCAGGAAAAAAAAAACAGCGGGTTAGGGCCTTAGAGGGGATGATGGAAGTTGAGCTGGGTCTTGAAATAAGGATTTCAGATAGGAATAAAAACACTGTTTTTTGCTATTTATATTTTCCCTCAATAAGATGAAAATGCAAACTGAAGCTAAATCCAATGGGCGCCTTGCTTCATTCAAGAACAGATTGCTTTCATGTTTATTACCCCATCCTTCAGGCTCTTCCTTCATGTTCTTCTGCAGAGGGAACATCTATCTAATAGCCTCTAACCAAGTCAACAAGGAAACAGGTCCTTTTATACAAAAACAAACCAACATCCCATACATAAAAAAACCCCAAGGATATGGTTGGGGCTTGATGCAAGAGGATATTGCTACCCTAACAGCATTTGGTTGGCCTCATGTTTTTCTCTCAGAAAATGATGTTTATAGTACAAAATACACTGACGAAAAATTTCTAAAAAAGAAACCCAGTAACTACCAGATATTCTTAGCTCTTCTATTCATAAGCTCTGCCCGTCACTGCTTTCCAAACAATTCTAAGTCTTCCTGGATTTAGACAAAGATCGGGCCTGTGATTTCACTGGTACTGGGAATGCCCAGGTAAGGAGACTCCCTCTATCAATGGGCATCTTTCTCTACAACCCAAGTGCACTGAGAGGTGCCAGGCATTTAATAAAGGTTAAATGACTTGTCCAGGATCATCATACTAGTATTTGTCAGAGGGGAGACCTGAAGCCATGTCTTCCTCCATCAAAGGCCCTTCTCTATCCACTCTGCCCACATCACTTCCAGGATTTGCAAAGAGAAGCAACAGAAAAATCATCATTAATTTATGTGATCAGTGACTATTGTCTCCAGAAGATTTGGGTAAAAGAATAAGGCACCAAGTGACCTCATAAGACCCAACTAACCAATGTGAAAAAAATCTAGTGGACTCGGACCCTTGGTCCAGTAACAATGACTCACCTGGCCAAAGGAAACAGACCCAAAGACTTTATTTTGTGGCTAGAGACACCTCTTCTCCCCCCAGATGATTATCATCTCTCCACTGAACTACCTAGAGGCTCCCACAACAGTATAAAGGCAACACATAAAAGCCTTCTTCCTTCAAGGCTTCATTCATACCCCTTATCTGAAGAAAAAAAAAAATCTCTCAAATTTTCCAAAAGCACTGTACTCTCATCATTTTATATCACAGCTCTAAAGCTGGTAAGGATCTTAAAATATTATTTAATCCAAAATCCTAATTTTATAGATGAGGTAAACTGAGGCGGGGCCAGGATCCATACCCAGGTCCTGCTGACTCCGAGTCATTGCACTGGCATAGGCTTGTCACATCCCTCTCTCTTTAGTAAAAACCTTAAATTAACTATCTCATTTTAATTATTTTAAATATCATTAACATTAAAATTAAATGATTAATATTAACAATTTTAAGGATTTATTTTTTTAAATCCTCAGCATCTAAACACAGTACACCTTGCACAAAGCAGGCAGTCATGAGTAGATGAAATAGAGGTATCCGGCCGGAGTTGAGTAATTCTCCAAGCAAGGGGGGAAAACCTATCAGCAGTCACACATGACTGTGCTAAACTTCCCCTTTTAGTCTCAGTTTTGCAAGGGGAAACAAACAAAGGGAGATGCCAAATAGGTTTCAGAACAAACATGTTTACTTCCTCAGGCTTATTGCATAGCTTTTCAGTTAAGACACTATATGTATCTAGCAGCTGATTACGGTGCATGCTTCTGACGACATGCCCTTTAAATGCTTGGAGGAGATATGGCCATACAAATTCAATCCAAGAGGGTAGCTCCCCTTCACCATCTCTCCTCTCAAAGACCAGTGACCACTAGAAGGCGGTCAAGCGGGGTGGCGCACTGGGTAGAAAACACTCTTCAAATCCACTTGGTTACAGGACTCTTCCAAAGTCACTTAACTTCCCCAACAACTGTAAAATGAGGATTATAAGAGCACCCACCTACCTCCCACATTTTTTGTGAGAGATCAAATAAGGTGTCTGTAAAGCACTTAGCACAGCGCCTGGAAACAGTAGGCACTTCATAAATGCTTGCCTTGCCTTCCTTTGTTCCCTAGGGATTTCCTGACTGCTTCTGGAATCAGATCTTCCTTAAATTATTGCACCAAAAACCACTCTTAGCAGCTCTACATCAATGTTAAATGTACCAGAAGAGGAAGGAGAGATGGGAAAAGAAAAGGGGGAAGGGAGATACTGGAGAGAAACTGGTCAAGTGAAAAAATATGAAAAAAAAAAAAGAGAGAAAATCAGTATTGGGAAAGCACTGAAAAATCCCTCCCAAGTGTGTGCCCTTTGGTGGCAAAAAAGAGCCAAGACAGTTTGAAACCAAAAACAAAAGATGATATCAAAAAAAAAGAGGTCATCTGACCCCAGAAGAAATCAAACAGAAGACTGGGACCCACCCCTGCTTTTTTTTTTCCTCCTCAGTGATGAAACACTCACTGCCTGGCTTTCTTAGAAACTTCTAAACTGTGAAGGAGATGCTTGCCCTTGGCCTCAAACCTTCCTAATAGTCTTATTCCTTTAACTTACATTTGATTCATTATTTATGAGCATCTCCAGGATCTAATAAACATCCAGGCAACAAGCCTTGAAAAGTCATTCCATAAACTTTAAGCACCTACTATGCACCAGGCATTCAGCAAAGAACTTGGGAATGAAGCCGGGCAAAAGTCAGTCTCTGCTCTCTAGACGCTCCAAATCTAAAAGGAGAAAAGCTGCCTAGAGGGGCCTAGGTTTACCTTAAGTAAACCCTCTTCGCTTTACATAGAACTAGCCCACCATTACAGTGCCATCCTAAAGCACTTTCTACACAGTACTTCCCTGTGGAAGGTGAGTCTTGGAATGGAGCAAATCCTGTATTTAGAAGAGGCACTGGAATGAAAACAAGGACTGGAAACTAAAACCTGATAGTGAGATTACATGGCACCAAAAAAATGTGATTTTTATCTCACTACCCAAGCCCCCGAACTATGTTCCCCCACCTAAAAACCTCCAGGAATAAGTCTGGTTATAAATATTACTTTTTTTTCCCCAAGGGGAACAACAAATTTGTTCCATGACAACCTCCTTTAATGTGATTGCTGTCAGCATGGTTCAGCTGGCAGGGCTTTTCCCAGCCCCTCCCAGAGCCCAGGGCGGCATGAGTTCAAGCCCCAGCCTTGGAAACCCAACCCAAAGTCAGTTCAGTTATGGGAAAGGCACTCTGAAATATTGTCATGGTTGGTTAATCTGGCCTAAAGATCCCTTCTGCCTATCTCTTCCAGAAGTAATGAGTCCCTAGATACTCTGCCTCTAGGCAAGACTAGCCAAAGCCTGAAATATTTTTCCTCCCAATTAAACTGGCTCTAATTAATGGGCTAATTTGCCCAAGGAAGGACTTCTCAGAGTTCGGACCTATACAAATGTTCGAGAAAATCCATCCGGCCCCTGCATGCAGGCACAAAAGGTCACTGCCATATCAGTTATGACCCTTGAGGTCACAAGGTGGGACAAAGAGGGACGTCACAGTACAAAGAGGAAAGTCACAGGGGCTCAGCCACTCCCGCGGATCTGCCTGTAAGAGACAGGTAGCGGGGTTTCTGAGCTCCCACAGAGCAGCCTGGCAATTGAATTTAACTGTTTTGAATATTCTGGGTACCTTGGGACTGGAGAGCGCTTCTGCACCTAACCCTAAATTCCTCTCCCGGACCAGGGAAGCTGGCCACTTTGGGTTAACTCCCTCCCCCCACCCCCGCCTCCTACCCCAGCAGCAAGCACAGCACATCTGCCCCCAAAGAGAGCGGCAGGCTAAGCCCATTGCCCCCAGGCTAAGAAGCACTAGTTACCATATGGTAACTGTAACCAAGGGAGTTACAGAGGAGCCTTCTTTCTCCTCCAATTCTCTCCCCACCCCCCAGTCAGCGTGCTTGGATATGGCGTTTCTAAACATTTGCAAAGCGTTCTACCACATTTTGGCCGATCAACATGCAATGAGACGCTGTGGGTTTTTACAAAGAAAAGCGGAAAAAAAAAGGCACGGTCCTGTTCCTTTCTGCGGACCTCAGTTTCCTCATCTGCAAAATGTAGAAAAGGGAACTAGGTCAAGGGTTCTTAACTTTAGGTCCCGGAACCCTGGAGCAATCTGGGGAAGCCTGTGGACCTTCTCAAAATAAGGTTCTTTAAATGCAAGGAAACCAAAGGTTAGTGACAATCAAGGTGTCACTCTGTCCCCTTCCAAATTCACGGGGGCTTACTGAAGACGCTCATGACCGGAGGGGTCCACCAGGGCCCGGCAGCTCCGGTTCCACGTCCTACGATCTCTGCACGCGCTCTGCCCATGTGAAGCAAGCACACGCACGCCCCCATTTACTACGCCTCCCCAGCGATCTAAAAGACCCCGAGGGCCGGGGAGGGGGGAGGCCCCGCGGGGCGCCACTCACTTGCTGGCCGGCCCGGAGTTTGCCCTGGGGAGGTCTTCGGAAAAAGGAGGTCCTGGCGGTGAAGAAGAAGTCCTCCGTGTCCTCCTCCAGGCTGCTGTAACCGCTGCTCATGCTGCTGGTCCACGTCATCGACCCGGCGGCGAGGCCGGGTCCGCAGGGAGCCCTCGCCCGCTGCAGCCCCAGGGGTGCAGTGCAGGGAGAGCCGGGGTGGGCGCCCTATAGCCCACGGCTCAGCCCCACGCGGGGGCCGCAGCAGCGGAGGCCGCCCCGGCTCCGCCTCCCGCCAGGCTCGCTCCTGTACCTCTCCCCGGTAGGCGGCCGGCCCGTCCCGGCTTCCTGCCACTTCTGGCCTCCCGCCCTCCTCTCCCAGCCTAGCCCATCCTCCTTCCCAGCCCAGTCCGGTGGAGTCCTCTCCGCCCTCCCCCTTCCTCCTTCCACGCCACACCCCTTTCCCCCCTGGTCCCCGCCCTGGCCCCCAGCGAGGCGGCCTCCCTCCCTCCCTCCCTCCTTCCGTCCTCCCCCCACCCCACTCTCTTTGCAACATCTTTGGGATTTGGGGCAGCCCTCGAGACTCCGGAGATCTCCTGGGATTGGCCACTCCTTCTAGGAAACCGAAGGAAGAACCAGCCCAGCCCCAGGTGGCTTTGGGTCCTGGCTCCGTCCACCCTCCGGGTCACTCCGACCCGCTCTGGTCTTGTTTTGAAAATCTAGAAAAGCCCATTCCAGCCGGAGAAACTGCTCCAGAAATACTCCCCGCCGCGGGCACGTGGGGAGGGGTCCTACGGGTGTCTGAGACAAGGTCGCGCCGTGTCTTCATAGGCTCCCCGCAGGCCGGGGGAAGGCGCTGGGATGGATGAGCCCATGCACGCCACTTTCCCTCTGCTGATGTCCCAGTTGTCCTGCCTATGTCTTCGTACCTATGTGTTTGCATGTTGTCGGCCCGCTTTAGACTGTGAGCCCCTGGAGAGCCGGGACTGGTCTTTCTATGGATCCACACCGCTTAGCACACAGTAGGCGCTTAGTAAATGCTTATTGACTTGACTTGGCCAGTGATTTTATTGGTGTGAGAGGCTTCCTTAACAAATGCTGGTCTGCGGATCTGCATTTTACCGGCTCTAACCGTAAGGGTTCTAAACTTTCTCTGCGTTCTGGTTCCCTTTTGCAGTCGGGTGTTGGCCATGGAACCCTCCCTTTCCCGAATAACGTCCTTAAATGCATAAGCTTACAAAGTAAACCAGTTAGCAAAACACAATTTAGTATTTATTCCTTATTTTATTGACATTTATTAGTATTAAAACCAGCTGATAAAATAGCTATAAAAATATTTAATAAAGGCACGGATCCCAGGTTGATAACCCCGGCCACAGAGATCTGAAACGAACCTCAAGTTACTTCTCCAGCAGAAACAGGGCTATGAGCACCTTTCCGGCTCTCTTACAACGTCCCCTCACCCCTTTTTTCCCATCCCCCTTCCTTAGACCAGAGTTTCCTGCCTGAATCTGCTGCGGTCTGACCGTCCCCACTTCCATCAGTAACTGGCTGGAAGCCAGGCTTAGGGGGGGGTGGGGGTGAGAACTACAGCCCCCGTGATCCGGAACCCAGGCAGCTGTCTCCAACTTGAAGCTGGGGATGATAAGGGGGAGTGGGAGGTTAGTAGGAGCTGGAGGAGAATAGGCCCTATCAGAAGAAGATCCCAAAGGCCCTCAAATTCACAGAGGGCCTCAAGTGGAATATGAAAAAATAATAAAATAAAACTAGTATTGCTCTTCAATCGAAACAAGAAGTTTTGAAAGCTCTGCTTTTTTAAAAATAGCTAATTATGACAGGAAAAGGCTAGAATCTTTTTGCACTAAAAAATGTGCTGAATAAATTAAAACTCATTTTGTGTCCTTTTGTTTTTCTGAACCTTAATTTATCAAATAAAAATTAATAAAGTTTCAAAATCAAATTATAATTATCAGTGGAATCCTTAACTAGCTGTGTGACTCTAGACAAGTAACTTAACATTTGTCTGCTTCAGCTTCCTCATTTGTAAAATGGGGATAAAAGTATCATCTGCCTCCCTAGGTTGTTGTGAGGATTAAGCGTTAACATTTAAAGTACTACATAAATGTTAGTTTTGATGATGATGATGATGCAGCTTGTTTTAGTGACTCCCTTTCTGAGTTGGCAACTCAAAGCCAGCAATAACTGGTTTCAAGTCACCTCCCACCTGGGTAAGTGAGGTGACCCTGGGTAAGTCCCTTACCTTCTCAATGCTCAGGGTAAGTTTTAAAGAGCTGCCAGCCTATATTGGTAGATGAAGCTTTCTCACTGTGGGATTCCCTATACTAAAGGAATCACAGGTCCAGTTCCTATCCCTATTCAGTCCCTTACCTAGGAAGGGGTGGAAAGCAATAAGCATTTTTATAGCCCCTACTATGTGCCAGGAATTGTGCTTAGTGTTTTTTGCAAATGTTATCTCATTTGATCCTTACAAGAACCCTAGAAGGGGTTATTATCTCCATTTTGCAAGTGAGGTAACTGGGGCTTGCTCAGAATCACACAGCAAGTAAGTGTCTGAGGCCAGATTTGAACTCTAGCCACCATACCACGTTCTACCTCATCTAAGTGGTAAAAAAATGGTCTGGAGAAGCCAACCAGGCACAGATGATAAGGACGGTTATAAGGGTCAGATTTGACCAAAAAATAATGTGGCTGCTCCCGGAAATTTCCTCTTAAATGCATTTAATTTCCACGAAAATATTTTTCAACAATTTTTTCTATTTCTCACTTTCTCCCACTCCCCACTGAAAAAGAAAAAAAAAAAGACCTTCATAACGAATATATATAATCAAGTAAAATTAATTGACACACTGACCGTTTCCAGAAAAAAATATTTCTCAATGTGTACCTTAGTCCATCACCTAGCTCTCTGTCAGCAGGTGAGAAGCTTTCATTATCATGAGCCCTTTGGAAACATGGTTGGTCGGTGTGTTGATTAAAAGTTGTGTCTTCCAAAGTTGTTTGTGTTTACAAAGTTATGGTTACTGAATAAATTTTTCTGCTTCTGTGCACATCACTATGCAGCAGCCTTCCAAGGTTTCTCTGCAATTGTCCCTTTTGTCCCCTTGATCAGGTAGGTGGTACAGTGAATAGAGGTCAGGGCCTGAGGGAAAGCATGTCTGAGTTCAAATCAAGCCTCAGACATTTACTGTGTGACCATGGGCGAGCCTCTTAAACTGGGGTTTGCCTCAGTTTCTCCATATGTGAAATGGGATAATAATAAAACCTACCCCCCAGGGTTGTGGGGACCCAATGAAATAATAACTCTAAGTGCCTGGCACATAGTAAGCACTATGTAAATGTGAGCTATTACTATTATTATAATTCATCATTTCTTACAGCATGTAGTATTCTGTCACAGCCATCTGCCACAATTTACTGAGGTATTTTCCGATAGATGAACACTTCCTTAGTTTTCAGTTCTTTGCCACAATATAAAGAGCTGCTCTAACGATTTTTATCCATATGGGTCCTTTTGCTTAGTGATTCAGTGATTTGCTTAGTGATTCTGATCTCTTTGGTCTAAATGGAGACACTTTTTTTTGTTCTGGGCAGTTCCTACACCAATAAAATTTCAGTTCCTGGCAAAAAAAAAGTATTACAATCACTACTTTTGGCCTATAGGTTTTGGCTGGAGGAGGAGGGCAGTTTTAAAAACAAGTCCCAAGGTTTTAATTTATTTTGAACTCTCATTTGTCAAAATAAAAGAGCCCTTAAATGCCTCTACTCAGGATCAGCCTAACAGGAAATGGATGGAAAAGTTTAGAGGGCCTCAGAGAAGTGTTCCTCTTCCCCTCTCAGAAAATCTCTCCTTCCTGTTGCCTGAAATTTTACGAGAGGTTCCTTTTGGTTCAGGAGAATACCTTTTTAAAATGTAAACTTCCTAACCTAACCCTTGGAAAGAGGACATCAGTCATTTACACCTGAAGGACCTGGGACAAGTAAGCACATTTCTTGGCTTCATTTTCCCCATCTCTGCTATGAAGCAGTTAGACTAAAGGATGTTTCTTTCCTCTTAGCATTCAGTTGAGTTAGCCTCAGAAGGAATGAATTTTTATTTGAGGAAGCAGTGAGGAAAAAAGGTTAGTTAATTTTGGAGCATAGGACACTGTTAAGGAGAACAGACCTGTTCTCAGGAGCCTTTACCCTTTTTTCATCATCCCAATGCTTTGTGCTTCATCAGCCTTCTCAGGCCTTCAGCATGTGACCTAGCCCCAGTCCACTGCCTCTTGGGTCCCATCAGCACAGCAACCCACGTGCCCCTGTTTCCCTTCTCTAAACCTTATTGAGAATTACTGGAATACCTAGGAGATGGGTGGCCCCCTATGCCAGGAACACTACGACCATGGTTGGACTGTCCAACGTACCACCACCAGCCACCTTTCCCCTGCCACCACCCACCCAACACCCGTTTTTACTTCAAGTGAAAGATCTCTTATTATGACTCTGTACCTCAGCCCTCAGGGGAGAGGAGAGGATGGAGCAAATGGACTGTTCCTCCATAGATTTGTCTTACATTTCTTCATTAAAGACTTTCTTTTATCCACACTTCATTTTTAAATGGGAATTTAGAGGTATTTTTTGTTGTAGATGAAAAGAGGAAAATTTCTCCACCCAAAGTAAATCTGTTAAATACACAATTTCTGAATACTTTTTTTTTTGGTGGTGGATGGGGAGAAGGGAAAGGGGAAGAGGGAAGGAGAGCATGTCAAAAGAGATTAAGCAAACAAAAATCATTTTAAAAAATCTCCTGATTAAATAAAGTACATCATATAAATAAACGGGCCTTTTCCTGAATCACATCTGTCAGCATACTGTCATATTCAACTAACACAGAGGCATGGTAGGATCTTTCCTCTGTCTCTCTCTTTCCATATATATATAGATATACACACACACACATATATATTTGTGTTAGTTGTGTTGTTCAGCCATTCAGTCATGCCTGACTCTGTGGACCTCCAGGCCCATCTATCCTCCACTAACTCTTGAAGTCTGTCCAAATTCATATTCATTGTCTATACATATATTTGTATATATGTATACATATATACATATTTTAGAAGGAAAAGTAAAAAATGAATGAATTTAAAGTCTATCAAGAAAATCATAATATACCCTATTTCTGCTTATTCCTTTATAGCAGAGCTCCATAGGAAAATATATTTTAATATTTTGTACAATATGCTCTCTAAACCATAGTTTTCAAGATCAGGGCTTTTCACTTAAAGTCATTAATGAAGTTATTATATGCATAAGCATTTGAAATATAGTATTACTTAATCAGCAAGAACTTTTTATGATTCAAAGTACAGTAGCTGGAGTGGTGGAATAAATACAGCAAATTCATGTAATCATGTTCAGCTTTGAAAGGAGTGATTGTCAACTTCAGGCTAGGAATGGTGAGTGGGACCACTTCTTTCTATAAGGTCCAAGCAATAGAACAAGACAGTAGTGTTCTAGATTTTATTATAAATCCTAGTGACTAGTAGATACTGCCCACTCACCCTCTGTTATGTATAAGAGGGAATGTATTAAAACTTGTATTAAAATATACAAATGTGATTTTTAAATCGTCTCAAATGCCTTTCTGAAAACACAGATTCAATTATGCTATTGGACAAATCACAGGATTTTGTATTAGAAGGGGACTGAGGGATCATCTAATCTGATCCCTTCACTTTTCAGAAAAGGTAACCCTTCAAGGCCCAGTGAAATTAAGTGACTTAACTAAGGTAATAAAGTTATTAAACCATTTTATTTGATTTGAATTTAGGTCTGTCTTCCTACCCCAGTGTTCTTCCCCTTGTACATCACTCTCTTTAGGTCACCTACTATTTATCAATCAAGCAGCAGTAATTTATTAAGTACCTACTACTAGGCACTATATTAGACACTAGGAAAACAAATTTAAAAATGAAAATTCTTCTTATTGGAGATAGCATGTTCATACATAAGCAAATATAGAATAAATATAAAATTAAGAGAAAGGAATTAAAAAGTATAATGTAGTTAGGCAAGGGCAGATAGGTGGCACAGTAGATAGATGGCCAGGTCTGGAGTCAGGAAGTCTCATCTTCTTGAGTTAAAATCTAGCCTCAGACATTTACTAGTTATGTGACCCTGGGCAAGTCACTTCACCTTGTTTACATCAGTTTCCTCATCTGTGAAATGAACAGGAGAAGGAAATGGCCAAGCACGCCAGTATCTCTGCCAAGAGAACCCCCCAAAAAGAGTCACAAAGAGTCACACAACCGAAGTAACTAAATATTAGCAAAAAGTTAGGTAATGGATGAATGAACAAAAAAAAAATTGTAAAACATTATGCTAAGTATTGAGATTACAAATTGAAAAGCAGGTCAGTCCCTATTATCAAGGAACTTGAATTCCATAGTGGGAGACCACACTCAGTATATCCTAAAAGTCTTAATGCTATTTTGAGCTATTAAAACTGAAGCTTGCAGTAACACTTTTGAGAAACCCTATATATAGAATGGTTCAGTTGTAGGGCAGATGAGAAGTTCCAGTGGTCCTTAGAGTGCATCAGTAAGATGAATGGCAATAAATTAAACAATCAACAAGGTTCTATTAAGTGTTTGTTCTATTAAGTTCTATATTTGTTCTATTAAGATCATTGTGTAGCAGAAATTGTGCTAAATGTAGGAGACTCAAAGAAAAATCGAAACCAGATCTTCTTTCAAGGAGTTTATAACTATGGGATAAACAACATACAACGGATGCCAAAAGTCTCAGTACAGTTTTAAGCTATTAAAACTTAAATTGAATTAAGCTATTAAAACTTAAAACTGCACCAAGGACACTTTGTATCCTTAAATTAGTCCATGAAAGATAGCTATAAGGTAGAAGGGAAGGCACCAGCAGCTAGGGGACCCCAGAAGGCCTCCTACAGGAGGTGGTATTGAACAGTCTTAAAGGAATCAGAGATTCTACAAGGCAGAAGGGAGAGCTTTCCAGGCACTGAGGACAGACAATGCAAAAACATGGAGATTGGAATCAGTAAGACTGGAATAGTAGTAGTAGTAGTAGTAGTAGTAGTACCGTGTTTCCCCGATAATAAGACACTGTCTTATTAAATTTTTTTGGACAGAAAAACACCAGAGGGCTTATTTTCAGGGGAGGGCTTATTTTAATGAACATTGACAGCAATTTTAATAAACAGGTAAATGTGAACAAAAAAATGTCCCTTTATTCAATAAGCAAATCACTGGGGAAGAACAGGATGACGCGCTCGCTGCTGCAGCTCTGATTGGATGCAGCTCGGAGCACAGCGTGCGTTTCATGGGGGGAGGGAATGGTGCATACAGAGGGTACCGTAATGTAGCGTGTAGCGCAGGGGATCACCTTCACTACAGTAGCAATCTCAATAGGGCTTATTTTGGGGGGAGGGCTTATTTTAGAGGAATCTTACACAGTAAGGGGAGGGCTTATTTTCGGGATAGGTCTTATTATCGGGGAAACACGGTAGTAGTAATAGTAGTAGTAGTAGTAGTAGTAGTAGTAGTAGTAGTGGTAGTGGTAGTAGTAGTAGTAGTGGTAGTGGTAGTAATAGTAGTAGTAGTGGTAGTGGTAGTAGTAGTAGTAGTGGTAGTGGTAGTAGTAGTAGTAGTAGTGGTAGTAGTAGTAGTAGTAGTAATAGAATAGTCTAGGCAAGGAGTGGTGAGGACCTGAAGTATGCTGGTTGGTTGTGTGACTGGTGAGGAGACATATCCAAGAGACATGGAGGTAGAAATGACAAGATTTGCCAACTGACTGGGTATGTGGGGTGAGACTGAGGATTGAGTATGTCAGAACCGTTGTGAAACTGAGAAAACAGAAACACTGCGGTGCCCTCAAAAGCAATAGAAAAGTTCTAAAAAAAGTAATTTGGGAGAAAAGATAACGAGTTCTGTTTTGGACGTATTGAGTTTGACATCCAATTCAAAATGTCCAGTGGGCAGCTGATGATAAGGGATTGTCACTGAATGAGAGAAATGAGGGCTGTTTCTGCTGATCTAAGAATCACCTTGTAAAGATGAGCTTTGAACCCCTGGGAGCTGGTAAGACCACCAAAGAGAAATTATTGGGAGAATAGAGAAGAGGTTCCAGAATTGGGGCACTCAGCAAATGGCCTCCATTTTCTTGATGACATATGAGGTAAGGTTCTCAGCTGAGAAGGAGGGGAAGAGGGTGCTGTGGGAGGTTCAGGGAGAGAAGAGGAGGTATGAAGCAGCCTCGGTGATGAATGAGATACAGAACTGGTCAGGGAGGAGAAGGATTGCCTTCCTGCAGGAAGGACATAGATGAGATTAGATCATAAAAGTGCATAATGGGTCCGATCAACACAATTTTCTGACTTTTCTCAATCCAATAGCACATAAGTTGGAGTGAAGGTGGGATATGGTGGAGAGTGTTTCAAGCACTTTATTAAATATTGACTCATTTTATTCTCACAATAACTCTAGTAACTCAGGCGGCCAGGGGGCTCATCAAGTAAGAGCGCCGGCTCCAGTGTTGGGATGACCTGGGGATCAAATCTGGGCTCAGATACTTAGCACCACACCCAGAAATAACTGGCCTTGTAACCTTGAGCAAGTTACTTAACCCCAATTGCTTTAAAAAAAAAAACTCTAGGAACTACCTTATTATCGCCATTTTACAGATGAGAAGCTAAAGCAAACAGAAGAGAAATCCTACAGCTAACAAGTGTCTGAGATGAGATTTGAACTCATTATCTTGATTCCAGTTGAATATACTATCCACTGTGCCACCTAGCTGCCTTTTAATAATAATCTAGGGTTGGGACGGTTCCAAGGCAAGGTGATAGGACAAAGAAACACAGGAATTGTAAATAGAATATATTTTAGAATTGAATTGGTTCACCAAAATTCTGTGACTGAGAAGGGAGGAGAATATAACCAGTGGCCAGGGAAATTAATGAGGGGTGATAAGATTAGAGAACATTATGAGATTTAAAGAATAGCATTGTTCATAATAAGGAGGAGAAACAGAATGATAAAATATGATTGGATAAAGGAATTTGGAGTTCCCAAACATTATTATGCATGAAATATAACTAAAATTTTGCTACCTTGATTACTAGGCATAAATTCCTCTGTGGCAGAGGGAAAATAATAATATCACTTTTTTTTGTTTTGTGGTAACAATAACAACAACAAAAAGTGGAAACAAAGTGGGTACCCATAGACTGGGTAGGAAGTTGGACAATTCTTGGTATATGAACATAATGAAATATTATTCCATCATAAAGAATTCAAAAGAGCTTGGGAAGATTTGTATGAACTAATAGAGTAAATTAGGTAGAACCCAAACAAAAATAATATACTCAGTGACAACAAAAATGCAAAGGAAAGTAACTAAAAAGAAATCAGAATTCAAATGAAAGCAGTAGCCAGTCTTGATTCCAGTGATTGACAGTGGGACATGTTTCCTTTCCTTCTAGAAAGGCTAGAGACGAAAGCTGTAGAATGCTGCCTATAGTGTCAGATACATTTAAAGTGTCTGTTTTGCTTAATTTTTTCGAAGTGACTGGTATTAAAAAAAAAACAAAAACTAAAACATCAATAAAACATTAGCAGTAACAAAAAAAAAACAGAAGGAGCAGATGTAAGAACCAGGCATCCAGTTAGAGTCTCAGAGACTAGAGATGGGGAAAGGTAATTAGGGAATAGATATGACAGATTTCTGAACCCAGGTTGCCAAGCAGGCTTGGGAACAAGGGAAGTCAGGAGGCCTGGTGCCTTAAAGTGGAAGATTCATTATCCTTGGAAAACAGTGAAGGAAAAAAGCCCATGGCTTCAAAGGCAAGATCCCTTCTATTGGTTTTTTTGGTTTTTTGGTTTTGTTTTTAAAGCAGTTGGGGTTAAGTAACTTGCTCAAGGTTACACGGCCAGTTATTTCTGGGTGTGGTGCTGAGTATCTGAGCCCAGATTTGATCCAGGTCATCCCGACACTGGAGCCGGTGCTCTTACTCGCTGAGCCACCTGGCCGCCCCAACCTTCTATTGGTTTTGAAAAAGAGTTGGTGCCCTGGGAAGCTGGCTTTGATCAATAAGGACTAAGGTCCGGGACTGGACTAAGGGCAAGAGGCAGAAACCAGATGCTACCAGGAGGACAGTGAGCTTAGACACATGGATCTTTTACTGTTTCTTTTCCCATGGAAACCTAAGAAGAAACACAACAATGGATCTTACAGGACCGGAATCAATTTAAGATGAGCCAAACAAATAGTGATTTAAAATTAACTGTATGTGTGTTTTCACAAATACACAGAAGAGATAATCCAGAGGGGTTAGTAAAGGAACAGGACACAATTTTTTTTTCACTTTTTGGAGAGCAATAGGGGTTAAGTGACTTGCCCAAGGTCACATGGCTAGTTTTTGGGTTGTGTCTGAGGTCAAATTTGAATTAGGGTCTTCCTGATTCCAAGCTCACTGTTTTATCCAATGAGCCAACTAGCAGTCATATATAAACAAATAGATAGATGGACACACACATATACACTCATATGAAATATAAAGTTTATGGGCAAAAGAGATCAAAGTAGAATTTCAAATTTCCATAAAAGAAAAACAAAGCTTAACATTGAGGTTATATTGGCAAAGATCTAGAATTATCCAACATTTTCAAAAGCGGCACTTAGAACTAAATGTTAATTAGGTGGATTTCTCTTCAAGGAGGCTAACTTTCCTCTATAAACAAACATTTTCCCTTCATTAAAGTACGAGTTTATTCATGTCTAATGAAAGAATCTCTACAGAGTAACACACAAGCTGGAAAAACTGTATTACATTTTCTCATTTTGAAGATATCACTCTATGATCCTGACATTAGGTAGACTGAAGACAAATGAGGAAAAGGGGCCTTATCACTCAGTCTGGATCCTGTCCATCATTCTCTCTCCATCATCAAAAAGAATAATACCTCCTTGTGAGCCCTCCTCTCCTCTCCAATATGGGACCTCACATCTGGGGGTTTCACTAGACAGGCTGATGTCCCAACAAACATTTTGGCCTTCCAGTTCATCAGTTTTCTAAATTCCCATGACCCACATCTCACTCTTCAGTCCCCATCTTGAACATTCATAGCTTAGATATTACCACCACCCACAGTTTTACTACCACCATGATTTTTAATTCCAATATCCATCTCTCAGATCACAATCTCTTTTTCTTCCATCTTTCCCTCTGCCTCACTATCTCTTTACCTGTTGTCCTCACTGCAAACTCAAGTCCATCCAGCCTGTTTTCTGTGTTCATTGCTGCCCTCCTCCCCCTGACTTTCTTCCCTTCATAGTCTTTTTTTTTTTTTTAAGCAATTGGGGTTAAGTAACTTGCTCAAGGTTACATGGCAAGGTGTTTCTGGGTGGGTGCTAAGTGTCTGAGCCCAGATTTGATCCCAGGTCATCCCGACTCTGGGGCCAGTGCTCTTACTCACTGTGCTACCTAGCCACCCTTAGTCTTTTTTTTCTTTTTGGGGGTGATTGGGGTTAAGTGACCTGCCCAAGGTCACATGGCTAGTTAAGTGTTAAGTGTCTGAGGTCGGATTTGAACTCAGGTCCTCCTGACTCCAGGGTCAGTGCTCTATTCACTGCACTACCTAGCGCCCCCCCCCTTCATAGTCTTTACCCAAAACTTACTCAGTTTATCTCTAGTGTAACCTTTACCCCTGATTCTGTGCCCTATTGCCCTTTCACTATACATACCCTCAAACTCCGCTTCAGAGAGCCCAACTCCAATGGGTTGGCCATATTGTTCAAATGTAAAACATTAGTTTGCCAAAAAGACTATTTTATGGAAAACTCACACAGGGCAAACATTCACATGGTGGTCAGTAGAAGCGATACAAGGACACTCTCAAGGTCTCTCTTAAGAACTTTGGAATTGATTGTATGACACTGGCACAGGACCACTCAGCATGGTGTGCCCTCATCAGAAAAGGTGCTGTGCTCTATGAGCAAAGCAGAATAAAAACAGCTCAAAGGAAACTCAGGATGTGCAAATTTAGCGTATCCACCCCAAATGTTCACAGGGACTGTTTGTGCCCGACCTGTGGTAGCGCATTCCAAGCTTCTATTGGTCTGATCAGCTACAGTCAGATACATTGAAACTTGACTCTAGCATAGTAAAAACCAACCAACCATCCCTGTGTCATTCCACTACCTGACTTCTCTGCTCTTAATCTTTTTTAATTAATTAATTTTTAGTTTTCAACATTCACTTCCATAAGATTTTAAGTTCCAAATTTTCTTCCCCTCTCTTCTCTACCCTCCTTCCTCCCCAAGACAGTGTGCAATCTGATACAGGCTCTACATATACATTCATGTTAAACATATTTTCACATTAGTCATGTTGTTAAGAAGAATTGGAACCACAAGAAAGAAAAAACAAAAAAACAGAGCAAATAGTATGCTCTGATCTGCATTCAGACCTCATAGTTCTTTTTTGCTTGTGAACAGCATTTTCTATCATGTCTGCTCTCAATCTTGACCCTTGTAAGAGGTCGTACTACCAAATGGACAAGGGCCATTGGAAATGACAAATTCATGTTATTGTGAGCCCTCTGTTCATGGCAAGACATGACCAATGTTTGGAGTTGGTTTTGCTTGATTATGTTTATTTATTACAGTAAAGTATTTAGGTTTGTTGATTTGTTGTTTTGGGGGTTTGTTTGTTTGTTTTTAATAGAAGGAGAAGGACTTCAGGGGAGAGCAGGGTTCATGATACATATGCCAAAAATAAAAAGAAGAAAATATCATCTATGAAATATCTTTTTAAATACATAAAAAATAACAGAAGAAAGTTCAGAGGGAGACAGAAATAAGCAGGACAGCTTTTGAATAATCATGTTGGATTTTTAATATACTTTCAAAACCAACTTCTATGTAATAAAAATTTGTAATTTCATAAACAATTTTCTTTTTTCTCTCTTTTGTAAATGGAAATGTCTGTGTTTCTTGATGGTTCTCAAAGCCACAATAACAAAAAAAATAAAAATAAAAATTTAGCATAAAAAAAGGATATGGCTGATACCCTTGGATCTACAGCAAAAGAACTGTCATTCAATCAGTACAATGAACATGCAAATTGTCAGCCTATAAATCATTCTGTTCAGGGTAGCTTTCTGTACTTGGTTTCTGATCTTTGAGCTTGAATCAAAGCTTAGCACCTGACCTTAATGCACTTCTGTTTTGTCATCCTCCCTTCTCCACCAGGGACACAATAACTCAGTTTGAACCCCACTGATGGCTGACTTCTTGGCACGGTGACTTAACTCCCCAGTGTGAACCCTCGGCTTGCTGTTTGAGGATTTAGTGTTAGCTCTGGCATTCCTCTCCTTTGGCAGATGCTTCTGTCTGCTCCAGAACAAACTATTAACTCTTCTAAACCCTTTCCCATCCTTAATATACCCCAGACCTGTGTGCACAATGCTACCTTTGGGGCTAAGGAAGATACAAAAGAATCGATCCATCCATGAACATTTATATTCACTTCCTACTATATACAGGACACTGTGGAAGCTCCTGGGAATATAAAGCAAAAAAGGACACAGTTCCTGTCTTCAAGAAGCTTATATTATATATGGCAGGGACAATTTGTACTCAGAAAAGTAAATGCAAAATATATGCAAAGTAAATGGAAAGCAATTTTAGGAGAAATCCTAACACCTAGAGGGATCAGGGGAGATCTCATATAGGAGATGGCACTTCAATCAGTCAAGTAGTCAGCCAGCATTTATTAAGTACCCACTGAATGCTAGGCAGGGTGGCTAAGTGGTGCAGTGGAGAGAGTCCTGGGTCTCAAGTCAGGAAGACCTGAATTCAAATCTATACTCAGATACTTATCAAACAGCCTGTGGCCATTTTGGAGTGAAACCCCCTCTGGTTCTGTGGGTGACAAAGATATAAAGAGCATAAATGAGTTTTTTCAGAATGCTGGAAACAATTCATCCAAGATCCTAGAACCTGACCAATCCCCAAAGCAGCATCAACATGATCAAATGAGATTGATAGTATCATACAAGATTCATGATTGTTTTAATGCTTCTGCTTAATTGAACCTCAACAGCACAATAAAATCCAAATGAGTTGTAGCAAATGAATCCTTCACACCAAAAGATCCAATAGTTGGGAGACTGTCCTGGTTTCTTATCTAGTCTAATTTTCTAAAATACAGCAAACAAAAAACCTCAGCTCTCATCCCCTTTCCTAAAGGACTTTCAAGGGCATGAGTATTTATCACAGCAAATACACATTACTCCAACAGATCAGTGGTTCCCCCAACCCATCATCTAAGATTCTTGGCCAGGACTATTCTAAGTTTTCCACAGTGGGTCCACCCATAGTGCTTAAGGCCTTCTTCAGTTCTTACATTCCATACAACTGGAAACATATTATACCTATCCCCTTCTAAGCGGAACAAATTATATAGCATTTTATGCTTTTGTTTAAGCTAAAAAGACAGAACAGTGTCTGGAAATATTTGCTGATAAACAAGAGGCTATTTGTACTTCATCAGGGTTTTAATAACCAAGTAAAGCACAGGATTTTCCTTCTGACTGTTCTTGTAGGAAATAGATTTATCAGCCTCTTGTGCTACCACACATTTTTAGGTGGTGCCATAAGTTTTCTATGGAATATATAGTCATCCTGAACTCTCACATACAAACTAAGGCCTCTGACTAATAACTGCTTTGCAGCCTTTCATCTTCAAAGCACTTTACAAATCTTAAAGATAAATCTTCACATTATCATTGAGGAGTACGCTAGTTATTAAACACGTTTCTAGATTTAAAAAAACTGAAGAATTAGGGGGGATGATAATAATACCTTTATCTCTTGCTTATCTTTCTTCTAAGTTGCTCAGAGTACTTTCTTATTTATTATCAGAGCTAACTCTGGTATTATTGGCATCCCTAGTTTACAGAGTTAAAATTAAAAGCTCCTAATGAGACTCTGATGTTTAGTGGCGTTAAGTGATTTCTTCATAGTCTTATAATGAGATTCAGTATCCAGTTTAGGAACTTTGCACAAAGGAACTGAGAAAATTAGTATGAGAGCTGAAATTGCTATTCAAAATCTTTCTGAATCCTGTCCTATACTCTTATTTTAGATATTAGAAATGTGACCATAAAAGCAAAAATAAATTATAAATAAAATAAAATAAAATGGGGGTGGCTAGGTGACACAGTGACCCTGGAGTCAGGAGGACCTGAGTTCAAATCTGGTCACAGATACTAAACACTTACTAGCTGTGTGACCTTGGGCAAGTCACTTAACCCCAATTGCCTTGCCTTCCCCCCTCCAAAAAAAAAGCAATAAATAAATAAAATAAAAATTAAAAAAGAAATATGAACATAAGGTCATAAATTTATATGCTCAATGTATATCCTTTGATCCATCAATACCACTATTAGGTCTGTATCCTAAAGACATCAGGAAAAAGGGAAAAGGACCTATTTGTAGAAAAATGTTTGTAGCAGCTCTTTTTGTGGTGGCTAAGAAGTAGAAACCAAAGGGATGCCCTTCATTTGGGGAATGGCTAAACAAACTGTGATATATGATTGTAATAGAATATTATTGTACTATAAGAAATGACAACCAGGATGATTTCTGAAAAATCTGGACTTCCATGAACTAATGCACAGTGAAGTAAACAGAACCAGGAGAACATTGTTCACCTTAACAGCCACATAGTTCAATGAAGAACTATGAATGACTTAGCAATGATCCAAGACAAAGGACTAATGCTGAACTAATGATAAAGCATACTATCCGCCTCCAGAGAAGAAAGTGATTTTGATTGAATACAGACTGAAGCCTGTGATTATTTACTTTCTTTTTTTTATTTGTCATCTTGTACAAAATTACTAATATGGAAATGTTTTACATAATTACACATGTATAGCCTGTATCTGATTACTTACTGTTTCAGGGAGTGGGGAAAGAAGGGAGGGTGGGAAGGAGGGATAGAATGTGGAACTCAAAACTTTAAATGAAAATTGGGAGAAAAAGATCATAAGTTTAACGTGGAATGGAAAGCAAGATTTACTTTGAGAAATTAGTGAGCTCAAAGGTCATCTAGTTGAAGCCTCTCATTTTACAGATGAGGAAACTGAGTCCCAGAGAGGTCAAGCTGCTTATCCATGGCCACATAGGTAGTAGATGACAGAGCTGGAATTTGAACTCAAGTCCTATGACTATAACATTCCACTGCACTATACTGAAACTCATAGAAAACATTTGCATGTTTCTCTGAGTCTTTTGCTTCCGTCCTCTCTTATGGCACAGTAGTATTCCATTAAATTCATGCACCATGATTTACTCTCCTCTTTCCCATTTGATGGGCGGGAAACCAACATTTTGTTTCCAATTTTGTTATCACAGAAACTGCTGCTATGAATTCTTTAGTATATATGGAGCCTTTTTTTCTGTCTTTGAAGACAGGAAGAAAGGAATGTAATAAGCATTTATTAAACACCTATTACATACCAGGCACTGGGCTAAGTGCTTTTCAAATATTATTTCATTTGATATCCTTACAACATGTTGATACTTACAGCAACCCAGGGAGGTAGGTACTATTACTTATCCCCCTTCAGGAGAAACTGAGGCAGACAGCGATAGCTAGTAAGTGTCTGGGGCTGGAGTTGAACTCAGTTATAACTCCAAATTGAGTACTTTGCCCGCTGTACCACCTGGCTGCCTAGGTGACCTCGATGGTGCATATACCCAATGGAGGATCAATGGAATAATTAAATGACTTTTCCTCTTCTCTCTCAACATTCTTTTTCTAAGTGACTTCATCAGCCACTGTCTTCATGCAAATATCACTGAAATCTATCAGTTTCTCTCCTGATCTCTGGTTTCACATCACCAACTACCTATTGGATGTTTCAAATTTGGAATCCTATAGACATTTCAAACCCAAAACATATTTAAAATAAAACTCAAGACACCCCCAAACTGGGCTCTTTACCAAACTTCCCTATTTCTGTTGAGGCATTACCAATCTCCCAGGTTTGTAACATTCACATTTAGCTTTGACTCCTCATTTTCCTTCAATCCATACTCTCTAACTCAGAGGTTCCCAAACTTATTTGGTCTACTGCCTACTTTAAAAAAAAAAATTATTTAGTGCCCCCTTGGAAATCTGCTTTCTTTAATGTTTTTTTTAATTTGCATCATTTTAAAAAATAAAATATTTTATTTTGTGAATAAAATTTTATTTTTTTGAAAAATAATACATCTTAAATTTAATCATTTATTGTAAATTTATGGGTTTTTATCTACATTGAAATTTTGATGATGCAACATTGTATCACATAACCATATAGTATCGTATTGTAAACAAGTCTTTACATACACATATTCTTGTTGATGCATGTTGGACTTTCTGACAATGTGCAACTTTCTGACAATGTTCACCTGCCAACACTTGATTGTTAAGACCTATCAGCAGACTTGACCATGGATTGGTTATATCTTGCATTTTGTGTATTTATTTGGAAAATAATGTAGTCATAACAACTTTAACTTGTTATACAACAGATAAAGCATGTATGAACAGTTTTTCAAAATTTTCTTTTCCTCTCTTCTTTCCTTTTTCCACCATCCCCTTATTTTTATTCAACACTCCCCAGTTGCACCCAAGGCTATGACCACCCTTCTGGATCATTCCATTGTCCCCCAGGGGGCAGTATCACCTACTTAGGGAACCTCTGAAATTAGTTGTCAAATCTTGCCATTTTTACTTCCACAGTAACTCACCCATATGTCCCCATCTTACCATTCAGAAAGCTACCACCACCTTAAATTAGGCCCCCTCACTTAGATTATTTCATTGCCTTCTTAACTGGTCTCCTTGGCTCAAATCTCTATGTATTCTAGTCCATTCTCAATTCTGCAGCCAAACTGATTTTCCTTAGGTACAGAGCTAATCGTGTAACTTCCCTACTCAATAAACTCCATGGGCTCCCTATTGCTTCTAGGATCAACTATTATCTTCTTGGTTTAGCTTTTAAAGCTTTTCACAACCTGAGCCCATCAGATCTTTTTAATTCCATGAGATATTACTCTACCACTCATACTTTGAAATCTAGCTAAACTGGCCTTCTCTCTGTTCCTCATACATGACACTTTATCTCTGTGCTTTTGCAATGGAATTCCCCTACTAGGAATGTACTCCCTACTCATCTTCACCCTACAGAATTATTTTTTAATTTTTAACCACTCAACTCAAGTACGGGAAACCTTTTTGAATTTCCTGCTCCTCTCTTGCTAATGCCTTCCGTCCCTATCTTATATTTAACTACCTTGAACTAATTTTGTATTTATTTGGTGTATACACATACACACACACACTCACACTATCTCTTCCAATAGAATATAAGCTCCCTGATATCAGAGATTATTTCTTTTTTTGCTTTTGTATCCTTAGTGACTCACATAGATCCTGGTACACAGTAGGCATTGAATAAATTCTTTCTGATTAAATGAATGAAATGAGTGAAAAAACATTTATTAAGTGATTAATTGACTGAAATGGATTGGAAAAACATTAAGAGCTGGCGATGTCTCAGTGCACCAGTCACACAAAAACAAAAAGAAAGATATTCCTTGCCTTCAAGTAGCTTATCTTCTAATAAGGGAAGACAACAGTAAGGGAGTGGTGGTCAGGAGGGGATGTTTTGGATTGGTCAGTCCTAGAGATGATGAGTGCAGAGGGCAATTAATTGCTATGCCCTTCCTAGGAATAGTAGCATTGATTTGATCAATATTCTCAAAGTTAGAGGTGGAAAGAAGGCAATAAAGTAGGAAAAGGATTGCTGACAGTATGTCATGAAGATGAATGGAGAACAGAATAATTTACATCTCCAAATTGGTTTCTAGAATGGCTGAACAAACATGGCTTCCCCTAAAATGCTTGTGTGCTTGTCTTTCTGTAACTACCACAACATCGACTCTTTCCATCTTTTATCATCTTTGCCACTAATTCTTTACTATTTACTATCAAGCACGCACAGTATGCTAGACATAATTACACAGCTCATCATAGTCTTCCCTTGAAGAGCTTTTCTTCTATGGAAAAAGCACGGTCAGCTTAAAATAACATGCTTGAAGGTTTTCCCATCTTGCTCATACTTGTTGAAGCAACACCGGCCTGTGTGAAGTCTCTAACCATAGGACTGCTATCTTCAGTTTCTAATTGTGGAGTGTCCTTGACAATTAGATCGCACAGACATAGACTTCAGTTTTCTCGTGTGAAAAGAACAGTTGCCTTCTACGTTATGTAAAACAGGATGGTGTAATGGAAAGGTAACTAAGCTTGGAGTTCGATGGTCAGGGGTCTCTCCAGTTTTCAATTTCCTCATCTGTAAAATGAGGGGTTGGTTTGATTAGCTGATTGCTAAGGTCTCTTTCATTCCTAAGGTTTGATCATTCTGGAATACACTCAGGATGCTCAGTATTTCCCTCTTTTAAAATTTGGTTGGCTCCTATGATGTACTTTGCTTATTTTATTAATTTGATGCAGTTCTAGCAACAATCTGAGTCTATTTTCTGAGGACCAACTTAGCTAAAGCCAGAAAGGAACCAGCCAATCAGTCAGCCAATCAACAAGCATTTATTAAATTCTCACAATATGCTAGATACTAAACTAATACTAATACTCCCTGGCAGTACAAAGAAACACAAAAACACTATCCCTGCTCTCAAAGAGCTCACTTTAAAAAAATGTAATAACCCAAAATCAGTTTATTATGCAGACCAATTATTCTTGAACATACAAAGCTCCTAAGAAACAATTGGTTCATTAAATATACACAAGTATTTCTAAATAAATTTTTATCTTTATATCAAAGAGGCTTACATTCTAAAAGGGGAAGCAATATGCAAGTAACTATGTGTACTTAAAAGGTATACAATGTAAATGGTAGGTAATCTCAGAGGGAAGATGAGTGGTGGGGTCAGGGAAAACTAGGCAAAGCCTCCTTTAGAAGGTGGGATTTCAACTGAGTCTTGAAGGAAGCCAGGGAAGTAAGGATATGGAAAGAAGGAGGGAGAGAATTCCAGCCAAGGGAGACAGCCAATATAAATGCTCAGTTAGGATCTAGAGAGTTGTGTGTAAGAATAACAAATGGGCATGTGTATCTGGATCCCCATGGAAAGGACTAAAGTGTAAGATGACTAGAGGGTCAGCCTATGGAGGTCTTTAAGTATCAAAGAAAGCATTTTATATTTGATCCTGGAGGTACAGTATTAGGGAGCCAATCGAGTTTGTTGAATGGAGATAGTCAGATCTGTGCTTTAGAACGATCACTTTAATAGCTGAGTGGATAACAAACAGATGTGAGGAGAGACAGGGAGACTAATTAGAAGATGATTGCAATAGTCCGAGTGAAAGGTAATGAGGGCCTAGACTAGAGTAATCGTCACATGAGTAGATAGGAGACAATATATGAGAGACATAAAGATTGAAACAACAAGATGGATGAGTGAGAGTGAGGAATTCAGGATGACACACAGGTTGTGAGCCTCAATGACTGGGAGGGCGGTGCCTTTGACGATTATAGGGAATTTTAGAAGAGGTAGGTTTTGTGGGAAAAGACGGTGAATTCTATTTTGGCCGTGTTGAGTTTGGGATGTTTATGAGACATCCAATTCAAAATATTCAAAAGGTAGTTGGTGATACAGGACTGGAGTCCAGGAGAGAGATAAGGGCTATATATAAAAATAAATCTGGGAATCATCTGCATAGAGATGACAATTGACCAAAGCAGAGCTTGATGAGATCACTTAGATGGTATAAAGAGAAGAGGACTCAGGACAAACCCTTGGGGGATGCCCACAGTAAGGGGGCATGATCTCCATGGAAACTGAGCAAAGAACACTGAGAAGGAACAATCAGATAAGGAGTTGACCAAGAGACAGCAATGTCACAAACACCTAAAGATTAGGTGAGAATATCTTGAAGATGGTGATCAACAACGCCGAAGGCTGCAGAGTGGTCAAGAAAGATGAGGACTGAGGCAAGACCATTAGATTTGGCATCAATCACTTTAGAGATAGCAATGTTTATAGAATGATGAGTTCAGATTCTGATTGCAGAGGATTTAGAAGTGACTGGAAGGAATGAAGAAATTGGTTATAAATAGGTTTGTCAAGGAATTTTGCCAAGATAGGAGGAGAGATCTATACTGATTGCTACTGGATACTCAGTGACGAATTCTTTGACTTAATGGCAATGAATGACACAAAGAAAAAGTGTTAAAGTGGCCCTCCTTCCTGTGTGGTTCACTGTTTTCTTCCACAGTGATGGTGGTTTAATGGTAGAAAAAGGGGCAGAAGGAACTAAGAAAATAGGCTTCTTTAGACTACTCCTCAGCATTACTTTAATTGTAGATACTCTGTGAGACCTTTGTACAATGACCAATGAATCTGAGGCTATGGGAACCACATTAATATTGTGAATGTAGTTCTTTCAATGAATACAACCAGAAAATAAAGGGAAACTGCAGCTGAATGGGAGGACAGCTCACAAAGTTTCCTTGGAGAGGTCAACAACAGCCTGCAGAAGGGGTTTCATTGTGTTACCAAAGGCAATAAGAAACATTATTTCATGTGATATTTAGTTATCTCATTTTGCAATGCTCATGAACAGTATCTCTGCAGGACTACCATGAAAATAATCATAGTATATACACAAATATTTCTTGCAGAAGATGAACAGGTAAAGACATTCTTCAAAAAAAAAAACTTGACAAGAATCTCCAAATCAATTTAATGTATACTGTGGGTAGGCAGGTAGGTGGCCCAGTGGATAGGGGAGTGAGCCTGAAGTCAGAAAGACTCCTCTTCCTGAGTTCAAATATGTCCTCAGATACTGTGTGATCCTGGGCAATTCACTTAACTCTGTTTGCCTCAGTTTCCTCATCCGTAAAATGAGATGGAGAAGGAAATGGCAAATCACTCCAGTATCTCTGCCAAGAAAAACCTCCAAATGGGGTCAGGAAGAATCAGACACGACTGATAAAGTACTGAATGACAAAAACATACTGGGTTCCCAAGAAAGTTAAAAACTCCATTTTTGTCTGTAGTTCCTCTGTCTTGTCTCTGACCCTATTTGTACTGCAACTTCCCCTACCAAAGCCTTTGACCTTTCTTACTCTTGAAACAGCAAAGAGAGTCCTATCTATTAGGGCAGGGTTACAAGACACAGCTAATCTCAAAGAGAGACTTTCCTGTTACTAGACCCAGCAATAGGTATGTCCAATCAAAGGATACCGTATCCCCTATTCCTATGCTGCAAACCCCAAGCAAAAAGTTCTGTCTGATCCTAAGGCACTTCATATCCAATTAACCTCCTGCCTAAATTGAAACATATAAACTTTGTCCTTTTGTTTGCTGGGGGAGTCTCCTCACTTGAGGGTGGGGCTCCCTTGCTGGCAAATTCAATAAACTTTCAGTTGTTGTTCTGTTGTGTTTCAGTCCTGTCTGACTCTTCATGACCCTATTGGCATTTTCTTGGCAAAGGTACTGGGGTGGTTTGCCATTTCCTTCTCCAGCTCATTTTACAGATGAGGAAACTGAGGCAAACAGGATTAAGTGACTTGTTCAGGGTCACATAGGTAGTAAGTTTCTGGCGCCAAATTTAAACTCAGGAAGATGTCTTCCTGATTCCAGGTCCAGCACTCTGTCCACTGTGCCACTTAACTGCCCAATAAACCCTCATTGGTTTCTAAATTTTTTATTCGAATTTGGGTTTTCTTTTGGTTTTGGTGCTGGTTTGTTCCAGCACAAACATTTTTACCCACAATACTCTGGTGCTTGGTGACTTCAATGTAAAGGTGGACACAGGGAAGCTGATGAACATATGACTCAGGTTTGACAAATAAAAATGACCAAAGGCATATAAATTGATCACCCAAAGACCTTATGACTATATGTCAAAAATATTTCCTTCTTAAAGAGAGTCCAGAGGCATTGGATATAGTGAGCACTGAAAAACAGCACAAAAAAATTAAATGAACTGTATTTTAACAGACAGGAAATGAGTAGTTACTGATATGAGAGTCATGCTAGAGTCAATTATCTCACTACAATCAGGCAATCAACTCGGTAAATGAGAAGAAAGGTAAGAGTAAGAGGACACTGAATAATTAACAGATTCAATTGAACCTATTCACATTATCCATTGATGACAAAAAGCTGTCAATCAATAAAGACAGAGATAACAATCTGGATTATTACTATCTTCTGAAAGAGTTTAACCAGTTATAAAGTGGTAACCAGAATAAAGAAGTCAAAAGCACCCAGAAAACACTTTAGCAGCAATTCCCTTTGGTAATAATTTATATTATTATATTAATTATTTTATATTAATGTTAAATTTTAATTGATAATTTAATTAAGTGACTTTTCCAGGTTCCAGGGTCACACAGCAAGTAAGTATCAAGTGTCTGAGACCGCATTTGAACTCAGGTCCTCTTGACTCCAGGCCTGGTGTTCTATCCACTGCACCACCTAGCTACCCCTTGATAAGAATTTGTTAAGCACCTACTTTGTACCAGGAATTGTGCTTGGTGCTGGGGAAGATCCTTGTTCAGTCATGTTTGACTCCATTTGGAGTTTTCTTGGTAAAAACTACTGGACTGGTTTTGCCATTTCCTTCTCCAGTTCATTTTACAGATGAGGAAACTGAAGTAGATAAAGTTAAGTGACTTGCCCAGGGTCACACAGCCAGCAAGGATCTGAGGCCAAATTTGAACTCAGGAAAAGGAGTCTTCCCGACTCCAGGTCCAGCGCTCTATGCACCATGGAGCCACCTAGCTGCCATGCTGCACATACAAGCTCAAAAACAAAACAGTCCCTGCCCTTAAGAAGCTTACATTTTATTGGAAGGAAACAGTATGTACACAGAAAATTAAATGTAAAATCTATACAAAACATTTTCCTAAAGGAAAACACAGGCATGATATGAAGGGTGGTTCGTTCACATTAGAGGACACTATGGAAAATTAGAGCAGAATGTGCTAGGAACATGAGAGGGATGGGGTTGGTCTGGATGGTATGAAAGAACAAGGAGTGATGCTTCAGATTCACAGGGCTTCTGAGTGCAGACATACGGTAGTAGGTTATCAAACCATTCATGGTAACAATGGAATATTGATCAAAGACATTACCTCTGATACTCACTACCCATGTGACTGACTAAGGAAGATATTTAAGTATTCAAGCCTCAGTCTTCTCCTCTGTGGTATAATAATTACACCTATTTCACTCTGTTATTTTGAGGATCCAATGAAAGAAGGTGTATAAATAGCTTGGCAAATCTTAAGCTCAATGAACTGAGAAAAACATGGAGAGACTTGAATGAAATAATGAAGTGTAAAATGAGCAGAACAAAGAGAACATTGTATATGGTAACAGCAATATTGTTTAAAGAGTGACTTTGAGTGAATAAGTTATTTTGACTATTATAAACACTCAAATTAACTGTAAAGGACATATGAAGAAAGACGCTATTTGTATCCAGAGTAACAACTGATAAATAGAAGTATGTATAGAATAATTTTACATATACATATATATGTGTGTGTATATATATACATGTGTGTGTGTATATATATATATATATATATATATATATATATATTTGTGTCCAATGGTAGCCATCTCTAGTACAGCTGGGGAGTAGGGAAGAAAAAAGGAAAAAAAAGAAATTTAAATGATAATTTTGTTGCATATGTATGCATAATTTTTCCCACATCCCCTCCAACATTTGCATCCAAAGCCTCAAAGAAAATTATGAATTTACAGTGAGTTTCTCAAACATAGAGAAAATGGAGTCAAATTTATAGAAATAAGAGTCATTCTTCAATCAGTACATGGTCAAAGGATATGAACAAGCTAGTTTCAGACAAAGTAATCAAAGCTATCTACAGTCATATAAAAAAAATGCTCTAAGTCACTATTGATGAGAGAAATGCAAATTAAAACAACTCTGAGTTACTACCTCTCAGATTGGCTAATCTGAGAAAGTGACAAATGTTGGAGGGGAGGTGGGAAAAATTAACACACTAATGTACTAGCAGTGTAGATATATACTGATTCAACCATTCTGGAAAGCAATTTGAAACTATGCCCAAAGGGCTATAAAACCTCACATAGCTTTTGACCAAGCAATAGGACTAGTAGGTCTGTATTCCAAAGAGATAAAAAACAAAAAGGAAAAGGATCTATCTGTACAAAAAGATTTATAGCATCTCTTTTAGTGGTGGCAAAGAACTGGAAATTGAGGGGATGTCCATCAATGGGGAATGGCTGAACAAGTTATTGTTTATGGTTGTAATGAAATACTAATGTGCTTTAAGAAATGATGAGCAAGATGCTCTCAGAAAAACATGGAAAGACTTACATGAAGTGATGCAAATGAAACGTGCAGAACCAGAACATTGCACACAATAACAACAATATTGTATGATGATCTACTATGAGTAACTTAGTTATCCTCAGCAATACAATGATCCAAGACAATTCTATAGGACTTATGATGAAAGGTGCTGTCTATCTCTAGAGAAAGAACTGGTAGGACTTGAATGCAGATCAAAGATGCTTTTTCTTTATTTTTCTTGTGGGTTTTTTGTGTGTTTTCTTTCATAGGATGACTTACATGGAAATATGTTTTGCATGACTACACATGTATAACCTAGGTCACATTTCTTGCCTTCTCAATGGGGAGGGAGGGTGAAAGGGAATTTGCAATTCAAAATTTGAAAAAAAAAAGGAATGTTAAATTGTTTTTACATGTAATTGGGAAAAATAAAATATTAAATATCAAAAAAGAGAATATAATAAATAACTTTCAAAGCTATCTTTGTACATGTACTCTGAAGTTCCTTCGATTTGCTACCATGCATTTTAAATCCATTTAAAAAACATTAGGGTGTGGGATTTGGGGGGGAGAAGGAAGCTAGTGATAACCATCTTTTCTGTTGGTAACATGATAACATCATTATCACTAGCTTCCTTCCTCCCTAAACTCCCACACCCTGAAGTAAAAAGAAAAAATACCCTTCTTTTCAACAAATAAACATAGTGGAAGAAAAAAATGCACACATTGGGCTGTCTGAAAATTAATGTCTGATTCTGCACCTTGAGTCTATCACCTCTATGTCAAGGCAAACAATACACTTCATCATTGGTCCTAGGGAGTCCCAGTTGATAATGGCATTGATCAGCATTCTTAAGCCTTACACTGTTTTCCTTGACAATGTTGTAGTCAACTGTTCTCCTGATTCTACTAATTTCACCCTTCATTTTCATGTAAATCTTCCCAGGTTTCTCCGGATCTATCCCTTTTGTCATTTTCTAATGATAAATAATATTGTAATACAATTATATTACGATAATGCAGCCTTTCCCCACTTGATAGGCGTCCCCTTTAGTTTCCAGTTTTTTGCTACCACAAAAGGAACAGCTATAAATATTTTTGTACATAGGGGTCTTATCCCTCTCCTTTTAATCTTTCTGGGATATACAAGCAATAGACAGTTGGATGGTGTAGAGAAAAGGGCATGGGACTCAAAGTCAAGAAGGACCAAGTTTTGGGGCGGCTAAGTGGCACAGTGAATAGAGCACCAACTCTGGAGTCAGGAGGACCTGAATTCAAATCTGGTCTCACACTTACTTGCCGTGTGACCTTGGGCAAGTCACTTAACCCCAATTGCCCTGCCTTCCTCCCTCCAAAAAAGAAGGACAAAGTTTGAATCCTGTCTCTGATACTTTCCAGCTGTCTGACTGTTGGCAAAACTCAGCCTCAATCTACTCATATGTAAAATGGGGATAATTATAGCACCTATTTAACAGGAACATTATGAGGAATATAATGAGATAACATCTGTAAAGGACTTTGTAGACCTTAAAGTGTTATAGAAATACTAGGCATTATTATTGTCATCAGTGGTATTGAAGGTTGACCAGTTCAAAGCTGCATCAACAATGTATAAGTGTGGCTCTTCTTACAATGCTTGCAAAAATTGTTATTCTCCTTTTTTTCATCATTTTTCCCAATATGATAGATATGAAGTGGAACTTTAGAGTAATTTTAGTTTTCATTGCCCTAATTATTAATTATATGGAGTATTTTTTTCATATGGCCATTGCTAGCTTGGATTTCTCGTCTGGAGAATTGCCTATTTATTTCTTTCACCATCTTAAGAATGGTTCTTGTTTTCATATTAAAATATTTTTTGAATCAGTTTCATATATATTTTGGATATCCTACCTTTATTAGAGAAACTTTCTATAAATATTTTCCCCAGTTTTAACTGTTTCTTTTTTTAATTTTACCAGCATTGATTTTGTTTATGGAGAATTTTTCAAGTTTATATAATCAAAATTATCTCTTTTATCTTCTGTGATCCCCTTTCTCTGGTTTGTCAAGAACTCTTCCCCTATCCATAGTCTTGAAAGGTATCTCCTACATGCTAGCTTGTTCATGATGTAACTTTTTATATTTAGGTCACGTATCCATTTGCATTTAGTCTGATATAAGGTGTGAGATTTTGGTCTAACCCTAATTTCAGCCAGACAATTTTACAGTTATCCCAGCAATTGTTGTCAAATAGTAAATCTTTATATTAGTACCTAAGATCCTTAGATTTATAGAACATTATGCTACCCTATTCATTTGTTTCAGAATCTTGTGTTCCACTGAATCTCATCCACTGATCAACTTTTTTTCCTCTTAACTAATACTAGATAGTTTTAACGATTACAGCTTTGTAGTATAATTTGAGACGTGGAAATGTTAGGCTCCCTTCCTTCATAATTTTTGTCATTATGTCTTCAGAGGAAATTTTTGTTTCTCTATATGAATTGTTATTTTTTTCTAGGCCTATAAAATAATTCTTTAGAAATTTGGTTGGTATTATAATAAATAAGCAAGTTAGTTTAGGTAGTATTTTCATTTTTATTATATTAGTGTGGTTCAACCATATGTAATTAACATCTTACCAATTATATAGGTCTATCTTTATTTCAGTAAATAATGTCTTTCAGCTGCATTCCTGTGTGTGTCTGGGTAGAAGAACTTACAAATATCTTATACATTCTATAGTTGTTTTAAATGAGCACTGTCCCTGTATTAAAGAAGTTCTGAATTCAAACTGGGGCCTCAGATATTTACTAACTGTATCACCTAGAACTTGTATAACTTAAAATCTGTCTGCCTTGGTTTCCTCATCTGTAAAACAGTATAATAGCAGAACCCACCTCCCATGATTATTAGGAGGATAATATGACATAATATTTGTAAAGTGCTTGGCAAACCCTAAAGTGCATTATTGTCATCTTTCCTTGCTGGGTTTTACTGTGAATGTATTTAAAAAAAAAAAAAAGCTGATCATTTCTGTGGGTTTATTTTATGTCCTGCTACTTAGTCAAATGTATTAATTATTTAATTAAATAATAAAATATATAAAATAAACAATATAATTAGTTTCAGTTGACGGTCTTGTTCACTAAGTAAACTATCATATAATCTTTAAAAAGCAATCATTTTGTTTCCTCTATGGTTTATTAGATGGAATTCCTCTGGAAAACCCACTGAGATCCAAGTACTAAGAAATATAAGCATACTGATAGAGCGGAGGAGATAATATTAATTTTGAAATCTGAGGCTGCTGCGTTGAGGAAGTCAGAACTGGCTGGTATGATGAAGTGGGTGTCTTTGTGCAGTCTAGGAAAACAAAGGAGATGGATGTGTAAGAATGGATACCGTAGAAAGGGGAAGTAGATAGACCCCCGAACTTCATTGACTTCACAATTTCACTGTCTCTTGAGCTAAGTGAGCAAAAGCAGAGTGCTTTATACAAGGACGGCAACATTATAAAGAAAAACAACTTTGGAAGACTTTAGAACGCTAATCAATGCAATGAAAAACTGGCTGAAAGATAGCCCCAAGGACTGAAGATGAAGCACAGCACCCACCTCCTGCTAGAGAGGGGAAGGACTCAAAATGTAGAATGAGACCTACATTTTTTGACAGGAACAATGAGGGAATTTGTTGTGTGGACTATGCACATTTATCATGAAAGGCAGTTTGAAAAATGTTCAAGGGGGTGGGGGGAATAGCAGAGAGATAAATGCTTATGAATAATTTGAAAAATTTAAAAATAAAATTTTACTCTGCATTTGTATTAGCATACCATCTCTGCCCTGCTGAAATGCAGAAAAATTCTATGTCCATATTACAGCTGAGGAATTACTTGGCAAATAAAGTGAAGAGTTTTTGATTTGAGGTTTGGGGTTTGGGTATTTTTTTTCTTTTTGGCCTAGAGCTGGACTGTAAAAATTAAACAGGCACCATAGCTTGTTTTAATTGTTGTAAAGTGCAGATGTTTTGGATTACAGCCCAGCAACATAGCTCAAGGTCAGTGTCTAAGGCTGTAATCAACTGTCTGAATAAGTGATTTTTATCCTGACGACATCATTTATGGGAAAGATCTTTACTGCATTTAAGCAATGTTAGTCATTTGGGAGTTAGCTGAGAGTTTGACAGAAATCTCAGTATGGGCAGTTCAGAAACTGATGGTCCTACAAGCCTGAGGCTTTTCTTTCTCATCTCCCTTAATTCTTTTCAGACCAAATCTACTAAAGAAAAAATATGATAATGAACATATGCTGATGGGCTTTTAAAGAAAATAAAAAGCTGACCCTAAAGGCACTAAACAAACTCTGCTTCTCCTTTTTTTTGGACACTTAAATCCTCTGAATCTATGATACACTTAGTCATTGAAGGGGAGGGAATGTACATGGAGTAAGGAAGAAAATGAGCATTCATTAAGTGCCTGCTTTACAAATATTATCCCACTTGATCCTCATAACAAGCTTACGAGGAAGGTGCTATTATTATCCCTATTTTACAGTTGAGGAGATTGAGGCAAAGCAAAGTTGTGACTTACTTAGTGTCACACAGCTAGTACCTGTCTGAGGCTAAATTTGAACTCAGGTTTTCGTGATTCCTGGTCCAGAGCTCTACTCAATGTACCACCTAGTTGCTTGTGGGGGAAGAGAGAGAACTAGTAAGTGTTGCTGATGTTTGTGAAAATCATCTGGGTGACTGAAAATTTAATTTTTTTTTATAATATAGATGCAGTAAAGGTTTGGGGAGCCAACTGAGTCCTCCATAGGCAAAGAGAAGGTTCTCAGAGCCTAACTCTGTTTCTGAGAATTTCTGGAAGATGTCCCAAACAAACAACCGTCTTATTCTCTCCCATCCTGTGAAAGATAGGAGTCTCATGAGAGACTGTATGTGCATGGACACATAGGATGGGGAGAACATGATGAGCGTGTAATTTAAGTGTGTGTGGGAGTATGTGTGGAGATTCCATCAGGTGGTTTGGATAACAAGTCTACAGAAGGGGAGGTTGAATGTTAAGGTGGTACGGTTTCTAGGAAGTCTCTGGTGGAATTACAGGTATGGTAGTAAGCTCAACTTTCAGTAACCAGAATGAGTGGTACCAAGGAAGTATCTGAGGTGCTGGTGATTGATGACTTTCCACCTGGGAGAACAGGTACAAGGTACTGAAATGCCCATCCCTGCCCCTTCTTGCTGCCCAAGGTGGCAGACATTTACTCCTAAATTTTTCTGTTTTTCAGGTTTATTCATAATTCTTGATTTAATTAGAACTTAAACATTGGCTTACTCTAGATAAAAATATGACCAATCATAATTATTTTTATTTTTAATAGATTTTATTGGTATCTTCTGTTTTTACATCACCTATATTTCTCCCTGTATCCCTTCTCTTCACTCTCCAGAGAGCCATCCTTGGAATGTAAAGCCACACCTACATTCAAAGGAGGGGGCCAGAGGAGAAAGTGAGTACCCTCCCCTTTTGTTTTCACCTAGAACCAAACTTCCAAACCCTGACAGTACAAAGGTTACACCTTAACATAACAACTACACATAAAGAATTATTTGAAAAGGAAGAAGAAAAATTTCAACTAAACTAATCAACAAACTGAGAAAATCTGATTTTATACTCACTATTCCATAGCCATGGACCCCTATCTTTACAAATGGGTACAGGGCACTGTCTTCTCCTATTTCTTCTTCTGAAGAACAAGAAAACTTGTTCTTTATAATTTCACAATATTCACAGGGCTATTTTTATTTTTGTTTCATTATCTGTGAACAAGGTGTTACAAAAGAGAGGAGCAATGATTAGTTTTGATGTACAGTCTAAAATGGGCCATTGGTGAATCCTACTGAAGGATTAAGAATTTGTTTATTTTTATTTTTTGCTTTTTTGGAGGGGGGAGGGCAGGGTGATTGGTGTTAAGTGACTTGCCCAAGGTCACATGACTAGTAAGTGTTAAATGTCTGAAGCTAGATTTGAACTCAGGTTCTCCCGACTCCAGGGCCAGTGCTCTATTTACTGTGCCACCTAGCTGCCCCAGGATTGAGAATTATATGAAAGGAAATTATTTTGATGCCATCATCCTAAAATATGTAAAATTGAATCCAGATCTATAGCCTTTAGATCAAAATAAATCAATTGCCATTACTGTCTGGTAGGAGATGGGTTATTGGGTAATGGTGTTTTCCATCTGCCTTTTCCATTACTTCTCTCCTTTTCCTTCCTTATTCACAGAGAACTCTATAAGGGCAGAATAAAAGGCAGTGACTAGAGAGTAGGTTATCCCTGGTGGGAGGAGAAAAGGAATATCTGGATCATGCCAGAAACACTTACATTCCAAGGGTGGGGGTCAGAGGAGGAAGTGAGTACCCTTCCCTTTTGTTTTCAATTTCAACCAAACAAACTTGCAAACCACGAGAGTACAAAGGCTACACATTGATATCTGTTTTCTCCAACCTTAACTACGCAACCACTCGTCACTCCTTCCAGAACAGTAATTAGGGACTATTTTGATTGTACATCTTAGGCAATATGCTATGTACACTAGAGTAATGAAGATGATTTTGTTACAGCTCAGGTACAAGGAGTTACCATGTTACAGCATACATAGATATTACTCAAACAGACTGTGAGAAACCCAGGGAGCAGAGGTGGAGAGATTTTTATTAAAGGAATGAGTTCTTTCCTTAGAGATCTGCTTATCTTGCAATAAGTAAATGCTAAGTAGGCATTTGATGAAATATTTTCATGGGACTTTAACTTTAAAATTGTCTAGGCTTCATAGCAAAAGTTATTTTTTCCAGATCTGACAAGTATGAAAAAAGACATGCAACTGAACCAAAATAAGAACTTAACCCAATCCCCAAATCCTAGTTACTTTCTTATTATGATTAAAATAAATATTTTACTGATGTTTCTTTTTAACACTGCTATAACATCCCAGTGACTTCTCCCCTCTCTACCCTGCCAAAAGAATACTCTCTTGTAATGAAAACATACAGCAAAGGCAAAAATAAAACAAAATAAAATAAAAATCAACCCACTAGCCATTCCATTGTATTAAGAAACCTAATAATGAGAGCAGGCTATCTGTTACTTAGTCCTAGATCTGCTTATTTAGCTATATATCTTTGTCCTCTTTGGGCCTCAGTTTTCTCATCTGTAAAATGACCAGTTATACAAAATGATCTCGAACCTTCCTTCAGGTTCTAAACTTTTATGATCCTAAGTACAAAGTAATTGTAAACATTTAAGTTATTTTCTTCAGTAAGTACAAGGTTTATCATTCAAAAACAGACTCATGAATCTGGAAATTAGCCTAAGGGGGTATCTAGATTGAGATCTACCTTCTGTCAGAGGAAGACATACTCTCACCAGAGCCTTGAAATCACTGGGATAAGGCCAGGAGACCACCATAAATTCCTTGAGCAAAGCAGAGGTACATGCAGGCATCTGTACGTGTGTGTGTGTGTGTGTGTGTGTATTAGTCTCATTTCTAACTGTAATGCCCTGGCTGGCAAGCTATGGAAAACAGCACACAGCAGTAGCTACCAGCTTTGAGATCTATCAGGTAAGTCTTTGACATCTGTTGATAAGTACATTTATTAACACATCTGTTGATTTCTATTGATCTACTAATTGGTGATTCCTAATTTGTGCTCTCCTCTCTTCCTGAGTAGAATCATACATCAAACAGTCACATATCAGTACTATATTAAAGATTCCTCAGAGCAAAATCTTTAGCAACCTTCTTCAATAACTCATCCCAAGATTTAATCATCCTTTCTGCCTCAAAGTACTTTGAGGCTTATAGCTAACTTTTAAATGTTGAACATTAGCCTGTATCTTTAAAATCTCCTTAGTACTGTAAATATAATAATCAGGGTTGGGAAGGTAGACAACTATAAACAATCCAACAATTAGGTAGTGTGAGGGACTATTTTAATACAAAGGAACCCTATTTAAAATGGTCCCAACCAATGTCATTTCCCAATATCATCATTAATATGATATTACCAGATCCCTAATAAAGTTGTGGGGCACTATTATGGCTCAGCTAATGATTTATGATTTATAACATGGGTCCCACAGAATAACTGATCCAGTAACACTTTTTTGCTCAACATCATGCTTTCAAGGAGCCATTTAATAAAATGGGCCGAAATGTATTAGAGAGGAAAGAGCACCATTGGACATGGAGTCAGAAAGTCCTACATTTCAATTTTGCTTCTGACACTAATTTTATGACCAAATCAAGTCAGCCTCAGTCTTTTCATTTGTGAAATAAAGGGTTATTGTGCTAATCAAAAGAGATAATACATGCATTGTAATTCAAATCTTCAAACATGAAAAAACCTAGTACAGTTATTTTTTATAAATGTACATATTTTTGATGCCCCCAGATTTTATTTCTGTGACCTATAGATATTTATTTTGAGCTAAGTCAGTCAAATGAGATGTGTTGCAGTGAAGGCTTTGAGGAAGCATGTTTAAAACCTTTTTAATGAAAAATAAAATATTAATAAATTGAATTTCTCTGACATAAAAGCCTTCCTACTTCAGGATTTCTTCCTCACTCTTAGAAAAGTAAATTAGGCCAAAACGCCTTTCTTAGAGAAATGGATTTTAAAGGAACCAACCTGCTCTTTCCAGCACCGGTTGCATTTTTACTTATTCCCAACTCAAAGGTCAAGGTAGAGGGGTTGGAATAATAGACTTTATTCCCTATTGCTACTTTCAGGCTCTTCCTCTAAACTCATCATCAATCACTAAATTCTCCTTTTAAATTCATTCACATAGGGGCAGCTAGGTGTCACAGTGAATACAGCACCAACCCTGGAGTCAGGAGAACCTGAGTTCAAATCCAGCTTCAGATACTTAACACTTAACTAGCTGTGTGATCTTGGGCAAGTCACTTAACCCCAATTGCCCTGCCTTCCTCCTACAAATAAATAAACAAATTCATTCATATTATATCTACCACCCATTCAAAATACTCAGAGGTGTTGTCTATAGATCTCCAAGACACTCCCCTCTTTTGCTCATTGAGTTGAGTGCTGGCTCCTAGTTTTTCCTTCTTAACCCCAGCTCTCTTACTAGGGGACTTCAACACACATATTGATACTTCCTCAAACACTATCATCTCCCAATTCCTCAGTTTATTAATTTCCCATGACCTCTTCCTCCATCCCATCTCAGCTATAAAGAGAGATGGTCATACCCTTGATTTTGCAATTACCTGCAAATACATCTCTTAGTTCATTAACTCTGAATCACCTTATTTGATCACAATCTGTTGTCATTCTACCTGTCCCTCTTCTTTGCAATGTCCGACTCTATTCTTTTTCCTCTCTGTGACTTCCCATCCTTCAGCCCCTCAATTCTTTCTCAGGCTATCTATGACCCTCAAGATCACTATGCTTTCCTCCCTTTTCCATTTTGATTGCTTGGTAAACCAGTTCAACTATGTACTATTTGGTTCTTCTTTGCCCCCTTATCCTATGTCCCATCTTGTCCTGCCAAGCCTCCGCCCTGATTACTCCCACCATCTGCTGCCTTCTCTCCTATTTACATGCTGCTGAATACAATGAAACTGTGTTGATTGTGTCTACCACAAATTTATGTTACATAATCTCACCTGGACCCTCACTGCTGCAAAGCAATCCTTTTATACCTCTCTAGTTGACTCCCTATCTCATAGTGATTCTTAGAAACATTTTCATCCCTTCACTTAAACTGAATATGTCAAAAATTGAACTCATGTCATACAGACCCTCCCTTCCAAAACCTCTCCATCTTCCAAATTTCCTTATTACTATTGAGGGCACCACCATCCTCCCAGTCACACCCAGGCTTATAACCTAAGTGTCATCCTCAGCTCCTCTCTTTTTTTCACCCCCACCCCCCATCCAATCTGTTGCTAAGTCCTAAAGATTTTAACTTTCTAACAGCTCTCATATATACCCTACCTCTTTCTCCTCTGCCACTGCCACCACCCTGGTTCAGGCTCTCATCAACTCATGCCTAACTATTGCAAACGGTCTTTTGGTGGGTTTCCCTACCCAAAGACTCTATTCCAATCCATCCTTTACTCAGCTGTCAAAGTGAACTTCCCAAAGCACAGGTCTGACCATGGCACTCCACTATTCAATAAACTCCAGTGGCTTTCTATCACGTCCTAGATTAAGTATAAAACCCTCTATTTTGCATTCAAAACCCTTCATAACCTTTCCAGTCTTCTTGCACCTTACTCCTTCCAGGCCCATGTATGCTGCCATTTTGTAACACCCGTCTCCTTGCCATTTCTCAGATAAGACACTCATCTCCCAACTCCATGCTTTTTCAGTGCTGTCCGCCATACCTGGCCTTCTCTCCCTCCTCATCTCCACTTCCTGGATTCAAGTCCCAACTAAATCCAGCCCTTCCTCCTTCCCCCTTCATGCTAGTGTCTTCCCTCTGCTGATTATCTCCAATTCATCATGTGTGTATGTATCATGTGTGTTATCATGTGTGTGCACGTGTGTTATCATGTGTGTGTGCGTGTGTTATCATGTGCGTGCGCGTGTGTGCGTGCAGTTTTTTTCCTTTCTTTGCATCCCCAGCCTTCCGCACAGCGCCCGATACGTAGAAGGCACTAAATAAATGCTTGTTGATCACTGACTGAAGAATGAAAAGTACTGCTCTGACTAAAAGTGATGCCCTCCTCATTCCCAACAGCAACACCCACCCTCTCCACTGACAAAGGATATTTATATCAGTCACAGAGAGGTTTCAGTCCTTGAAGTAACTCTGACTGAACATTAATGATTCTGGACCCCAAACTACAATCTTCTCTTTGTTCAAGATATCTAGAAATGCTACCTCATGTTGTCTTGGGGAAGAGGGAGAGATCCAAGGCCATGGGGTTAATATACCTGTTTGGACATTTTCCTCACTAAGCTAGGGACACTTGGATTTAGAATAATAACAGATCAAATAAAATTGTTTCTGGCCAATATGCCTAAAATTCAGAGTAGAGTTGTTTTGTTGTGGTGGTGGTGGTTTTTTTTAATTTGACAGTTTACAATCTCCTTGATAGTCCTGCATAGGACTCAACTTTCCAGCTTTGCCTCAGGTACACCTTTAGGCTCTAGTGATATGGCTTGCCAGCATGTCATCTTGAATTTTTCTAATAAAGAGTTAAGCACTTTTACTTGTCACTATTTCTGCTCACAGGTAGAATTAGCAGACAGTATGTGGGCACAATTCTGGAATTAATACCCTTAAAGCTGTGTGATAAGAAACAATTCTTCCAAGTCATAGGCTGGCCCTGCTCCAGAAGAACCACTCTTTTGTCTACATAGGATATAGACACATCTAGAAGTTCTATTCCTAATCTTAACACAGCTGGGGATCAGCACACAGACTACCATACTAGGAAAGCTTCCTAGTGATACTGGCAAAAGACAATGGCAAATAAAGTAACTTAATACTAGACTAATGTAAGGTAAAGCAGAAAATCTTTGAACAGAGATTAGTAAGCTCATGTAATTTAAGGAAATTGCAAACAACTTTGCTCTGCCAGGCAGATATCTTATAATATTATAATAGCATTATAATAACAATAGACATATTATAATAATAATAGCAGGCATTTATATCTCATACTTAAGGCTTACAAAACTTTTAATAGACATTATTTCTTTTGATCCTCAGAGTGTCTCTGTTAAGTAGGTATTATGGGGCATTTTTTGTCTCATTGGCAAATAAGGAAACTGAAGCCCAGAGACATTACATTCCTGGCTCATGATCATACAACTAAAATGTATCAGGTGGGAGTTGTGCTCAGTTCTCTCCCAACTTCAGCACACTTTTCCTCTATACTATACTGCCTTAGTGTGAATGTGTCTATTTCTACCCATAACACCTCTGCCTACATATGTTTTGCAGATTTTTCTGAAGGACAGCTAGTCATTCAATACACAAAAGAAGTGATTCCTGATTGGCCAAAGAAATCTCTCATGCAGGTATGTAAATTCAGTGTTCTCTCAGCCAATTAGGAATCCCATTTCCTTTCATGTGCTGCAAGATACAGTTTCACAGAGCTGTCCCTCAGCAAACCCATGCCCAATAGTTCAAAAATTAACCTTATTTTTTTTACTTCCCTGGAACTGATTAGATGACAGAGCTTCTTAGTTTGTATTCTAGCTAAGAGATTCAACAACCCAAAAAATAAAATAGGGATCTGGGCTCAGTTGTGAGGTTTACTAAATGAATTAACCAGAGGCAGTGCAATGTAGCAAAAGAGGGATAGATTTGGCATCAGAAGACTTGAATTAAAATCCTGGCTATACAATTCACTGTTATGTGGCCTTATGCAAATCATTTAACTTCTCAATTTAGTGCTTTTGTTAGATTTTTGCTGGGGTATATGAGGGAGAGTAGGAACTTTCACATTACTCACTTAATCAGAAGTCTAGACTTTCTTTGAAATTCGACAATGTAACATTTTGGTGTATATATGTACATATATGTCTGTGTATGTATGTATGTGCTTGTGTGTATGTATATATATGTGTGTGTATATATATACATATATATATATGCTTTAAAGTAGTTTTTTTAAGTTCTCTGTGCTACCTTTAAGCATATGTTAGCTTTCTTATTTTTCTCTCCTGGCATTATTTATTTTTACAGTTCTCTTATCTGAAATCATGAGTAATATTGTGCTATTTTGATTGATTCTTCTTGGAAGGCGAAAGTTTTTTACAGATGAAGAGAAGCTCTAAGTGACTGACCCAAAGTTCCTCTTGCTAGGAATGGTGGGAATAGGAATCAGAATTCAGAATTGGTGGCTGTGGCCACTGCTAAGTGGTTTGAGTTGGGAATTGGGGGGTAGGGAATTTAGTTTAATTCATTCTTCAATTCAACAACCATTTATGAAGCACCTACTATAAGTTAGGGACTGAGGTTACCAAGATGAAAAAGGAAACAGCTTCTGCCATGAAGGAGTTTATACTCCGCTGACTGATTGATCATTGGGAAGGGAAGTGCATACCATATCTACACAAGTAAACAAATGCATATCCTTAAAGGAGGGAGAAAGCTGAAACACTGTAAGCTGGGGAAAGATGTCCAGGATCTTGAACACTGGAGCCTAGTACTGAAGAAAGCTAGGGATTCCTAGAAGCAGAATAAAGTCTGGATAGAGGGGGCACACTGTGTGAAGGCATTATGAAAGCAGATGGAATGCAGGTTCAGGGAACAACCCGTAGGCCTGTTCGCTTGGAAAGCTGAATAAGTGAAGTAATTTAAAATAGATTTGGAAAGGTAGGTAGTGGTCAGATTGCAAATAGCTTAAAGTGTCTGAGATTGTATTAAAAAAAAAAGTAGGGATGGTTGGGTGGCACAATGAATAGAGCACCAGCCCTGGAGTCAGGAGGACCTGAGTTCAAATCTGACCTCAGACACTTAACACAAAAAAACTAGATGTGTGACCTTGGGCAAGTCACTTAACCCCAATTGCCCTACCTTCCCCCTTCCATAAAGCAAAAAAAAAAAAAAAGAGAGAGAGACTTTGTATTTAATCCTGGAAGCCATAAGAAGCTATGAAAGATTTTTGAGCAAGGGAGTAACATGGTCAGATGTGTGCCTTGAGAAAATTACTTTGGCAGTTGTGTATACTAGAGATGGGAGAGACTAGAATCAGGGGACCGTTTTAACTGATGAAGTGAAAGATGATTAAGACTTGATATAGGGATATAGTCTCATGAATGGAGGAAAGCGAAGAGAGAGATGAGAGATCTTGGGGGGTAGAATCAGCAAGACTCGGCAATTGATTGGACATAGGGCTGAGGGAAAGGGAAGAAGGGAGGGGAATTCCATTGCAAACTTGGGTGGTTAGAAGCTTGGTGTTGTTCCCAATAGCAGTTGGGAAGTTTGGAAGGAGGGCAGGCTGAAGGGGGAGGATAATGCATTCTATATTGGATGTGTTGAATTGAATAGATTTGTTTCTCTGAGCTCTTTGCTTGGGTTTTCATAAAGGTAGGCATATTTTCTTACAAGCTTTCAGTCTGACAGACTTGTGTCCTGACATGAATGAGACTAGATCTTAATCCCCCTTCAAAGAACAAAGACTGACTTAGAATTTGAAGATCAAGAAGTGCTGATAGGCTCTCATGGAGGAGTCCCATGCTTACTCTACAGGCTTGTGAATGATGGGTTCTGTAGAAGTGCCGAGTCAGGGCTGTGTTCTCTATAGCGGACCAGAGAGTAATTGACCTTCTATCTCTCAGCTCTGACTCTCTCTCGCCCTTTAAATTGTTTTCAAGGAGTATATAGGTTTGTGGGTCTACTCAATTAGAAGTTAGTTCTGAGGCCCCACCCATTGGTGATACCCTTTCTTACCTTTGTGTTTCAGTGAGCACCAGGCAAGTGACCTTGACATTTTGGCACTGCACCCATGCTGAAGCAGACAGAAATGTGTATATGCTGTATGTGGCATTTTAAAAAAATCTCATCTTAGAGTCAATAAGCAAATAAATGGAATATAATAATTAGTATACAATGCACAAATAAAACAGCTATGGAGCAGCTGCTAGTTTCCTAAGCTCCAGAAGTCCTCAGACTTCTCAGACCAGGAGTTCTAGGAAATGAACAATTTAGGTTTGTTTGACTCTCCATGAATGTTTCTCTTCAAGCAGACCAAGGAGCTCTCTCTTGATGCCCCACTCACTGGATGAAGAAACAGAAACTCTGGGGGAAATCTGGACCTGGGACTCATCAAGTGGGGAATAGACTTGGGATCCAGGGGGGACTTTGTTGTAGAACTTGGGGTTTGGTGTGAACTAGAATGCCGAAGGGTTGGTGCTTCCCTTAGTCTGGGCTCTTTGGTCACTGACTGGGATGCTGGCCCACTTCTGGCCTTAGCTAGCTCATGGTAGAACAAGGTGAGTAGACTTAGTAGCCAGTCCTACAAAGGAGTTGGACTGGAATAACTGGTTCTGGTACCTCTCTCTATCTGACCACTAATATACTACTCCCAGCTTCAGTTGTTTACTGTGTATGTTTAACAACTGGTTCTCAAAAAAAAAAGTGTGCATGACACTTTTAAAAACATTTAATCTTCAACATTAACATTTTCTCCATCACTTTCTCAAGTCTAGACAATTAATAAGACATTTAGTCAAGCCCTGATTTGAAGCATTTGCTGGTTTTTAAGGTGTAAATGCTCATACTGAAAATTTAATAATCAGCTCTAATGAGCCATTTCAAGCTGACTCTGGCACAAATTTGTGTACCTTTCAATTTCTACAGCCACCTTTCATCATTTCTTGTCACCACTTCCCAGTAAAGAACCATCAATCTATGCAACAAGGTAGGAGAAAGACAGACAGAGTGAGAAGAGAACTATAGTGGTAAAGAAATGTTTACCAAACTACTAACTTTTCACTAGCCCATGCTTCTCTTTCAAGATGTACACAGGAGGGGTGGTGCCAAGATGGCAGCACAGAAGCAGGAAAACTCCCTGTGCTCCCCCCATAACCACCTCAAACACCTATAAAATATGACTCTAAACAAACTTTAGAGCTATAGAACCCACAAAGTGACAGAGAGAAACAAATCTCCTGATGAAGGCAGCCCAGCAGACCAACAGGAAGGGTCCGTCTCAGCATGCTGGGAGTCGAGTCCAGCCCTGCGTGAGCCCACAGTTTTAGCCCAAGGGCAGCCCCAACCAGCAGCGGCTGGAGCAGGCTTCAGGAGAGTGGATCACCAGCAGCTGTGGCAGCTTCCAAAATTATCAACCCATAAATGCCAAATACAAAGTAAAAGGTCAGTGTGGAACTCTGTTGGAACTGGGGGTGAGGGGTGGGGGATGGAGTGCAGTACAACCCCTGCCCCTGAAGCGAGAAGCAGAGGAGGCACAGTAGCCCTCCAGCTGCCACCAGGTGGCTGCTTCAGAGCACCTGACCTGCAGATTGTAGGGGGACCAAGCAACCACTCAGAGGGTAATCACTCTTGCTTTAACCTGCTTGGATCTGGATCACTGTCTTGGGTGGAGTTCCTGGGGTGTGTGACCAGTGAGCCAGAGCTTGTGGGGGCTGTAGAGAGGGTGCCCAACTAATAGCTCTGGCAGCTACAAAAACCCCAGCAATTTGGGACAAAGCTCTCCTCTCTGGAAGCAAAGTTCTACTGTGGCAAAAAGCTCAAAAGTCAAGCAATTGAGTGGCAACATGAGCAAGCAAAGGAAGCAAAGCAAGCATAGCAGTCAAACCTTAGATTCTTTTTCTGGGGACAAAAAGGATCAAAGTATAGAAAGGGAGGAAGACAACGAAGTCAGAACTCCTGCACCAAAAGCTTCCAAGAAAAATATGTATTGGTAACAGGCCATAGAGGAGCTTAAGAAGGATTTTGAAAATCAGGTAAGAGAAGTGGAGGAAAAATTGGGAAGAGAAATGAGAATGATGAAAGAAAATCATGAAAAGAGATTCAACAACCTGACTGAAGAAAATAACACCTTAAAAACAGACTAACTCAAATGGCAAAAGAGGCCCAAAAAGCCAATGAGGAGAAGAATGCCTTAAAAAGCCAAATTTGCCAGATGGAAAAAGAATTTCAAAAGCTCACTGAAGAGAATAACTCCTTCAGAATTAGATTGGAGCAAATGGAAGCTAATGACTTTATGAGAAATCAAGATACTATTAAATAGATCCAAACAAATGAAAAAATAGAAGGCAATGTGAAATATCTCATTGGAAAAACCATTGACCTGGAAAATAAATCCAGGAGAGATCACTTAAAAATTATTGGACTACCTGAAAGCCATGATCCAAAAAAGAATCTAGAAATCATCCTTCAAGAAATTCTCAAGGAAAATTGCCCTGATGTTTTAGAACCAGAGGGCAAAATAGAGGTTGAAAGAATCCACCTATCACCTCTTGAAAAAGATCCCAAAAAGAAAACTCCTAGGAATATTATAGCCAAGTTATGGAATTCCCAGATCAAGGAGAAAATATTACAAGCATCCAAGAAGAAACAATTTGAATATTGTGGAAACACAATCAGGATAACGCAAGATCTAGCATTCTACATTAAGGGATGTAAGGGCTTGGAATATAATATTCCAGAGGTCAAAGGAGCTAGGATTAAAACCAAGAATCACCTACCCAGCAAAACTGAGGATAATATTTCAGGGGAAAATATGGTCATTCAATGAAATAGAGGACTTCCAAGTACTCTTAATGAAAAAAAAAGAGTTGAATAGAAAATTTGACATTCAAACACAAGAAGCAAGAGAAGCCTGAGAAGGTAAACAGGGAAAAGAAATCCAAAGGAACTTATCAAAGTTGAACCATTTACATTCCTACATGGAAAAACGATAATTGTAACTTATGAAACTTTTCTCAGTATGAGGATAGTTGAAGGGAATATAAATGTATGTGTGTGTGTATATATATATATATATGTGTGTGTGTGCATGTATACATACATTTATATGTCTATATAATAGGGTATATGTGTGTATGAATACATAGTGAGTGTATGTATATATGCATACAGGTATACATAGACAGAGGGCATAGGATCAATTGAATAGGAAGGGATGATATTTAAAAAATAAAATTAAGGGGGTGGCCAGGTGGCGCAGTGAGTAAGAGCGCTAGCCCTGGCGTCAGGAGACCCGGGTTCAGTTCTGCCTCAGATACTTGGCACCCACACAAAATAACTGGCTGTGTAACCTTGAGCAAGTTACTTAATCCCAATTGCTTTAAAAAATAAATAAATAAAAATAGAAAAAATAAAATTAAGAGGTGAGAGAGGAATGTAATGAAAGGAGATAGAGAGACATAGAAAAGGGTAAATTATCTCGTATGAAAGAGGCAAAGGAAAACTGTTACAATGGAGGGGAAGAACAGGAAGGCAAAAGAGAATGGGTCAACCTTACTCTCATTGAATTTGGCTTAAGGAGGGAATAATATACACACTAAATTGGGTATCTTACCCTATAGGTAAGTAGGGGGGAAGGGGGTAAGAGGGCGATGATGGAAGGGAGGGAAGATTGAGGGGAGGGTAGTTAGAAGCACACACTTTTGAAAAGGGTCAAGGTCAAAGTAGAAAATAGAACAAGTGGGGGGCATGGATGGGATGGAGGGAAATATAGTCATTCTTTCACAATATATCCAGTATGGAAATGTGTATAACTGCACATGTACAACCTGTATTGAATTGCTTATCTTTCCAGTAAGGGTGGGTGATGAAGGAAGAAGGGAAAGAATTTGGAATTCAAAGTTTTAAAATCAAATGTTTTTTAATTATTATTATTATTATTTACATGCAACTGGAAAATAAGATGCACAGGCTCCAGGGTGTGAAAATCATCTTGCCCTACTGGAAAGTCAGAGCAGGGAGGAGGGGAGGATATAGGAGAGAGCAGATTAGGGGAGGGGGTATTTAGTGGGATCGCTGTTTTGGAGTGGTAGGTAGGGGAAAGATGGGGAGAAAATTTGTAACTCAAAATCTCGTGGAAATGAATGTTGTAAACTAAAAATAAATATAAAATTAAAAAAAAAAGATGTACACAGGAAGCAGGATAGGAATGAGACCTGTGATTTTGTTGATATAGAGAACTCCCAGGTGTGGAAACTCCCCCTACCAATGCAAATCAGCACCTTTTTTTTCAACTTATAGTCTTGTGTGTGTGTGTCTGAGGCAGTACTGAGCCCAGGTTTTCCAGGTCTTTCTCCATTAACCATACAACTTCTCACTACATACTGATCTAATCAGATAACATCGGTAAAGCACTTAGAACAGTGCCCAGTATATAGTAGGTGCATAATAAATGCTTATTATCTCCCCTTTCATAGGAAGTAAAGTTGATTAAATTAAACCTCACAGCTCATTTAGAATAAATAATTTGTGGTTATTTGTAAAGCTAAGCAAACATGTGCTTTTAGAAAAATAAATAAATGCCCACAGAAAATATTTAGAGATATATACAGAGAGTTTCAGAAGGTGGGAAAACATAGATGCTTTTTTAGGCCCCAGTTCTCCATAGGTATGGTGTGTCATGGAATGGATTCAACTTAAATGTATTTATAGTCTGATGTGTAACCTGGTGCCATATTGTCCCCTAGTTAAAGGAAAACACACAACTTTGTGGCCTTGGGCAAATCACTTCTCTTCTTTCAGATTCTGTTCTTCATTGATGAAATAAAATATACTCCATCTGAGAAAGATAACTAAGCACCTTTACCTGTAAACTGCGAAAGATGGGCTGGCTGGATGATCCTTTGGGGTCCCTTTCTAGGGACCATTTCTTTTTTTTGGAATCAGTGAAACAGAACTAAGAACACCACCACCTACAATCTCGGGGGGGAAAAACAGATTTTGCTGCTCACTCAGATCTCTTATGTTTTATATGGCAACCTGTCTGAGTTTGTGGATACAGACACCAAAGCCAGATGCAGCCAAGGCAGTTGGAGGGAGAGGAAGGAGAGAAAGGACTGTTGGAAGAGAATCGATTTCCTGATTTAAATAGAAGTCTTTGAACCCCACAAAGGAGGATCTTCACAAATCTTTCTTCAGATTTTGTGTGACAAGGACATAATTGTTGTCAATAGCTGGAATGAAGTTGTGAGAGTCAAATGAGAGGCAGGCTGCCAAGACCTCAGCCTTTTTTTTTTTTTCCTGCCAACAACCAAAAAACACAGATGTTTCAAAGAAATGAAAGGGGGCAGAGAAGGGAGAATGCTGGATGATCAGGAAACATCTCAACCAAAATGAAGCCTCAGCCCAGGCCCCCAGACCTCCCAAAGAATCTCATTCAACAAGCATTCACCTTGGTTTCCATCTAAGGAGAATAAGCACTTATATACCACCCACTGTATGATGGGCACTGTGTGAAGCATTTTACAAATAAAATTTTCTTTGACCTAAAACTAAGCATCACAGTTGCTTTCTTTGGCCCAGGTCCTGGAGGGTTGTGTCTATGATTTCCTAGAGGGGGCTGCTGGTTCCTAAGGGTCTGTGGAGGGGCAACTGTCCCATGGAAGAGGGAGTATACCTTTCCCTCAGGAAATCTGATGGTTCTTCTCTACATGATCATAAGGCCACAGGAACAAAGCCAGATGTGAACTCACTGGCCTCTCACAATTCAAAAGCAAATGTCACCCAAGTTCTATGACCAGTGGTAACATTCAGAAATTCTAAAGCTTACATTTACTTCCTTTGTGAGCCTTGTGTGTGAGATAGAGAAGAGGGGGAAGATTGTCCAAATAATGACTGAAGAAGGGTAATTCCCTCCCTGCCCTCCTCCTTGTTTTCTGACTGCTTACTTATAAAATAACTATGCTTAAATTCCCTAGCCTGCCAATTAAACAAAACTAGTCTGCTTTTAAGAAGGAAAGGTGCCAGTGAGAAGAGCTGTTAAAATTCAAACCACATTTCTGACACCTCACCCCTCGAAAACCCCAAGGTCACAGTGAGAAGACATAAATCAGCGATGAGGTCAAGGGAGGGTGTTGCAGTCAGCTCTGTTTGTCTCTTAGTGATGTTATTATACCCATATGAGAAACAGTAATGATAGAAAGCAAGCCAAGTTCAAACATCTGTTCTCTGGTCCATTGGTTAGTGTCATACAAAAAAAAATCATGATAAGAGAAACATATAATTGTTCTTTCTTATGTTTAATTAAATCATTTGTAAAGTCATATCACTGGTTTAGGGCTCAGTTCTAAAGAGAATGCCACAACACCAAGTCCCGGTTCTAAAGTATTCCTACTCACATGGACCAACAGGTAGCATCTTGCCCAAGAGATAGCTATGGCTAGTCCATGGAGGATTTGTGTTTGGAGTGGGGAAGAAGCCTAGGCTGCCTTTGTCATATACTCACTTTTTGACCAGAGCAAGTCAGTTAACCTCTTAGTTAACCCAGGCAACTTTCTAAGACTATATAAATTAATAGATAAATATACAGCCATATTTGGGTTGGGAGCTGCATTGGTGAGAGAAACACCCAGACCAGGAGTTGTCCTCAATGACAAAATCCTGGGGATAAGGCTGCTGATCAGTCATGTCTGACTCTTCGTGACCCCACTTGGGGTTTTCTTAGCAGAGATACTGGAATGTTTGCTGTTTCCTTCTCCAGTTCATTTTACAGATGAGGGACTGAGGCAAACAGTTTAAGAAGTACTGGCCTAAAGCACTGAAGACAGAGCTGAGTCAGAAATAGGACTTGAATAGGTCTTCCTGACTTTGAGCTAAGTGAATATCTATGATGTCAAATTGCCATCTCTCTCTCTCTTTCTCCTCCCTCTGTCTCTTCTTTTCTCTCTTCTCTCAGTCTCTGTCTCTCCCCTTTTTCCTCTCCCTCTCTCCAGGTTTGAGTGGGGATGGGAAGAAGGTAAAACTTACAAGCAAATTACAAAATTCACCCAGAAGTAAACAATTGCATTTTCACTATTATATTGAACTCTATACTCTATTTATCAGATAACTCAGATGGACTTTGCTATTTCAATAAGGAAGTGAGTAATAGTTAAAACTTAACTCTGTCAAGGCTTACTTCATCCAACGCTGACAGTTGGGAATGGGAGGATCCAAAGTATCCTTTGGAGTTGTGCTTATATGCACATGCTTGTTCGGAGAACAGTTGCTGTCAAAAATACAGGACCCAGGCAGGCATCATTAGAGATGTTTGGGGTCTCACTGTGACACTGTTTTGGAATAATGATTACTATCTTTGGTTCATTCCCAAAGTTCACCCAATTCATCCAAGGCTTTGTCTCCTTGAGACGGCCCACGCTAGAATGCTTCCTTTGAAACTGATCTGTTGCAACAGTTGGAAAACAGCTGCTTAGGACAGTAGCAGAGAATCAATCATCCTAGCCCTCAGTGGACTGTATACTTACTATCTGCTGATCTGCCAGAGGTTAGAGTCAAGGTCTCAGTCTGGGTTCATAAAGATGGATTTAATCTTGGCCTAAGTACCTAAACAACTGCTCCTCACCCTAAATTCCTACCTGGCAACAACAATAATACTATATAGAGTCTAAGAGATAGGGAGCGGATTTTTTTCACAAGATATATGTATGCAGAAAGTACTTTTTAAAAATAAATTTTAATTTAAAAATAAAATTTAAATATAAACATTAAATAAATTTAACTTAAAGAAAAAATGAAAAATAAAATAGAATGTAACCTGAGGGTGACTTGGCTTCTGATTTGTGACTTGATGGACCTGGGTAAAATTTTGAGAGAGAGCTCACAAATATGCCCCTAAGGGGGCAGGGCAGCTAGGTGGCACAGTGGATAGAGCACTGGGTGTGGAGTCAGGAAGATTCATTCAGAAAGGAATAACAACAATGCCCATAGGAAAATCCTGGAGATCCAGCCTTCTTTGCCCTTCTAAATAGGCCCTCAAGATCCAAGGCCCTGAAAGAACCTAGGCTACCAAGCCATTGTAAGAAAAATTATAAGAAACTTTTTTTTTGGTCCAGTTCTTTGCTTTCATCAGAGTAGAGAACAAAATAAGGAAAACTCTATCACTGCAGATTGGAAATTCATCTACAATGTTTACTCTTAGTTGCTGGTAGAACTTAATCGAATTAAGAGATTCAGTGATTTTGTCCAAGGTCACTTAGCTAGTATATATCCCAGGGCTTCCTGATTTCAGGTCCAATTCTTTACTCGTATCACACTGCTAACAAAAGACATAGAATGGATTTCTCTCAAACAGCCAGGTTAGAACACTTTCCCTCTGGAACTGATGAAGTTCATTTGACTTTCTATCTATCCATCCATCCATCTATCCATCCATCCATCCATCCATCCATCCATCCATCCATCCATCCATCCATCCATCCATCCATCTATCTATCTATCTATCTATCTATCTATCTATCTATCTATCTATCTATCTATCTATCTATCT
>NW_027185715.1:10507406-10513717 GCF_028583685.1 Petaurus breviceps papuanus | reverse complement strand
TCTATCTATCTATCTATCTATCTATCTATCTATCTATCTATCTATCTTTCTATCTATCTATTTACCTTCCTACCTGTAATAGTATTGGGTTTGCTTGAGTTAATTAACCCTTCTTTAAGGAAGTTAATTAAATGAATTAATTAGTTAACTCTCCCATCTTTCCCATGGGAAAGAACTCAGGGTTCATACAGAGCCTCTTTTCTATTCTGCTCCAATAACTACTTCCTTACCTTAGGTACTTAATAGCTATGTGACACTGAGCAAGTAACTTAAACTTCTCTGAGACTCAATTTTCTCATCTGTAAAATGGGGACTATAATAGCACCCATCTCACAAGGGTTGGTGTGAGGATCAGATGAGAGTGTATTTAAATGTTTTGCAGGCCTTAAATTATGATATAAATATAAGCTATTATTATATCTTTTGCTTGCTTGGGAGACTAGACCTTGTGAGATCGCTGTCTCTCTGTCTCAGTCTTTATCTCTCTGTCTCTTTGTCTTTCTCTCTTTCTCCTTCTCTTCCTTCACAATACCACCCCCACATCCCTTTATCCCGATACTAGATTTCCATCAGCTAGATCTCTAGAATTCTTTTAGTTACCTAGATTTTAATTTCTTGGTGAATATAAAGATATAATAATGCACCCAGACTTAACTGAAACCTGTAGGAATTACTGTTCAACCTGAAACTGGATTTATCATCATTTCTTCTCCCATCATACTTTGTTTTCTAGAGAGTTTTTTAGGTCGCTATTCAGTAGAATGAAAACTCCTTGAGGTCAGGAACTGTTTTGTCTTTATCATCTTGAACCTATTAGAGTGCATAGCCCACAGTAGGCACTTAATATGGATTCAGTTGGTCGAATACTATATTTCTCACGTACAAAAATGTTAAGTTTTTGAGAGTTACACATTTATACCAAAATGTTCAACATGGGATCATTTTGTTTTCACCGAATGAATGAGCAGCATCTTTGGTTTTCTTTGACTGACTCTCAGAAGAGGTGGCTACTGGTGAAAATTGTATGTTCAGTATGGAATTTCGAGGGACAGATCATGACTTGAATTTTGTAGCCTAAATATCTCTTCTCCCAATCCTCAAAACAAACCAAAACAAAAAAATAAATTAGGAACACGATTAGGTGATTTGCAAGAGCAAGATTTCTATGCCACCCTTCAAGTTTCTGATCAAAAAAAGCATATGTATGAAAGGGCTTATGGTCCCTTGTGAAACAACCAAACCTCTTTATTAATTGGAGGCACAAGTAAGCATAGGAAGATTTTGTTCTACACTGAATTAACAACATTTGAAATGCAGACTATCAAAAACTAAGGAGTTCAAAGACAATAATTCAAAATAAAATTAAAACATGTGTAACAGAGCCCAGGATGGTTATTATAGACAAGACAACTAGAGATACAGAATGGGTCTCATGCATAGGAGTGCCCCATAGGACACTACTTCCATCACTGAGTGTTTTCACTAGCCATCCCTCATGCCTGGAATGTTCACGCTCTTCCTCCTTGCTTCCTGACTTCTCTGGCTTCTTTCGAGTCTCACCTGAAGTCCCACCTTCTGCAATAGCTCTTTTCTAGTCCTCCTTAACCTTAATGCTCTCTCTCTGAGACTACCTCTAATTTATACTACATGTTTCTGGTTTTTTGTAGTTGTCTCCCCCGTTAGACCGTGAGCTTCTTGGGGTCAGGGACTATTTGTTTTTGCCTTTCTTGGCATCCTTGTGCATCCCTTTTCCTACGTGTCTGGCACATAGTTGTTGATGTTTGTCCTTGGTTCATTTTTTTAAAAAAATTATTAATTTATTTTTCATTTTCAACATTCACTTCCATAAGATTTTGAGTTCCAGGTTTTCTCCCCTTTTCTCTCTTACCCCCATCCCAAGATGGCGTGCGATCTGTTACAATCTTTACCTATACATTCAGATTGTCCTCGGTTCTTGAAGAGGACCAATGACATCACAAGGGTAATGACTTGCTTGTGAACTGGATTTAAATGAGGCAGAACTGCACAAAGTCATCAGCCTCACTCTCTCCCCCAAAGGCATTGAAATTCAGTGACAAGACAAAAGTCAAGATAACTGGCAATGGCCTGGGATACAGTGGGTATAAATGCTAACTGACTCGCTGAAAACTAAAGCAGAGATAAAGGGTTGATGCAATTAATGTGCAGAACAGAACCTTGAGCAGGTACTTCTACTAAATACTGTAGAGGCATTTTTATGGATTAAATCATTCAAAAATAAATACAAGTAAAATAAAGGCAAGTAATCAGATTCTAAGAGGTCTTATGGCAATTGACACTCAAACAAGAGAGATTGGGTTCAATCTCAGAGGCCGCTCTCTCATAAAAATCTTGATGGCCTAGGATGTCTCCTGAAAATATCAGAATTTGGCTTGTACCTCTCAATGGCCCCTTATTTTTCCCATAACCACTCAGATTAACAAAAAATAAGCTATTAACCATAAGACATGTTTAGTTAAGGAAGTAATGAACATAGAAAATTCTTGTATCCTAACTTTTTAAATGATACAATAATAGGTCTATACCCCAAAAAGATTTTCAAAAAGAGAAAAAAGACCCATATGTACCAAATATATGTAGGGTAGTTCTTTTCTTGGTGGCAAAGAATTGGAAACTAAGGGGGTGCCCATCAATTAGGTAATGGCTGAAAAATTTATGGTGTATGAATATGATGGAATACTATTGTGCTGTAAGAAATTATAAAGAAAATGGTTCCACAAAAACCTGGATAGACTTATATGAACTGATACAAAATGAAATGAATAGAACCAGAAGAAAAATCTACACAGTAACAGCAATATTGCAAAGAGAATCAACTGTGAAACACAATGACCAACCACAGTATCAAAGGACTCATGTTGAAACCTTCTATCCACCTCCAGACAGAGAACTGGGAGTTTCAGATTGTAGACTGAAGCATATTTTCTTTTCTTCCTTTTTTTTGGGGGGGGGGGGGAGGAGAGATGAGGAATGTGGGAATCTGTTTTGCATGACTGTACATTTTTGTAACAGGTTTCGTTTTTCTTGATTTCTCAGTGGGAGGAAAGGGGAAGAGAGGAGAGAATTCTGAATTGAATTTTTTTTAAAAAATTGAATATATAAATAGAATAAATAAATGAGCAGGCAAATGAATGATGAATGAATGGGGAGAGAGAGACAGACAGACAGAGAGACAGAGAGACAGGAACAGAGACAGAGATTAGGTCTGTCTTCCCTTAAGGGAAGCTGTAGCTTAAAGAATCTATTAATGGGTGTGAGTCTGGGAACAGCAGTCTCACATCTGAGAACTTTTGGAGCTTTCCCAGAAACTTTGATATCCCCTAAGATGGCATCTACTGTCCAAGGATCAGTTGATTTTGAATGTCCTAAAGGAAGACCATGTTCCCCATAACAAGATCACTGTTGTTGGGGTTGGTACAGTTGGCACGGCATGTGCCATCAGTATCTTAACAAAGGATTTGGCTGATGAACTTGCCCTTGTTGATTTAACAGAAGTCAAACTAAAGGGAGAGATGATGAATGTCCAACATGGCAGCATTTTCCTCAAAACACCAAAGATTGTTTCTGGTAAAGACTACAGTGTGACTGCAAACTCAAAGCCGGTTGTTGTTATGGCTGGAGCATGTCAACAGGAGGGAAAAAGTCATCTTAATTTGGTCCAGCATAATGTGAACATCTTTAAATTCATCATTCCTGATATTGTTAAATACAGTCCTAATTGCAAGCTGCTTATTGTTTCCAATACAGTGGATATTTTGATGTATGTGGCCTGAAAGCTAAGCGGCTTTCCTAAAAACCTTTTTATTGGAAGTGGTTGCAATCTGAATTCTGCTGGTTTCTGTTAACTAATGTGGGAGACACTTGGTGTCCACTCTTCAAGTTGTCAGGGATGGGTCCTTGGGGAACATGGAGACTCCAGTGTTCCTGTGTGGAGGGGTGTGAATATTGTCTGTGTGTCTATGAGGAATCTTTATCCTGCTTTGGGAACTTATGCTGATTCAGAGAATTGGAAAGATGTTCATAAATAGGTGGTTGAAAGTGCTTATGAGGTGATCAAGCTGAAGGGCGACACATCCTGTGCCATTTGGCTTGTCTGTGGCAGATTTGGCAGAAAGCATTATGAAGAATCTTAGGAGAGTGCATCCAATTTCCACCATGATTAAGGGCCTTACAGGCGTTAATGAGGATGTCTTCCGTAGTGTTCCATGTGTCTAGGGGTAGAATGGCATTTCAGATATGGTGAAGGTAAACCTGAATTCAGAGGAGGAGAGTCATTTAAAGAAGAGTGCAGATACTCTTTGGGGAATCCAGAAGGATCTGCTGACAGTGGTTAAGGGATTATCTATGCTGTGTATACTTATGTATGCTTTTCAAACAGATCAAATCTTTCCTCTGATTAGTGATTGAACACCAGAAATGTAAAACCTGTGAACACACTCTAGTCTTTTCCTAAAGTCAGAAATGGGAAATAATACGGTGTGACTACTGTTTGTTAAACCCTGTTGTTGTTTGCATATGATGCTGAATATGACTTGAACAGTCTCAGTAGTTGTGTCAAGCACAGCCAGCACCCCACAGGCATATGAACTACCTGTCTTGTATGTAGGCGCTACAGGTTCCTGTAGGTCCAGAAGACAACACTCCTGGATACAAAAAAACATACAGTAGTAATCACTGATGCATTGATTACCTTTGTGTTCCCCTCTGTGAGGGCTCTACAGCATGGCCCCACGTATCACCTTTCCAGAGAATCTCATTTGGTCTAGCTATATGTGTATATGTGTGTGTGTGTGTGTGTACGTATGTGTGTATGTATGTGTAGTTGTAAATTTCCATGTTAGATAAAAATATCTGTATACGTACAAGGATACAACCAGTTCTTCAAGTGTCTTACTAACCCTAAATACTGAATAAACAATCAATAACTTATAAAAAAGAATCAATTAATGGAAAAATAAGGGCAATAATATTTTTAAGGTTAGTGTGACTATGTATCAAAAAATATCTTTTCAACAGTTAGCTTGTTTTTCTCCCTGATCCTGTGTACATCCCTTGTGTTCCCTGTACCCTCACACTTAAAGTGACCATCAAAATTAGATTAAAAAAATTAAAATTAAAATCAAAATTAGAGTGGCCATCAAAATCAGGGTAAAAGTATCCCACTCTCCACAGGGTAATTTCTAATATGGCATTCTAGCTGAATGGACCCGTGTTTTTTTGCTTCTCAACATGGTGCCACCCTTAAGTGAATTATACTCTATGTTAGTGTATGTTTATGTTGTATATCAGGTCCCCCTTCCTCCCTCTTCGCTATCACCTGACAATAAAGTTTTGCATCAAATTGACTCCCATTGTTTTATACATTATTCTCAGCATCCAAACTCATTAAGGGGTTGTTTTCCCAGATGCCTTCCTTAGACATCAAAGGGATACCTGGACAAGGACTTAACCTATTGGTAGCTGAACTTATGCTGGGGGAGCATGGCACTGTGACAGTCATAAAAAGCAAGGAAAAAGGGGAACCTTAGCTCCTCCTGGGAGGAACCCACTTATGCCAGAAGACTATCACAAAACAGAGGGAGAAAGTGAGAGGGAGAGATACATGGCACAGTACTAAGTCTGTCATGCTAAGTTTTACTTCTTGACCCAGAAATTTGGCTCACAGTTGCCACAATCTCATAGGACAACTTACTGATGTATCTTCATTATCAATTAATTAACAAACATTTATTAAATGTTTACCAGGTCCTGTACTAAGTGCTGGGGATACAAAGAAGCAAAATCAGTCCAAATTCTCAAGGAACTTCCACGGACATAGGTATCTATATAGATACAGATGTAGATGTAGATGTAGGTATAGGTATAGATATAGATATAGGTGTAGATATAGGTATAGGTATAGATATGGATGTAGATATAGGTGTAGGTATAGATATGGATGTAGATATAGATATAGGTATAGATATGGATAGATACGTAGATAGAAAGAAAGTAACTTTTTAGGGGAAGGCTCTAGTAACTGGAGAGATAATGAGCAAGGGCCCCTTGGAGAAGGTGGCATCTGAGGTGGGTCTTGAAGGAAGTCAGAATTTCTAAGAGGTGGAAGTTTTGGAACAGACAGCACTAGGAGTCAAGGCAATGCAAGAGCATAGAGATGGGAGGTGAAGCAGTGTGTGTATAAAGAATGTGAGTCAGTGCAGCTAAATCCCAGGCGCGCGCGCGCGCACACACACACACACACACACACACACACACACACACACACACACACA
>NW_027185715.1:10501366-10507396 GCF_028583685.1 Petaurus breviceps papuanus | reverse complement strand
ACACACACACACACACACACACACACACACACACACACACACACACAATGGTTACAAAGATTGGAAGGGACCAAGTTATAAAGAGCTTTAATGCCAAATAGAGGAGTTTATATTCGATCCAAGAGTTAATAGGAAAGCACTAGAATTTACTGAGTGGGGAGAGGGAGGAATAGTGCTGATATAGACTCTGACTACATTATCTTACCTCCTCAGAAGGGTTGGGCTTAAATTGTTGGTTAGGGGGCCACATCAAAGGTTAGCTAGGGACAGGCAAGCCTCTGCTCCTTATTTAAAGCTTTTATGAGCTGTGCTATTTTAGTTCTTTCTGTTGTCCGGATCCTAAAAGAGCACTGATCTTAGGAGAGGGAGAGAAGGAGGGAATAAGTACCTATATAGTCTCTATTAGGTGCCAGGGACTTTGCTAATCATTTAAAAATATATTATCTTAGTTGCTCCTCACAACAACCCTGAATGGTAGATACTATTATGATCCATATTTTACCATTGAGGAAACTGAAGCAAACACATGTAGTGACTTGCCCAGGATCACACAGCTAATGAGTACCTGAGGCTAGATTTGAACTCAAGTCTTCCTAACTCCTGAAGAAGGAAATGACAAACCATTCCAGTATCTTTGCCAAGAAAACCCCAAATGGGGTCATGACTGAAAAGCAACTAAACTCAATCTTCCTGACTCCAGGCCCAGTGCTCCATCCAGAAGGAGGGGAAAGGAGAATTCAGGATGACGGATCAAAGGCAGAGATGTGAAGGAAAGTTTCTTGAAGTATTGTATCAAAGAGAATAGAGAATGAATGGGGCACTAGACGGATCAGTGAGAAAATCAGAGGTTTGATTGTGACTCATATTAGCTGTGCACTTGCAAGTCTCTCTGAGTCTCAGTTTCCTCATCTGTAAAATAGGTACAATGATTGTTGCATTACCTTCCTCACAGGGTAGTCGTGAGAGCAGTGCTTTGTGAACCTTCAAGTGTTACATAAATGAATGACTGCTATTATTTGGCATGGTCCTATTGGGTTTCATTCACTTAGGAGCTGCTTTTTACCCACTCTAGCATGGCATGGTGAATGGAGCGTTAGATTTGGAATCAAGACCTGGGTTCAGATTATTATAGTTTCTGACACTGACGGCTGTGTGTCTAGGTGCTAGACAGTTAATCTATAGGACTTGGTTTCCCAGCCCTCCTTTTCCCCCTACCCCAAAATAGGAACAGTTATATATGTAGTCACCTACTTCACAGCATTGATACTCAAATCTGTCAATGTATGAAAAGAGGTTTGCAAATTTTACAGTGTAATTCATACAGTCAGTAGGATTATTCTACCTCCTGCAGCTTGCTTCCCAATTCCATGTTATTGTTTGTCCTTTGTTTCCAAGAGGATCACTGACATCACGAGGCTCTCTTGAGTGAAGTGGATCACTTAAGTGAGGCAGCCTTCCACAAAGTCATCAGGCTCACTCTCTCTTCCTGAGTCACTGGAGTCCAGTGGCGAGATAAAAGTCAGGACACCCAGCCTGGGATGCAATGGATGACCTTGGCATCTTTGATGCCTAGTCAAATTCTAAGCACCCCACAGTGCCTGCTTCAGCAGCCTTCATGACCATTGGAATAAATTGTTTCCATGTATATCAGAATTATTTACTTAAAAGGTGCCTCTTGGTCATAGTCTGCATTTTAAAAGCATGCTGCCAAAGCTCTACTTACTATACTCTAAGAAGAAGAGTGCCAAACTCGAGAACGATCAGAAAAAGACAAACAGTTAAGTAACTGATGATATTTAATCTAGAGAAGAAAATATTTAATATATAAATATTCAATATTCAAAGGTGGTATAATAGGAAACAGAAGGAGCTTGAAATAATAGGATGGTTAGATTTATGAGATCTGGATTCAAATGCTACCTCAGACACTCACTTGCTGTGTGATCCTGAGTAAGACATTAAACTTCTCTGAAACTCAGTTTCCTTATTTGCAAAATGCACAACCTTCATTACTGAATGAGGTTGTTGTGTGAATCAAATGAGATAATGTATATAAAATGCTTCATAAAAAAACCTTAAGGGCAGCTAGGTGACGCAGTAAGTAAAGCGCTGGCCTTGGAATCAGGAGGACCTGAGTTCGGTTCTGGCCTCAGACACTTAACACCCACACAAAAAAATTAGCCGTGTAACCTTGGGCAAGTTACTTAACCCCAATTGCCCTCCAAAAGGCAAAAAAAAATAATAATAAAATAAACAAATCTTAAAGCTCTATATATTTAGCATTATTATTATATAGAATATATTTTAAGATGGAATGTAGAAGAGATAATATTTCATGGGACCGTTTATTTAAGATCAATAAATGCAAGTAATAGGGAGCTAGATTTTGGTGTTCTATCAGGAGGAAGTTTCTAACAGAATTGAACAACAATGCAATAGACTTCTCTGCAAAGTACTACTGCTGCTAATAGCTATCATTTATATGGTGTTTTAAGGTTTACATATTTTATCTTTTTGTATGTCAAATATTTACATATATTATCTCATTGGTAAATCATTCCTGTGAGGTGTTATTATCACTATGTTACAGATGAAAAAACAGAGGCTGAGAGAGATTAAGTGACTTATCCAGAGACACACAGCCAGGAAGTATCTGAGGCAGAATTTGGGCTGAGGTCTTCCTGATTCCAAATCCAGCTCTCTAACCACTATACCACTTAGCTGGCTCAGCAATGACCTCCCATCAGTGGAAGTGTTCAGATAAAAGCTGGACATGCAGAGATGTGGTAGAAAGGAATCCTGGTAAAAGAGAGATTGAATTAGGTGGTTAATTTCTTACAACTGACAGATTCAAGTCTACTCATCAAGCATTTATTAAATGTTTACTATATATTAAGTCCTAGAGATACAAAGGTAAAAAAAAAGTCCCCACTCACATTCTAATGGGTGAAAAAATATGCAAACATGTATGTACATAAAATATCTACACAAGGAAATTGGAGGTAATCCCAGATTAGCAGTGGGGAGGGGAGAGGGGAAGAAAATGTGCAGACGATGGAATCTGAACTAAACTTTGAAGGAAGTCTATGAATCTATGACCTTGTGTCATCAAATGGAGTTAGCTCTTACTGAAATATGATAGATTTCCTCCCTGTGATTCATGGTATCTGGCTGCTTGGCATTTTTATTAAGATTTTTAAATAACTCAGAAAGAATTTTGAAAGCACATTGTCCCTTAACACCTCCTGTTCAGCCCTTTCTGGCTCAGTTACCAGGGTATTAAACCACACGGGGACACCCAAGCCATTCATTCAGCATCCAGCAGAGCAACCAGGTCAAACACTTCTTTGTTTCCTATTGCTCAACCAGTTTTTAATCCACAAGCAGACTTTACCACTTTGGTTAATAATTAAACTTAACACAATTATAATTGAGGTGGGTTTTTTTTTAAAGAGAAAGACACCACTGGAGTGACAAGAAGAAAGTTACATATGTATGTTGACAGTACCAAAGCTGGCAGAAGAGATATTGTCAATAACCAAAAAGGGAAGTGGGCCAATCCTAAATATTCATTTGATATCTATGAAATATTAAGAATAGAAGAAAGGTCTCCAGTATGTTGGATAGATTCTCTATTTGGGTTTTGGGGGAGGATGGGGGAGCAGCATATAATTACAGAGAGACATGGATCCAAATATTGTTGGGAACTATATAGGGTTGTGGGGTCTCTAGAAGGGTTAACTTTGTGGAAGAATGTCAAATGATAATATATAGAAAATGTCTTCTTCCTTCTCTTCCATTAAAAAAGAGAAATGAATTCTCCTAAACCCAACTTAAAGAATCAAGATCCAAAGAAAATTATTTTGAATATTAAGATTGTGGCTAAAATGTTTAAATACAAATTCCTGGTATCACTTAATAAAATAAGACTACACGGTAGTATCATTGTTGTTTTGTTGTTGTTCAGCTGTTTTCAGTCATGTCGGCCTCTTTGTGACCCTGTTTGGGGTTTCTGGGCAGAGATACTTGAGTGGTTTGCATTTCCTTCTCTAGCTCATTTTATGGGTGAGGAAGCTGAGGCAAACAGGGTTAAGTGACTTGCCCAGGGTCACACAACTAGTAAGCATCCGAGGCTGAATTGGAACTCAGGAAGATGAGTCTTCTTGACTCAGCCCTGCACTCTATACATTATGGGGCCATCTAGCTGCCTAAAGTAATATCAGAACTGCTATTAAATACACATAAACAGGGAATGAATCTTCTGTGTCTTTATGACTCTTGTCTGGCATGCTGCCTAAAATGACTCACGCAGAGTAAGACAAAACTGTATCTGCAAATATATTCTATTTGCAAGTAGTTTGTAATATTCAAAGAGGCAGCAAAGGGGGAGTAGACAGAACAGTGGAATTGGAATCATAAAGCCTGGGTTCAAATCCTGCCTCTGACATTTACTAGCTTTGTGAACCGCCCCCCTTTTTTAGTTACCAGGGCAGTTGCCTACAATTTATCTGCAAATGTGGAGACAGGCTCTGCTTTTCTATGAGGGAATTCCCTAGCTTTACATCCCATCTTATCTTCTTCCTCTGCCATCTTGACATCTCCCCCACTACTGCCCTACTTCTCCCCACTAGGAATAGCACCTCTAGACTACAGCACCAAAAAAAATGCTTCTAGTTCCTAAGAGAATTCATTGACTCAGCATTGGAAAGACCATCTTGGAATGAGCTGCTTGGATCAGTGAATGATGAAGCACAAACTCAACTAGTTCACTAAATCTAGCTGGCCGCAGACCATTGGACCTGACCATGTTTCACATCCCATCCAGTCTTGTATGCCAGCTTACTTGCCATCCACCCTGCTTCTGAGGGGCCAGTAATCAAACCAATGGCATCATACAACCACTGTTCACAGAAGAGTGTGTCAATTAAAGCCTCTGTCATTCAGCCATAACATACCTGGGACTCCCTAGCTATTCCCTTCCCTAGCTACCACTTCCATATATTTGTTGCCCCTTTTCCCCCTCCCCCCTACCATTAAACATAAACTCCTTGACAACAGAGACAGTATTATTTCTGCTTTCATATCCTCCAACAGTTAGCACAGAACCTGGTACACAGTGATACCTTATAAATGTTTTTTCATACACTCATTTGTTCAGCTTGGGTCCATGCCAATGCTGATGAAAGTATCATATATCACACTTATTCTTAACTATAAGCTAGCCACAACTTAAAAAAAGAAAATGAAAGGCACTGTGACACTTTGGTTCAGCGCTGCCATCCTTATCCAAGATTATCCATTTAGGGAGATAGACAGCTGTCTCTGACTTAATTGCCCAGTTAAGGGAGTTTAAATTAGTTTACAATGCAATATCTGATTTAGCCACCAGGTGGTAGTCTATGTAAACTGATCCTCTTGGTCACTTTAAAAAAGAGACTTAAAAGTCATGGACAGCTGCCTCTGCTGCCTCCAAAATGTTAGAGCCAATGTCAGGGCTTGGAAGAAAGCCTTTAAAAAAAAATAAAACAAACAAAAAAACCTGCTTGGTGACTGACTTCTGATTTAGTCTAACAGGCAAAATGGAACACTGACCAAGCATTAAAATATTAAATCTACAATTTATAGCTGACTCAGAGACCCTACCCCTTGGGGGCATTCTGCTTTCTCGGGTCATGGGCACTCACAAGTTCAGACTCTTAGTAAGTGGTAAGCATACAGTCCATTCATTACACGCAGAGCAAAGTGGACATGAACATCAACCAAACGCTCCTGTGCCAACATAGTCATCACTGTCTGCTTCAGCTTCTTTTCCTCCTACATTTCAAGGCTTGTGAAAAGGAACTGAGGATGTGTCCTTTTCTCCCTACACTCCTCATCTCATGCTCATGGATTAACTAGAAAGTAGGGACCCCAAGAACGTCATCATAGCTGCACTGGTCATGACTCTGGAAACTTGCATCTGGGTCAGTCTTGGCTGCCCCCATTGTGCCACTTTGTGATTATTACTTATGCTGATACTGTCATTCCAAA
>NW_027185715.1:10455628-10500966 GCF_028583685.1 Petaurus breviceps papuanus | reverse complement strand
CTCACGTCCTTCTGACTCCAGGGCTGGTGCTCTATTCATTGTGCCACTTAGCTGCCCGACTGTATTTCTTTTTGCTTGTACATATATCCCCAGAACCTAGCCTGGTACATATTGAATGCTTAATAAATGTCTGCTTTGTGAACTAGAAAGGGGTTCAAGGATCCCTACTTGGACATTCATCCTACATGTTCACCCCTCTCTTCCAAAGAACCACCATTTTTATACAGGTGAAATCAGTTTAATATTAAGGGAAGCATTCAAAAGAAATTTTAAAAAAAGTCAGCCTGGGGAACTATTTGTGGAAGACCCCCACCTGGAGTAATTGCAAGGAAATCTAGTATATTAATGATATAATTTGTGTCTAGGTTTCCCCAAAGATGGGTAATAGGGTCAAGTTACCATAGGCATACTGGGTATAGGATTGCTTTATTTCCACCCCACAGAAAATATATGAAAGACACATAGGAAGGGGTAAATAGACACAGAAATAAACAAAATATCCAACCCCTAACCATTTTCAAAAGGAAAATAAACTTGGATATTGCATTGAGTCCCTGTTTCCCACAGAGTCTGACACAAAACCTCCAAGACCAGTAGTATCAGCTTGTGTATGGCTTGGACTGCCCCTGGAAGGTAAACATACTTTGGGAGCCTCCTGAATAAGCAATTCTATTCCCATTGGCCCTGTACCTTCTGAGAAACTCACTGGCTTTGTTCACCAACTAGGAAGCTATACATAAAATATGTGGACTACCCTCATTCTTCTTCAAGAAGCTGCATCAAGAAATCCTCTTCTTGAAATTCCATTTAAAATAACTGCAGACAATATAAAATATTTGGGAATCTACCTGCCAAGACAAACCCAGGGTTTATGTAAACACAATGACAAAACACTTTTCACACAAATAAAGTCAGATCTGAACAAATGGAGAAATATTAATTGCTTGTGGGTAGGCTGAGCCAATATAATAAAAGTAACAATTCTACCTAAGTTAATTTACTTATTCAGGGCCATAACAATCAAACTACCAAAAATGTATTTTATTGTTAGAAATAATAACAATACAATTCATAAAGAAGATAAAAGGTCAAGAATATCAAGGGAATCAATTTTTTTAAATGTGAAGGAAGGAGGCCTAGAATTACCAGATTTCAAACTATAATACAAAACAATAATCATCAAAATAATATGATACTGGCTAAGAAACAGAGTTGTAGACCAGTGGAATAGATTAGGTACAGGACATATAGCAGCAAATGACTGTAGTAATCTGTTTGATAAATGCAAAAATCTGTTTGGGAAAAGAATTCATTATTTGACAAAAATTTCTGGGACAAATTTGGCAGAAATTAGGTATAGACCGACATCTCACACTATATAGCAAGATTAGGTCAAAATGGGTACATGATTTTTACGTGAAGGGTGAGATCATAACAATTAGAGGAATGTGGATTATTTTACCTGTTACCTCTATGGATAAAGGAAGAATTTATGACCAAATGAGAGATAAAGAGCATTATGAAATATAAAATGTATAATTTTGATTACACTAAATTAAAAATGTTTTGCAAACAAAATGAATGTAACCAACATTAGAAGGAAATTTTATAGCAAGTTTTTCTGATATAAAGACCTTATTTCTTAGGTGTATAGAGAATTGAGTCAAATTTATAAAAAAATACAAGTCATTACCCAATTGATAAATGGTCAAAGGACATGAACAGACAGTTTTCAGAAGAAGAAATCAGAGCTACCTACAGTTATATGAAAAAATGTTATAAGTCACTATTGATTATAGAAATGCAAGTTAAAACAACTTTGAGTTTAAACAAGTTGTTTAAACAAGTTTAAAGCAACCTTACACCTATCAGATTGGCTAGTATGACAGAAAAAGGAAATGTTAGAGGGGATGTGGAAAAATTAGAACACTACTGGATTGCTGGTAGAGTTGTGAACCGATCCAACCATTCTAGAGAACAAATTGGAGCTACGCCCAAGGATTATGCACTATACAAGGAACTGTGCATCTCTTTGACCCAGCAATACCCCTACTAGGTCTATATCCCAAAAAGAGTTTAAAAAAAAAAAGGAAAAGGACCTATATGTACAAAAATATTTATGGCAGCTTTTTTTTTTGTGGTGGCAAAGAATTGGAAATTGAGGGGATGCCCATCAATTGTGGAATGGCTAAACAAGTTGTGGTATATGAATGTAATGGAATACTATTTTGCTATAAGAAATGAGGAGCAGACAGACTTCATAATAACCTAGAGAGACTTATACAAACTGATGCTGAGTGAGAAGAGCAGAAGCAGGGGAACTTTGTACACAATTACAGACACATCGTATCTGTGATGACTAACTTTGATAGACTGGGCTCCTCTCAACAATGTAAGGTTATAAGACAACTCCAAAAGACTTGTGATGGAAAGAGATATCCACACCCAGAGAAAGAACTACAGAGTCTGAATGCAGATTGAAGCAAACTGCTTGCTCTCTCTCTTTTTTGTTTTGTTTTGTTTCTTCCTTCTCATTGTTCACTCCATTGTTTATAATTCTTCTTTGCAACTTGACTAATGTTTAATGTGAAGGTATTTGTAGATCCTATATTTGATTGCATGCCTCCATGGGGGGAGGAGAGGAAGGGGGCAAAAAATTTGAAACTCAAGGGATTGTGAAACTGAATGTTGTAAAATAAAAGTAAATAAATAAATTAAAAAAAAAAAGAAATTGAGGGGATGCCCATCATTTGGAAAATGGTTGAACAAGTTGTGGTACGTAATTGTGATGGAATACTATTGTGCTGTAAGAAATGATGAGCAGGATGCTCTCAGAAAAACCTGGGAAGATTGTACGTGAACTGATGCAAAGTGAAATAAGCAGAACTAGGAGAACATTGGACACAGTAACAACAATATTGCATGATGCTCAGCTATGAGTGACAGCTATTCTCGGCAATTCAATGACAATTCTGAAACGACTCATGGTGAAACATGTTATCCACCTCCAGAGAAAGAACTGATTGAGTCTGAATGCAGATCAAAGCATACTTTTTTCCTACTTTATTTTTCTTATTTTTTGATCTGTGCTTTCTTTCACAACACAGCTAATATAGAAATAAGTTTTGCATGCCTACATATGTATAATCTATATCAAATTGCTTGTCTTCTAAAGGAGGGAGCAGGGGAGGGAGGGAAAGAATTCAAAACTCAAAACTTAAAAAAAAGAATGTTAAAAATTGTTATTATATGTAATTAGAAAAATATAAATTAAAAAAATTCTTTTCTCTTTCTATGAGGGCCAAATTTTTGAATATTAAAGCTTGAAATTACTTGCAAGGCTACGCCCAAGAAATCTGCCTTCTCTGATAGAAGGTTAGATTCTGGAATCATATTGGTTAGGAAATTTGAAATCGCCCCTCCTCCCCACAGGTGTTGGGATTCACAAACATGGTTCATGAACCACTCTCTTGGACCACGTGCAAGCATATGTCTTTTCTGTCATGCAATTTTGCTGCAAGTCACCATCAACTGTTCTTAGGGGAGGGGGGAACTGCATGTGGGCATAGGTCCCCTTTTTGTTCTGGAACGCAGTCTGCTCTGCACTGGTCTGAGAAAGAGAGATAAAACTCATTAGCCTTGCAGCTCACTTGTCTACACCAGGAAGCATGGAGGCTTCCAAGAGTCCATCCTCCAGAGTCAAAGCAGACAATCACCATGGAGAGAGCCCCAGCCAAAGATGCTGTCTGGATCCTTTGAGTGTATCCTAAGTAAGTACGCTCCTTCATGAGGAGATGTTTCCAAATGTCTCCAAATGCCTTGAAGACCCCAGAAACTGGTATTTGGCCTGCTGATGTGACCTAAGGATCCCTTGACCTTGTCATCTGCCCCACCAATGCACCTTTAGGATTTCCCTGGCCTTCCCATCAGCTCTGCAGCTGGCTCTCCCCCAGTTGAGTTTCTTGAGAGGCAAGCACTATCTTGCTTTTTTTGTTTGTATCAACATCACTAACCGCAGTGTTTAGCACATAGTAAGCACTTAAAAATGCCTTTTCTTTCATTCATTCATTCACTCAAACGATAATGTCCTGTAATCTCATTAGATTGCTGAATTCCCCTGCTTAATACCCCCCTTATGTACATAAAGCACTTTGCAAACTTTAAAGTCTTATATAAATATCAGTTATTATATTGAAGGGGCTTATAGATGAAGGATGGTTGAAGATACAGCTTTGATTTACTGATTCAAAATGTTTCCTATTGAAAACTACTTACAAAATAAAAATTTTGAATGTAGCCCATAGAAAAATTCAGTGTTTAAGCGCCATCTGGTGGCTTGACCTTAGCAAACATAATATACCAGAAGAATGAATTAGAAAAACAAAACCCCAAATATAAAGACAGTGTAGGCATGACTTTAAAATAGGTCTCAGCCAGTTTGAAGTGATGAAAAGGGGAGTAAATGGAACAAAGTGAACAAAATATGTAATAAGAATAATGTAAAGGGAAAAAACACTAAAAGTCCTCAGAACTCTGATCAGTACAGTGACCTAGAGGTATGGAATGGGGCATAATTATCGTTAGATATGGCCAATGCTTGCTTTGTTTTTGCTTAACTATTTCTTTCTTATAAGGAAGGGTTCTATTGGGGCAGGGGGTGTGTGTGTACGTGCATGTGGCTAATACATGAAGGCCAGGAACTTCTGGTTAAGATGGCAATGTCACAAGTCATAAAGGAGCCTAGCTCCTCTCACATGCAACTCAGGGCTTTACAAAGAGATAGCCAGAAGCCTGTGAGGAGGTGTGGGAGGAGAATCCCACCAGGGAATTGAGTCTGAAGTCAGTTAAAGAGGACAGAAGCCAGCCAATGCCCTGGTTAGGTTCCAGTTTGGTTGGAAGCCTGCAGGACCTGACTAAAGATACTATAAGGAAGCAGAAGTATGCAATGCTCTAATGCGGATGTTTAAGGCTATTCCAGGGAGACACTTTGGTTACAGTGTGCTGGATTCAAACAAAACGGGGTGACCTTAAACCTAACAATGCTCTGAGTGAAGATACATAAGGAGAGGTAGAAGTTATCAGCAAGAGCCCAGGAATTTGGGGACAGTATCACACAGGGCCTGATCACTTCATCCAAGAGTACAGGAGGGGCTAGAGCCTGATCCTGACACAAAGTCCCAAACCAGGAACTAAGAATTGGAGATATGAGTATACAGAATGAAGAAATACTATGGGTCAAGAGATAAATATGGAATAAGAGAGTAATTCCACAATAAGGACAGTTATAGCCACAGGAAAAAAAAATGGCCTTGCCACAAGGCGTCCACGAGTAGCAAGAAGAAATGAAGTAAGTTAGGGATCTTTTACCACTAGTAGCCATTCTTAGCTTGTGAGCTATACGATACCAGTGGGCCTATAGGCCATAGTTTGCCAGCACTAAAGAGATATAAAATGAAAGGATCAGTGAAATACAAATGCTGAATGAAAAAAAAATAGAATGAGAAACTTAAAAGAAAAGGTGGAAAACCTTACTCAAGTAGCAAGCTTCATGAAACTACAATGTAATAAACAGAACTCAATGGTACCATGAAACAAGAAATATTAGAACAAAGTAAAAAGACAATAGAAGAAAATATAAAGTACCATAAAAAAACAACTGACCTATAAAACACATGGAGAATAGGTAATTTAGGAATCACCAAACTCCCTGAAAACCAAAACCAAACAAAAAGATATGGATACTAGATTTCAAGAAACCATAAAAGAAAACTACTCAAATAAATCAGAACTTCTCTATCAAAATGTAAGCTCCTTGAGGGCAGGGACTGTTTGTTTGTTTGCTTATTTTTGTCTTTCTATGTATTCTTAAAGCAAGAGACACAGTAAGTGCTTATATACTTCCCAGCTGACTTTCTGGAAAGAAACTCCAAATCGAAAACATCCATAGATATTATAGTCAAAATCAAGCTTCTACATCAAAGAGAAATTCTGCAAATAGTCAAAAAAGGCTTTCATAAAGAGGCATTTCATGAACCTCACTCATTTGAATCAGAAAAAGGAGGGTTGAACACACACACACAAACACACAGAGTTAGGTATTGAGATCCATTAAACTAGACCTGCACAACTTGGCAGTAGGTAGGGGGCCAAAATTTAAATGGTCTAAACTTCTTTGGGGCTGTAGATGGTTTTTAGCAACTAGTTTTCCAAGTAAAGGTATAATTAATGATTAAACTCTTTTGTAAATAAACAATATTATAAAAAGGGAAATTTCAATTAATATCAATTAATTACTCTTATAACTTAAGATTTTTATTTATCATGAAATCACAATAATGTTAAAAAATTACTTTGCTAAGCAGTACAAGTTTCAATACATTTTTTAGGTTTTCTTACTGTTTACATTCAGTTAATGGGATGTATGGCACTTCTTATCAGCAATCAGTTTGTTGTACTCTGGAATCACGTTTGAAATAAATTTCTTTAGGAATCTGAAAACTAACCTTAGCAGCTGCCTCATTTTCTGAGTTTACTTTCCTGAAAAACCATTGTGCCCCACTGAGATTTTTTCAACAATTTGTACACTTTAATTTGTTTTTTGTTGGTGTTCAGTTTGCTTAAGTTAGGATGTTTTTATTCAAAATGGTGATGAAGATTGTATTCCTTTGGAATAGCTATTACTTCTCAGCAAACAAGGCACAATATTTTGTCTCTCGTGTAATAAATACCTGTCTACTCAAGATTACTCTATCTTCTGATTTGATCTTCCATTTCTTTTTATCACCCATTTTACAAAGTCACCCCCAAATTCCCACAGCAACTGCTCACATACAAAGAAATACTGAACTGAGTATCTGGTCTTGGAGAGAGTACCAGACACTCATGTAACTTGGAGGGCAGCCGCACAGGGGAAGAGGCCCTCACATTGTTGCTCTCATCACACAGTGGGCATCAGCTGTGTTGGTATGTGGCTGCACTCCATTTGTCCCTGTTCAACACCAGTAATAACTGAAAATGCAGGAAGAAGATGTGACTCTTGCTCCTCTTGGACTAGAGACAGACTAACCATGGTTGGCTGGCACGGGTCTGTGACAAACAGGAGAGAGTGGCAGTGGCAACCCACCCACCAACTTACATGACACACAAAACAGTGATTAGTGGAAGGCGGGTTAAGCAGGCCATGGACAAAGCACTGATTGCATCTCTTTCTTTTACATCTGCTACATTTTTTGTGGGCTGCCTGAAATCCTTTGGTGAGTCCCAAGCGGCCCATGGGCCCTATGTTGTGCAGGCCTGTAGTGAGAAGGGCAACCTTCCCTTTGACCTCAGGCCTTCCACCTCTTGCTGTACCTTTCCCATGAAAGAAGAAGAAAAGGAAAGTCAGTGGAGAACTGGACTTTTATCTCCTGCTGTGCATGTTTGACTTTCATCTCTAAACCTTTGGAGGGAAGAGGAATTGTGAGATAGGGCTCCCCATCTGACTGCCCGACTATGTGCCTTCCATCTCCCACTGCATTTATCTATAGTCTGATCTCCAGTCTCCTCTCTGAAGAGGGGCAGTTCCTTCTACTCAGTTCTCACAACTGTTCATACCCTATACAACGTAGTGATTCTAAACCCCTAGAGGTCATCATTTAAACCCCATTCCCTATCCCCTAACTTCCTGATTATATCTTCCCATCCCTCTCAATCATACCACCTACCCTTTCCACTCTGCCCTCTGGAATGCCTGTTCCATAGGCAACAAATTTCCCTTCATCCTAAATCATTTCTGTCCCTACTGTCTCCACAATTAGCAACCACTGAAACCTGGCTCTCACCTGATGACACAGCTTCCTTGGCCAGCTTTTCCAGTACTGGTTGTATTTTTACTCATTTCTCTCAGCTCAAGGTGGAAAAACATCAGAAATTGATATGATTTTTTTTAGTGTAAATTGCATTAAAGAAGAGACTTTGCTGCAGCTTTGCCTCTATACCCTAAAAGCCATGGGACCTTTCTATCCGACGTGCAACTAAAACCCTTCATATGAGTTGTCTCCCCCATTAGAGTAAATTTAAGACCAGAACCAGGATAGTCATGTCCCTCCATTAGTGATCTAGGTCTACCCATTTCATTAAAGGTCTTTCTCTGGTTTTTAAAAAATATTTCATGGGGAGCTATCAGGGAGCTGTCCATTTGTTACCCTTCTGTAGGGGACAGCAATTGCTTCTCACTACACTGACCTTACCCGTAGAATAGTCACATACTCAAACCTTGAGTTTTGATTTTTCTGTGGAGGAATTTCTTCTCAGGAATGATCTTCCCCGAGTTTTGGTCCACCTCCCTTCCTGAGATAAAGACACCTACGCATCTCTTGCCCTAGTACTTGAATTCACTTTTAAGAGATATATAAGACCATCTCAGGAAAGGTAAGTATTCAGGCTGGGAGCAGATTTATTGGTGTCCATTACCAGCCAACAACCATAGAGGATGTTGGATGGCATGATATACATTGTTACTCTTTATTAGATATGGTTCAGATTCTAGTAATTGGTAAAAACCAAATGTTATCAATTCTTTTAGACATCCAGCTGCCCTGAACAAAAGGGGAAAAGAAGCTCACTTCTCCTCACTGTCTTAGGAATCGCTGCATGCGTCAGAACCAGGACTAATACAGTATCAGCTTGAGGGAGGGCAGCTCAAGACAAGAGATTCTTAGAGATTGACCAATAACCATTGCAACAAGCGATCTGGGCTAGAAGATGCTTCTCTTGTGGATGTTTCTTCCTTTAATGAGATATAAGAAGGGTAACCAACAAAAGAAAGCAAATTGACTCAGTATAGGGACTTGGAGTGAGGAAAACCCGAGTTCCAATCTTACCTCATACACTAAATAACTATGTGACCCTATGCAAGTCCCTTAACTTTCTTTTTTTTTTGGAGGGGCAATTGGGGTTAAGTGACTTGCCCGAGGTCACACAGCTAGTAAGTGTTAAGTGTCTGAGGCCAGATTTGAACTCAGGTCCTCCTGACTCCCGGGCTGGTGCTCTATTCACTATGCCACCTAGCCTCCCCGGTCCCTTAACTTTTCAATCTCAGTTTCCTCATCTGTAAAATGGGGATAATAATGGTACTTATCTCACAGGGTTGTTGAGAGCATCAAATATGATAAGTACATAAAGGCTTTACAAATCTTAAAATGCTAGATAAATGCAAGCTACTATTATTGTTGTTGTTATTGTTGTTATGTGCCCTGTGTGTTACAATACATATTTAATATCAGTTGGACCTGCAACATACTTCACAGTACAGGAAGCTAAGTCCAGACTGGTTATACTGACTAGGGCTGCCATTTCAAGGTAAATGAGTATGAACCAAGGACTGCTGTTTTCCACCTAATGTTGCATATTCTGCAATCAATACCTCTAGCTGTAATTACAAATATTTTTAAGCTTTAATTTTAATTTCCATTGTTTAAATGAACAAGCATAAATTTATTTCCTTCTCATCTCTTCCCCTCCTTGAAAAAAATGAAAAGAAATGAAAACCAAAACCATGGTAACAAATATTCATAGTCAAGAAAAATAAATTCCCAAGTTGGCCATGTTCTAAAATGTCCCATTCTGCACCTTGAGTCTATCGCCTTGTCAGAAGGTAGATAGTAGGTTTCACTACCATTCCTTTGGAATTATGGTTGATCATTGCATTGATCAAAGTTTTAGTCTTTCAAAATTGTGTTTATAAGGTTGTTATTGTATAAACTATTCTCTGGTTCAGTTCACTTTACACTATTTCCCAATTAATGGACACCCCCTTAGCTCCAAGTTCTTTGAATTATAAATCTTTCTAATCTTTCTTACCATTGGCAGACCTTCACTCTCCCTACATGAACAACCCACCTCTTTCTCAATCATATACCTCCTTTATGACATCTTTTTCAAGGCTTCTCATAAATGCTTCATCCTTGGTAATATGTTCAATCTGCCTGAAAAAAAAGCCAAGGCTTCCCACTGCGTCCAGGATCATCTACAGTTTGTCCTGATTTATATCCTGCCACTGGACCCAGATGGCAGTGGAGGAGAAAATGAGGCTGGTGACTTTGCACAGCCCATCCTTTATTGGTTCATTTCCAACAGGTAACCTTTTCAAATGGATAAAAGCCATTGTTAAGTTCATACATAGTAGACCCTTAGCAAACCCTTGTAAGGCACCTCCCCCCAAATCACTAACTTCTAAGTGATACACATTCACTAATAACAATTTTGGAACTGAAATAATGCATCATACTACAACTATTCCCCAAATCCCTACATTTCTTAAGAACAATTCAGCTATTTTGATAGCCATTTTTTAAAAGAAAAAATGGAATAAATTAACAAAGAAATGGTAACTGAGGTCTCTTCAAGGTAAACTCATAAAGCCTTTGTTCACTGAACCCTTCAAGTTGAACCATAGCCAATTTTACCAAGCTGTAGAAAGTGTCTATTTGTTCTCTGAAGAGCTTCTCACAACGATTTTATTATCCTCTCTGCTCTCTCCAAAATCATCCTATTAAATTACAATAAGCATCTTTAATCCAAGTTTTCTTTCTGGGAGAAGGGAATTTTTCAGAAGTCCGTTTTAGATCTCCTGACTCCACAATAACTTCAATCAACTCCAGGCTTAACATTCATTCTAGGCCCTTTCTCACCACAGTGAAATCATCAGCCTGCCAGAAAAGCTATTATTCGTTTTGTTTACAAATTTTGTATTCCCTTCCTATGTCCTTGCCAAGAATAACTGAGTTCAATAGAAATTTAACATATGTAAACCACACACAAACCAGACAAAACCAGGGGTACAATGAGACAAATGCTAGATATGGAATTGGAGGTCATAGCCTGCCTCAGTCACTAGCTTCATGTTTATGATCTTTGGCAAAGTCACTGAAACGTTCAAAGCCTGTGTTCCCCAGTAAAAATGAAGTTAAACCAATGGCCTCTGAGACTTTTCCAGCTCTTAATCCATGCGCCTAAGAGTCATTCTCCACCTAGATGCCAAAAATTGCTGTTATTCTAACTGATTAGTTAACTTGGAGGGGAAATGGAAAAAAAAAATTTTTGATCTTTTTTCATCTAGCAAAGAAGAAAAACTGTTTTCTTTCTTCCTCATGGAAACACTTTTTCCTAATAATATTTTATTTTTCCCCAATTGCATGTAAAAACAATTTTTAACATTTATTTTTTTAAAAAATTTTAGTTCCAAATTCTCTCCCTCCCTCTTTCCCCTTCTCTGAGATGGTAAGCAATTTGATATAGATTTTTTTTTTTGCTATTTTGGAGGGCAATTGGGGTTAAGTAACTTGCCCAAGGTCACACAGCTAGTTTTTTTGTTTTGTTTTGTTTTGTTTTCTGTTAAGAGTCTGAGGCCAGATCTGAACTCAGGTCCTCCTGACTCCAGGGCTGGCGCTCTACTCACTGTACCACCTAGCCACCCCGATTTGATATAGATTATACATATGCAAAATATATTTCCATATTAGTCAACATCAACAATTTTAAAAAATACATATAGACACTCATCTGTCAAAATGAAATTGTTATACTTGTAGTGCCTAACTCTTGGGTTCCTTGCAAGACTTGAATGAGATAATTTATAGAGATAGGGCATTTATTATGTATTTATTTAACAACTTACTATTTGCTAAGTATTGTTCTAAATTATGGAGCTATAAATACAAGCAAGCAAGAGAATCCTGCCTTCAAGAAGCTTACAGTCTACTAGCAGAAAATAGCACTTCAAGAGGCTCTGGAAATCAAAGCTTTGGGATGACAGCACGGAGAAGAGATGGTGGAGAAGGGTCTTGCAGACCTGGGTCCCAACAGCATAAGGATGCTCACTTTTCAGAGAAGAGAACTCAAGAGTAGAGTCCAAAATCCAGATGGGAAGAAGATCAAGAAGTTGGTTTGTTGAAGAGACAGCTTGGGAAGTGGTGTGGAAGTGTGGGCACCACCAATTATCTCTCAGAACTGGGGACAAAAGCAGGGGCAGAGCCCAGGTTCTGATGGGCAGGAGAGGATTCTGGCATTGGATTGCCACCCTCTGGAGCATGCCCAGATCACCCAAGGTGGAGGTGCTTTTAGTACCTGATAAGGTGGGTATGGATATTATTCTCCTTTGATTGGCTTCCTTCTTAGAACAAGCTGCCTTTAAAGTCAAGGTGTCGGAGGTGGTCACTCTCCTTGGGCCAGTCTTTCTGGCTCCTCTGACACATATCTCCTGCTCAGGTCTTCCTGTGTCCAGAGGGTGAAAACGATAGCTTACCCACATTGCTGGCGCCATGCCCTGACTCAGTAAGAGGAAGAGTTCTTCTTTCTCTGGTCTACTCTCTCCTTTAGCTCCAACACCAAGCTTGGTGGTGGGTGTTTGTTTCTGTCCTGTGCTGTTTGTCCTTCTCAGTTTCAAGGGCCAGAGGTGATGCCCACAGACCCAGGAGTTGATGCTGTGAGACCCTGGAGCCAAGATTGCAGGTGGGATGGTGCACGCGTGGAAGCCTGGAGAAGTCGGGGGCCTGGGGCTGAAGTCTGATGAGGATTTGGACTTGGAACTACAGGAACTGAGTTAAGCTATGAATAAACGCTTCCTCCTCAGAGGCTTAAGAGAAAGGGGAGAAGGGAAGGGTTCATGCTTCCTTGTGTTGGAGGAGTAAGTTTATATGATTGTGATTATATCTTTTGAAGTTAACACTCCTTGTAAAGTCCCCTTTGGGGGCAGCTGGGTGGTGCAGTGGATAGAGTACTGGGCCTGAAGCCAGGAAGGCCTGGGTTAAAATTCAGCCTCAGCTGTGTGATCCTGGGCAAGTCACTTAACCTTGTTTGCCTCAGTTTCCTCATCTAATGAGCTGGAAAAGGAAATGGCAAACCCCTCCAGTATCTTTGCCAACAAAACCCCAAATGGGGTCACAGAGAGTCAGCATGGTTGAAATGACTGAACAACAACAGCTCCTTTGTAAAAGGTAATTTGACTATTGGTGGCTAAACGGAATTAGGGAATAGCCCTGCCCCCAATTAAGGGCTGTGGCTAATGGCAGAGAACCTGGACACTCCAACTCCCTTAAGGGTACCAGAGAACCCTGGGAAAGAGTTTAAATGGAACATACCTGGCCTTCGACCGAGGAAGGGGGAGGGAGAGAATCAAGGTAGCCAATGTTACATAATCATAAAAAGTCATTATATGTTTCCACATGGATGAAATGATTGTTCATGTGTGGGAGGAAAAGTCCAGATTTTTTTTTTCCGTTTATGTTGTCCCATGATCCCTGGAAAGACTGAGAAATAGCTTAGTTTCATTTCCCCAAAACCTTCAAATCAGAGACTGGAGGCTGCTGACAGTCAAGTGTTTGCCAGTTGTGTTCTTGTGCTGAGGCTGAGTTTGGGGGCTACAGTAAATGAGATGTCTGCTAAGGAAATCTTTCAAATTGCTTAGGAGAAACTGGTTAACTTTTGTATCTGGTAAGATGGGGACAAGGAAGAAGGTAGAAGAGGGAAAGGTGGCTTACCTTGGGGTTGGTTCGTGGGGTGACTACAGGGCAGAATGACCTCAGGACAGTGTGAGGTGCTCAGAGGGCAGGAGGCATGGCCCAAGATACTCCCCACCACAAGGGTAGGAAACTTGTACCAAGATGTCCCATCAGCGAGCAAACATTTACTTTTTTTTTTCTTTTTTTAACATATTTTATTTCCCCCCCAATTACATGTTAAAACAATTTTAATATGGTTTTTTTTAAAGTTTTGAGTAACCCTAACATCCTGCCCCACCCCCCAGCAGTGACTCTAGGGATAAGGTTATGACCATACAAAATCCATAAGAGTGTTAGGAGGGAGCAACAAATGGTTCTGGCAACCATCTTTTTAGGGGAAAAACATTTTTATACAATTAGAGAACCATAAAAGATATTAGGGATCATATAAGATAGTTGGAGAGCCTACATGTCCTAGTGTTTATAGGGCTATCCTTGGAGTCAGAAGATCTGGATGCAAGTCCTGTCCTTTGGGATCCTACCTATGGGTCCATGGATCATCCATTTACCCCTAAGTGACACAGTCAGCTACACAACTCTAAGTTATAGCTTGGCTGTTCCTGGCAGGGGGCATGAGAGGGGAGGAAGTTTCCATCACCAGCTCCCTCATGCCAATGCAGTCACAGACCTGGACTCCCTTTTTCCAGTAAATGAATGGTGAAGCATCTATAATAAATGTAATCAAGTCCAAAAATATGGTGCACAGACAATAAGCAGGTTGGGCAGTCAAGATCAAAGGAGATAATGAATGGAAAAAATGCTGTAAATTGTAAAGTATTAAGCAAATGGTAGTGAATAAATGGTGATGATTGAAGTGAAAAGAAAATAAAAATTTTGCATTGGCTGAGGGAGGCATTATTAACCTCCCTTCCTCCCCATCCTTTCCCCTCCCTGAGATGGTAAGCAATCAGATGTAGGTTATACATGTGCAATCATGTAAAGCATTTCCATACCAATAAGCATTTATTAAGGACTTTCTATGTGCTGAGTAAGCATTGTGCTAAGGGCTAGGGACAGTCAAAGAAACACAAAATGTGGTCCCTGTCCTCAAGGAGGTCACAGTTTAATGGGAGAGACAACATCTGACTGACTGACTGGTTCCTTTCAGGAGACCTCGGCCAAAGATGTCTTCATTTCTCTCCAGGATACACTGCTTCAACTTTCTCTACCCTGACTCTCCCCCAATAGGTTCCCCCATTACAATATCACCTCCTTAAAGACAAGGACTGTTTTTCTGCTTGTATTTCTATTTCTAGCACTTTAGCACAAAAGATGATACATAGTGCTTAATAAATATGTGTTGGCTGGCGTGATGTACAAACAAGATATAGCCAGGAGAATTTGGAGGTAATGTCAGAAGGAAGGCACTAGCATTCCACTTCTTGTGAAAAATAGTATATTAGCTGAGCCTTGAAGAAATCTAGGTAAGCTAGGAGGCAGAGGCAAGGAGGAAGAGAATTCCAGGCATAGGGGACAGCGAGTGAAAATGCTCAAATTCAGGAGATGGCATCTAGTTCTAGGAACATCAGGGATGTCAGAATCACTGGACTGCAGTACACAGGCAGAGCACAAGGTATCACAAAGACCGGGAAGTTTGGAGGAGACCAGCTTTTGATGAAGGGCTTTAAAAGCCAGAGAATTTTATATTTGAACTTGAAAGTTCTAGGGGGTCACTGGAGTTTATTGACTAGGAGGGTAACATGGTGAGACCTGGGTTTTAGGAAGATCACTTTGGCAGCTGAGTGAAGGGTGAGCTAGAGTGAGGAGAGTCTTGAAGCAGGGAGACCAAACGCTGGACTGAAGCAATAGTCCAGGCAGAGAGAGATGAGGGCCTGACTCAGAGCTCAACAGTCAGAGGAGACAAAGGGTGAGACACACGAAGGCAGAATTAATAGAACCCAAGAGATTGGATGGGGAGAGGTGAGACAGTGAAGAGTCAAGGATGGCACCCAGGTTGCAAGCCTGGGTACATATTTTCCATTCTGGGTCTCCTTGCCACAGTGACATCTCTGTAGCTGCAATATAATTAGATCAGACAGTCAATCGACAAACACTTATTTATAAGAGCCTTCTATGTGTGAGCCATTACACTAAGCAGTCTGATACAAAGACAGAAGTTGGACAATCCCTGTCACTAAGGAGCTTACGTTCTAACAGGGGAGATGATGTATACACATACTAATACATACAGAATATATGTTGAATGAATCAAAGATAGTTTGGGAGGGAGGGAGCTACTGGGGTGGGAGTGTGGGAATCAAGAAATGCTTCATGTAGCAGCTGGTGTTTGAGCTGAATCTTGAGGGAAGCCAGGGATTCCCAGAGGTTGTGTGGTTTTCCCCTTTGGTCTCAGAGGGGACTGTGGCATCAGGGAGGTGATGACAGGACTTGCATTTGACTTTGATTTGAGGGAGGGAGGAAGGGCTGTGCAAAGTCACCAGCCTCACTTTCTCCTCCAGAGCCATCAGGGTCTAGGGGCCAGAGAGCGATCAGGAGGACTGGAGATTGCTCAGCTCTCAGAGGTAGACATTGAGGAAGAGAATTCCAGGCATGAGAGACAGCCAGTGCAAAAGCAAGAGGCTGGAAGGGGAACATCATTTATGAGGAACGGCCAGTACAGTTGAACCATAAAGTATGTGGAGAGGAAGGGTGGTTGCTGTCGAGTCATTTCTTTTTCAGTTGTGTAGACCCATTTGGGGTTTTCTTGGCAAAGATACTGAAGTGGTTTGTCATTTCCTTCTCCAGTTCATTTTACAGATGAGGAAGCTGAGGCAAGCAGGGTTAAGTGACTTGCCCAGAGTCACACATCTAATAAGTGTCTGTGGCTACATTTGAACTCAGCAAGTTAAAATACCAAACAGAATTTTGCATTTGATCCTAGAGGTTATAGGAAAGCACTGGAGTGTATTGAGTAGGGGCCAGACTTGAACTTTAGGAAAATCACTTTGGTGACTATATGAAGGATGGGTTGGTGAGAGAAGAGACTTGGAGTAGGGAGACCAAATAGGAAGCTGTTGCAATAGTCCAGGTGAGAGGTGAGGAGAGGCCAAATTAGCATGGTGGCTCTACTAGCAGAGAGAAAGGGACAAAAATGGAAATGTTGTGGGATTAGAATCGACGGCCATTGGCAAATGACTGGATCAACTTCATGAGAGTGAGGAATTGAGGAACCTTTTTGGTGTCACAACCTTTGGCAGTCAGTCTGGGGAAGCCTATGGACCCCTTGTCAGAACAACGTTTTTAAATGCACGAGATAAAATGTTGTTCAGTCGCGTCCAACTCTTCATGACCCTATGGAACACAGCATGCCAGGTCCTTCTACCCTCCACTGTCTCTCAAGGTCTGCCCAAGTTCATGTTTGCTGTTTCCATGACACTATCCATCTTTTCCTTTTGCCTTCACTCTTTCCCAACATTAGGGTCTTTTCTAACGAGTCCTGTCTTATTATGTGGCCAAAATATTTAAGCTTCAGTTTCAACTTCAGTATTTGACTTTCCAATATGATATGAATTAATTTCTTTAAGTATTGACTGATATGATCTCCTTGCTGTCCAAGGGACTCTCAAAAGCCTTCTCCAGCACCACAATTCAAAAGCAAAGGAAATCACTTATGTTGAAATAGCTATCAAAATAATTTTTTTTTAGTTTATAGATGCCAGGCTAAGAAATACCTACCTTAAACCAAGGGCACGATAATTATCCTTTTAGAAGCTAAGTCCCAAGGCATTTCCCCTTGGCATTGGTTAAACTAGAGACCCTGAAAATTCCTTTGGCTGTATCTCAACAGTACCCTTGTTAAATCGCTTAACCTCTCTGGGGCTCAAGTCCTCACATGGAAAATGAAATGGTTGGCCAAGATAACCTCTAAAGTCTCTTCCAGCTCCAGAGTTATAATCCAGTGATCCCTTTCCCTAGGTAAAAATGAACAAAAACATTTAATCTTCACGTCCGATTAATGTTCATCTTGGTGTAAAAATATACTTGTTGATAATTCATTTTGGGGAAAAAAAAATGTATATACCAGAGCTGAAGCTTTGAATCTTAACTCAGTTTCATTATCTTAATTATGGATTTACTGGATGAAACTAATGACGCAATTTTAAAATGATGTGTCTAAAATCATATTTCAAATCTAAACTTTTACACAGAGGGGTATGGTGAAAGGAATGATGTCGAAAAAGTGCCACAAGAAAACTCATATTTGTATGAAAGCAACTATAATGGGGAAAAATATTCATTCCACTGGGTGGGAGAGTTGTGGAATTGCCTGAAAGCCAGAAGTCAAAAGCATAAAATATTTCCTACCTGTCTGTTCTTTTTACTTGAATTTGTTATTTCCCAAGTAGGGATGCATTCCAGTAATTTCTCATTTTGTGAACAATCCAGATGTACCAGGTCTTGACAGTGAGGATGACACATGTATTTGCCCTCTGAAAGAGAATGCAGACCATAGTTCACTGTTAAATGAGTATTTGGTGTTTGCCCACGTGGAAGGTGAGGGAATTAGTTGTAGGAAAATTATAGAAGCTAAAGTTAGAGGCTAAATCACCACCACCACCAAAAGACATCTCTGTAGCCTCTCTACACATATTGCTATGTGGACTCGACATCATGAAATGGACCTCACCTTCTAGGATGTCCCAAAAGGACACCATGGGTGTAGGACATGCATACATGGGACACCATATGTGTGTTCTCTGCCACCAGGCACGTGTCTCCTTCCGCCACTAGGTGGTAGAGTAGATAGAATTCTAGGCATGGAGTCACAAAGACCTGAGTTCAAATCTGAACTCAGACACTAGCTCATGATTCTCAACTCCCTGATCATTTAACTCCTATTTGCCTCACTTTTCTCACCTGTAAAATTGGGATAACAACAGTAACTACCTCCAAGGGTGTTTGTGAGGCCCAAATGAGGTAATGAAGCACTTAGCACAGTGCCTGACATATAGAACTACATAAATGTTAACTATTATTATTCTTCTTAACTATTATTATTACTTTCCACCTTTTGCTCGACTAATCATCAAATCAATCTTATCATTGGTTCTACTCAGAAACCCAAGTATTACTTAGTATATATTTTATATTTAATTTTCCTACACACATGTTATTTTTCCCCAATAGAATGTAAGCTCTTTGAGGGTAAGAGTTGTATATAATACCTGCCACATAGTAGGTGCTTAATATATATATTTACTGAATTGAATCTCTATATCCACCATAGAATGGAATTCAACAACAATCAAATAAAAGAAAATAAATGCTATGAAATGACCATGCTTGGCCCCAAAAAGAGATATGAGAGTATGTTTTTCTCCTTTCCTTGCAGAGGTAGGGCCTATCAGTATAGAATACTGCATATAATATTAGATTTGGTTGATACACTCGTTTTTTTAAAATAAATTATTATTGATATAATTCAGGGGTTTTAAAACATCATCTGCATCTCCCCCAATATCCCTACTCCTTGATCTCCACATTGGTCATGACATATACCACAGAATTACTTGCCTAGTAAGAGACATCTCATCTATCAGACTGAGAGTTTGTCAGTTTGGGAGAGTCTAGGCAGGAACCAGCAGGATAGCAAAGACACACACTCTCCAGATAGACACAGACAGAGAGAGGCAGTCACTCAAGGGAGGTAACTGTTTCAGTGGCCCCTGGCAGCAGAGAAGAGAGCTGACTATGCAAGAGGGAGAACCGACTCTGGCAATAGAGGGATGTTCTGTGTGAGGGCTCCTTGAGATAAATGACATTGATATGCTGCAGTACAATGATGTCAGTTGCTTTAACTACACATGTTCCATATATATGTATGTATGCATGTATATGTGTATGTACACACACACGCACTCATATATATGCCTCATAATCATTGTACTCAATGCCCACTCTTCCCATGGACCCCGTGTATCTACGGGAGAGTGTTCCAGGTTTATGGGAGGTGTTGTTTTACAGTTACTATCGTCAGTATGAGTAAGAGGCAGAGTGCTTTAGTGGATAGTATATGTAGTTAGAGTCAAGAAAACTTACACTCAAATCCTACCTCAGATACTGTAAGTATAACACCATATAACTCAATTCCCTAATCTGTAAAATGAAAATGCTAGAATCATTGGCCCCTAAAGTTCCTTCTAATTCTAAATCTATGTTTCTAGCATCATTTTAGAGAGAGGAAGCCACATAATCCCCATGAGCCTCAGGCCCCTCATCTGAAAAGTGGGGGACTAGATGGCCTCTGGGGAACCTTCTAGCCCTAAACTTATGAGTTTTAATTAATAGCTGCCAAATTTTTGTTTTGCTCTCCCCTCCAAGGTTGTGAGCCATCATTCTTTGGAATAACACATGGAAAGGTTTCTTATCTGGGTCTGAAATAAAACTAGATTAGCATTGTTTTTCCTTATCTGTGTTCACATGGTAATAATGTCAAACATCAACAAAATATTTCACAAATGAGATCAGAGGACTCTGTTAATAAACCATTATCCAAAGAGGGAATTGATGCAATTAAGAAATCTATTTTCATTTATAATACTATTTTGTTTCTCATTTATAATTAATTTTAATTATTTTTCTCTAGGATGTCATAGTTAAGGCAGACACATTGCTTCTTCCTATTACAGGACTAATTTAAAATAATAATAATTTAAAAACAACAACAATGACAAAGTGAAAGCTTCATCTCCTTTTGTCTTAAACTGTTAGTTTCAGAAGAAATCATGAACATCTCGTCCATTCCTCATGCCATTTATCACAGAACATGAATTGGAAGGGAACTCCAAAGCCAACTAGTACATGCCTGAACAATAATTTCATCTCTATAAAGTGAATCTCCAATTTCTACTTTAACACCAGCAGGAATGAGAATTCACTATCTTTTTAAAAAATAATTAAATTGTTGGGTTACATTTTAAGCTCTGCACTGTCTCCCTCCCGCTCCACCCTACACTAGAGGTCACCATTAAACACAAATTTATAAATATACGTAAAGCCATATGATGCATAGTTCTATTTATCAGTTCTTTCTCTGGAGGAAGATAGCATCTTCCTTTATAGGTCCATTATAGTTGATTTGAGTATTTATAGTACTTAGAATAACTTGGTTGTTCACAGTTATCCTTTGAACAATATTGCTATTACTGTATACAAGGTTCTCTTGGGTCTGATCACTTCGTTTTTCATTATTTCATGCAATTCTTTCCATGTTTTTCTAAAATCAACCAGTCCATCATTTATTACAACACAGTAGTATTCCATCACAACCATATACCACAACTTGTTTAACCATTCCCCAGTTGATGACAGATGAGGAGGCATCCCCTCAATTTCCAGTTCTTTGCCAACATAGAGAAAGCTAATATGAAAATTTTAGAAAATATAGGTCCTTTTCCTTTTTCCCTGATCACCTTGGGAAACAAATCTAACAGTTGGTATTGCTGGGTCAAAGGGCATACACAGTTTTATAACTCTTTGGGCATAATTCTAGATTGCTCTGCAAAATGATTGATCAGTTCACAGTTCCACCAACAATGTTTTAATGTCCCAATTTTTCCACATGCCCTCCAACATTTGTCTTTTTTCCCTTCTATCATTTTAGCCAATCTGATGTGTAAGATGATATCTCAGAATTATTTTAATATGCATTTCTCTAATCAATAATGATTTATTTAGAGCATTTTTTTTTCCAGGGACGTTATATAGCTTTGATTTCTTCTGCCAAAAACTGCCTGTTTATGTCATTTGACCATTTATCAATTGGGAAATGACTCACATTCTTATAAATTTGACAAAGTCATCTGTTAATTAGAGAAATGAGACGTTTATCTGAGAAACTGCATAAATTCTTCCCCACAATTTTTTGCTTTCCTTCTAATCTTGGCTACATTGGTTTTATCTGTATAAAACTTTTAAATTTAATATAATCAAAATTAACCATTTTACATCTCACAATGCTCTCCATCTCTTGTTTATTCATAAATTCTCCTATCTATAAGTCTGATAGGTAATATGTTCCATGTTCTTCTAGCTTTCTTATGATATTTCCTTTTATATCTAGGTCTCATATCCATTTTGACCTTATCTTGGTAAATGGTGTAAAATATTGATCTGTAGGGGTGGCTAGGTGGTGCAGTGAATAGAGCACCAGCCCTGCAATCAGGAGGATCTGAGTTCAAATCTGACCTCAGACACTTGACACACTTACTAGCCATGTAACTTTGCAAGTCACTTAACCCCAACTGACCTCCAAAAAGCAAAAATAAAAGAAATAAAAATAAAAAAAATGTCTGCCAGATTGCTTTCTAATTTTCTCAAGAATTTTTTTTAAACAAATAGTATATTCTTATCCCCAAAGCTTAAATCTTTACATTTGTCAAACACAAAATTTACTATAATCATTTACTACTGTACATTGTGCGTTCCATTGTTCTACCTTTCTATTTCTTAGTCAGCATCAGATAGTTTTGAAAATTATCACCTTATAATATAGTTTTAAGATCTGGTACTGCTGAACCTCCCTCCTTCACATTTTTCCCCATTAATTCCTTTGATATTCTTGACCTTTTGTTGTTTCAAATAAATTTTATTATTATTTCTTCTAGCTCAATAAAGTAAGTCTTTGGTAATTTAATTGGGATGACATTAAATAAGTAGATTAATTTAGGTCGAACTGTCATTTTTATTATATTAGCTCCGCCCATCTATGAATAATTAATGTTTTTCTAATGATTTAAATCTGACTCTATTTAAATAAAATGTATTTAGTAATTATGTTCATGCAATTCCTGTATTTGTCTAAGCATATATACTCCCAGGTATTTTATATAGTCTACAGTTATTTGAAATGGGTCTCTCTTACTATTACTTCTTGCAAATTTTTATTGGTGATATATAGAAATTCTGATGATTTTTATGGGTTTATTTTATATCCTGCTGCTTTCCTAAAATTGCTGTTTCAACTCACTTTTTAGTTGAATCTCTAGGATTTTCTAAGTATATCATATCATTTGAAAAGTGAGATAGTTTTATTACCCCATTAATCATTCTTTTTTTTTTTTTTTTTTTTTTTTTTTTTTTGGGGGCAACCGGGGCTAATTGATTTTCCCAAGGTCCCACCCTAGTTTTTTTTTTTTTTTGTTTTTTTTTAATTTTTGTTAGTTTTTTTTCCCCCTTTATTTTTTTTTTTTTTTTTTTTTTGCTTTTTTTTTTTTGGAGGGCAACCGGGGCTAAGTGATTTGCCCAAGGTCACAGCCTAGTTGTTTTTTTTGTGTGTGTGTGTTAAGTGTCTGAGGCCAGATTTGAACTCGTTGAACATTCTTATTCCTTCAATTTCTTTTTCTTCTCTTATTGCTATAGCTGTCATTTCTAATACAATATTGGAGAATATTGGTGATAATGAGCATTCTTGTTTCACTTCTGATCTTATTGGGAAGGACTTCTAGTTTATCCCCATTACAAATAATGCTTGCTGATAGTTTTAGGTAAATACTTCTTATCATCTTATGGAAAAATCCATTTATACCTATACTTTCAAGGGTTTTTATTAGGGATGAATGTTATATTTTGTCAAAAGCTTTTTCTGCATCTATTGATATAATGATATGATTTTTGTTACTTTTGTTATTGACATAATCAATTATGTTAGTAGTTCCCCTTATGTTAAGACATCTCTGTATTCCTGGCATAAATTCCACCTGGTCACCCTGTATAATCTTTTTTTGGGGGGGCAGGGGGGAAGGCACGGCAATTGGGGTTAAGTGACTTGCCCAAGGTCACATGGTTAGTGTTAAGTGTCTAAGGCCGGATTTGAACTCAGGTCCTCCTGAATCCAGGGCCGGTGCTCTATTCACTGAGACACCTAGCCAACCCCACACCATATAATCTTTGTGATATAGTGTTGTAGTCTCTTACCTAGTATTTTATTTAGAATTGTTGTATTCATGTTCACTAATCAAACTGGTGTATAATTTTCTTTCTCTCTTTTTCTTGTTTAGATATCAGCACTATATTTGTTTCATAAAAGGAGTTTGGTAGGACTTCTTTGCCTATTATTCCAAGTAATTTATTTAATACAGGAATTAGTTGATCCTTAAATGTTTGGAATAATTCACTTGGAAATTCATCTGGCCCTGATGCTTTTTTTCTCAGGAAGCTCATTTATGTACTATTCAATTTCCTTTTCTAAAATAGACTTATTTAAATATTCTAGTTCCCCTTCTGTTAATCTGGCAGTTTATATTTTTGTAAGTATTCTTCCATTTCATTCACATTGTTAAATTTATTGACATATAATTGGGCAAAATAACTCCTAATAATTGTTTTGATTTCATCTTCATTAGTGGAATATTCACCTTTTTCATTTTTGTTACTAGTAATTTGGTTATCTTCTCCTTTTTAAAATCATATTAACCAATGGTTTATCTATTTTATTTTTCTCCTATAAAACCAACTTCTAGTTTTATTTATTAATTCAATGATTTCCTTACTTTTTCTTTTATTAATCTCACCTTTTAGGATTTCCAATTTGGTGTTTAATTGGGGATATTTAAATTGTTCTTTTTTGATTTCTTAAAAATTGTATACCCAACTGCTCTTTCTCTATTTTATTGATGTAATCATTTAGAGATAGGAATTTTCCTCTGGTTATTGCTTTTGCTATATCTCATAGGTTTTGATATTTTTTTCATTATTATCATTGTTTTTAATGAAGTCACTTATTGTTTCTATGACTTGTTCTGTAACCCACTCATTCTTTAATATTAGGTTATATAGTCTCTAATTTTTAATCTAATGTTTCTATGGTCCTTATTAAATATAATTTTTATTACATTATGATCTAAAAAGGATACATTAAATATTTTTGTTTTCTGCAGTTTACTACAAAGGTTTTATGCCTTAATGCATTGTCAATTTTGGTAAAGGTACCATGTACCACTGAGAAAAAGGTATATTCCTATTCAGTTCTCTCAAATATCTATCATACCCAGCTTATTGAATTTTCTATTCATCTCCTTGTCTTCTTTCTTATTTATCTTTTTGGTTAGATTTATCTAGTTCTGAGAGGGGAAGATTGAAGTCTCCCACTATTACAGTTTTGCTCTCTATTTCCACCTATAATTCATTTTGCTTTTCCTTTACAATTCTGGATGCCATAACATTTGTCACATATAACTTTGGTATCGGTATTATTTCATTATCTATGGCACCCTGTTTATCTCTTTTAATTAAATCTCATTTAGCTTTAAGTTTGTCTGAGATCATGATTAGTACCCTACTTTTTTTTTAGCATCATCTAAATAAATTCTACTCCAGTCCTTTATTTATTTAAATTATGTGTGTGTGTGTGTGTGTGTGTGTGTGTGTGTATTTTAAACATTTGATTTTAAAACACTGAATTCCAGATTCTTTTCCTTCCTCCCTCACCACCCACCATTACTGGGAACATAAGCAATTCAATATAGGTTATACATGTGTAGTTACGCAAAACATTTCCATAGTGGATATATTGTGAAAGACTGACTATATTTTCCTCCATCCTACCTGCCCCCCCCACTTGTTCTATTCTCTACTTTCACCTTGTCCTTTTTCAAAACTGTGTGCTTATAACTTCCCTCCCCCTCAACCTTCCCTCCCCTCCACCATCCCCCTTCTCATCCCCTTCCCCTCTACTCTCCTGTAGGGTGAGATACCCAATTTAGTGTGTATGTCATTCCCTCCCTAAGTCAAATTCAATAAGAGTAAGGTTGACCCATTCCCTTTTGCCTTCCTGTTCTTCCCCTCCATTGTGACCATTTTCCCTTACCTCTTCTATATGACATAATTTACTCCATTCTGTCTCTCCCCATCTCCTCTCATTATATTCCTTTCTCACCTCTCAATTTCACCTTTTAAGTATCATCCCTTCCTTTTCAATTGGTCCTGTGCCCTCTGTCTATGTATACATGTATATACATATGCACACACTCACATATATATTTATATACTCATATACCCTCCTATACATACATATCTATGTATGTATACATATAAATATACACACATTTATATTCCCTTCAACTATTCTCATACTGAGAAAAGTTTCATAAGTTACAATTATCATTTTTCCATGTAGGAATGTAAATAGTTCAACTTTGATAAATTCCTTATGATTTCTTTTCCCTGTTTACCTTCTCCTGCTTCTCTTGCTTCTTGTATCTGAATGTCAAATTTTCTATTCAACTCAGGTTTTTCATCAAGATGCTTGAAAGTCTTCTATTTCATTGAATGACCATATTTCCCCCTGAAACATGATACTCAGTCTTGCTGGATACGTGATTTCTTGGTTTTAATCCCAGCTCCTTTAACCTCTGGAATATCATATTACAAGCCCTTCAATTCCTCAGTGTAGAAGCTGCCAGATCCTGGGTTATCCTGATTGTGTTTCCACAATATTTAAATTGTTTCTTCCTGGCTGCTTGTAATATTTTCTCCTTGATCTGGGAACTCCAGAACCTGGCTATAATATTCCTAGGAGTTTTCTTTTGGGGATCTTTTTCAAGAGGTGATCAGTGGATTTTTTCAACCTCTATTTTGCCCTCTGGTTCTAAAACATCAGGGCAATTTTCCTTGACAATTTCTTGAAGGATGATTTCTAGGTTCTTTTTTGGATAATGGCTTTCAGGTAGTCCGATAATTTTTAAATTATCTCTCCTGGATCTATTTTCCAGGTCAATGGTTTTTCCCACGAGATATTTCACATTCCCTTCTATTCTTTCTTTTGTTTGGATCTGTTTAATAGTATCTTGATTTCTCATAAAGTCACTAGCTTCCATTTGCTCCAATCTAATTATGAAGGAATGATACTCTTCAGTGAGCTTTTGAGATTCTTTTTCCATCAGGCAAATTCGGCTTCTTAAGATATTCTTCTCCTCACTGGCTTTTTGAGCCTCTTTTACCATTTGAGTTAGTCTATTTTTTTAAGGTATTATTTTTTTCAGTCAGGTTGTTGACTCTCTTTTCATGATTTTCTTTCATCATTCTCATTTCTCTTCCCAATTTTTCTTCCACTTCTCTTATTTGGTTTTCAAAATCCTTCTTAAGCTTCTCTATGGCCTGTAATCAATTCATATTTTTCTTGGAAGCTTTTGGTGCAGGAGTTCTGACTTTGCTGTCTTCTTCCTGTTCCATTTTGTCCTTTTTGTCCCCAAAATAGGAATCTAAAGTCAGGTTGCTGTGCTTGCTTTGCTTCCTTTGCATGCTCACATTGCCACTCAATTACTTGACTTTTGAACTTTTTGCCACAGAATAACTCTGCTTCCAGAAAGGAGAGCTTTGTCCCAAATCACTGGAGTTTTCACAACTGCCAGAGCTATTAGTTGGCTGCCCTCTCAGAAGTCTTCCCTGGCTCTGGCACCTGGACACACACCCCAGGACCTCCACCCTAGACAGCAATCCAGATCCAAGCAGGTTAAAGCAAAAGTGATTACCTCTCAGAATGGTTGCTTGGTCCCCCTATGATCTGAAGGCCAGGAGCTCTGAAGCAGCCATGTGGCTGCAGCTGCCACACCTCAGCTGCTTCTCCCTACAGGGGCAGAGGATGTACCACACTCTCAGACCCCCTGTTCCCAAAGTCCACACTGACCTTTTACTTTGCCTTTGGCATTTATGGGTTAATAATTCTGGAAACCACCTCAGCTGCTGGTGATCTACTCTCCCAAAGTCCCTCCAGCTGGTAGCTTGTCAGGCCGCTCTGAGGCTAAAACTGTGGGCTCATGTGGGGCTGGGCTCTGCTCCCAGTGCACTGTGATGAACCCTTCCTGTGTGCCTGCTGGTCTGTCTTCAGTGGAAGATTTGTTTCTCTCTGTCACTTTGTGGGTTCTGTAGCTCTAAAGTTTGTTTAGAGTCATTTTTATAGGTATTTGAGGTGGTTATGGGGGGAGCCACAGGGAGTTTTCCTGCTTCTATGCCACCATCTACTCCAGTCCTTTATTTTTACTGTATGTGTAGTTCTCATTTTTTAAAATGTGTTTCTTGTAAACAACATATTGTTGCATTCTGGTTTTTAATTCATTCTGCTATCTGTTTCTGTTTTATGGATGAGTTTATCTCATTTGCATTCAAAGTTAAAATTACTAGTTGTTCATTTCCCTCTATCCTATTTTTCATCACTATTTATCCTTCTCTCTCTTTTTACCCTATTTCTCATCAGATACCTACCAATTACCACTGCCCTACCTAATTTGCACCCCTTCTGAGAATCTATCCCTTATTTTCTCCCTTTACCCTCATATTCTTTAATTTACTTAATTCCTTTAAAATCCCTCCCTTATCCTCTCTCCTTACTTTCCTATTTCTCTGTAAGTCAAAAGGACTTTTATATCCTTCTACATGTATATGTTATTCCCTCTTTAACTGAGTTCTGATGAGAATAAGCTTCTGGCACTACCAGCCCTCCAGCCTCTCCTGTCTCCATGGTAACTGTTCTTAGGCTTTTGCCTCATTTATATGAGATAATTGCTCCATATTACCTCTCCCTACTCAAATTTATTTTTTACTATCATCCCATCACACTCAACTCAGCCCCAAACCTTCTATCTAATGTATGTTCTTTCAAACTACCCTAGTAATGATAACATTCTTAAGAGTTAAAGATAACTTTTTCCCATATAAAAAGTAAATAGTTTGACCATATTAAATTCCTTATAATTGGTCTTTCACATTTACTTTCTTATATTTCTTGTAATTCTTGTAGATCAAATTTTCTGTTCAGTTGTAGTCTTTTCCTCATAAATACCTGAAAATTTTTTTAATGTATTAAATTTCCACTTTTTTTTCATGCAGGATAACACATAGCTTTTCTGGGAAAGTTATTCTTGGTTGCAAATACAGCTCCTTTGCTCTTTGGAATATATTGTTCCATGAGCTCTGATCTTTTAATGTAGAAGCTGCTATATTTTATGTTATGCTGACTGTAGCTCCACAGTATTTAAATTGCTATTTTTCTGGTTGTTTGTATTTTCTCCTTGACCTGGGACCTTTGAAACTTGCTATAATGTTCATCTTGTGATCTCTTTCAGGTGGTGACTGATGTATTTTTTCACCTCTAGTTTTTGTTGTTGTTGTTTTACCCTCTGGTTCTAAAACTTCAGGGAAATTTTTTTTATTAATTTCCTGAAGCGTAATGTCTAGACTTTTTTTTTGATCATAACTTCCAAGGCATCCAAAAGTTCTTACATTGTTTCTCCTTGATCTCTTTTCTAGGTAGCTTGTTTTTCTATTGAGATGTTTCACATTCTCGTCTATTTTTCCCATTCTTTTAATTTTTCAAAAATTATTTCTCAGAGCAGCTAGGTGGTGCAGTGAGTAAAGCGCTGACCCTGGAGTTGGGAGGACCTGAGTTCAGTTCTGGCCTCAGACACTTAACACAAAAAAACTAGCTGTGTAACCTTGGGCAAATTACTTAACCCCAATTGCCCTCCAAAAGGCAAAAAAAAAAATTATTTCTTGGTGTCTTATGAAGTCATTAGTTTCCCCTTGCCCCATTCTAATTTTTAAAGTTATTTTCTTCCACAAATTTTTGGATTTCTTTTTCCAATTTGTGGACCTTCTTTTCATAATATTCTTGATTTTCTTGCATAACTCTTATTTTTTTCCCTAACTTCTCTTATTTCATTTTTAAAGTCCTTTTTAGGATCTCCCAAGAACTCTTTTTGGACCTGTGGCCATTTTACATTTTTCTTTGAGTTAGAAGTAGCTGTTTTAACTTCACTGTCTTCTTCTGAATTTGAACTCTGATCTTCTCTATCACCTATGGTTAGGTTCTTTCTCATTTGCTTATTAATTTTTAGCAACTTATTTTCTGTCTATTAACTTTGGGTTAAAGTCAGACTGTAGTCCTCAGGTATCTCAAGTTTCAGGAGTCTTGTTTTCTGAGGTCTATCTAGATGCCTGAGTTCAGGTATTTCTCTCTGTCTCTTAATCACAATCAGGGCCCCCAGCAATGCTGTCACCACAAACACTCTTATTCCCTGTGGCCCCTTTTATAGCTATAAACTTCAGTTCATCCCACTGCTGTGGAACCAAAACTAGGGACTACAGGAGTGCCCACAGCCAGCAAGACCCCTTCCCCTTGCAACCACACTCATAAGCATGTGCTCATTCCTCCTTACCCACAGTTACTTCACCATGTAAGTTACCTTACCATGTCAGATGTGTCCAGAGTCAGCAGAGGACCCAGTAATCTTCCCCATGAGCTCTCTGACCCCTTTGCTGTTGGTGAGACAAAAGTTCCTGAAGCTAAGGCTGCCACCCAACTCTGCTACCCCAGGGCTTGTTTGTTGATTTGGCACCTGGAGGTATTAGCACTTAATCAGGTCAAACCATCACCCTGAAAGGCTGAGTCTTTCCTTACATCCCCCCAAGTTTTCTTGGGAAATAACTGCTTTATCCCGACTTTTGGTTTATATGTGTGTGTGTGTGTGTGTGTGTGTGTGTGTGTATGTACAGCCACACATCCATATAAATTTAGACCAAGACTCCTCACTATATATCCTTTCTGGATGACTTTTGGATGACTCTTCCTATGACACTAAATTAGCAAGCTAAGAAAATTTACATGTGCATGTGTGTATACATTTTGTATATAACATAAGTAAACATATATGACAGAGACTGAGACATAACGAGCCAGAGAAATTAGACTTGTTTGTCACAGAGGGCAAAACCAGGAATTATGAGCATAACAAAGAAGCAAATTTAGGCTTGATATAAGGGAAAAACTACCTAATGATTAGAACTATTCAAAAGAAGAATGGACTGTGCTGGCAGATGAGGGAATATACAAAGCTTAAATCAAACACATTCTATACCTTCATGGAGCTTTGGAAAGATATTTTATCTCAGTAACATGGGGAGGTATATAGGGAGCTTCACTTTTAACTTATTGCTCAGAGACAAAATGTGAAACCAAGCAGTTTCACTTTTTAGATCCTGAATAGGAAGCTTTTGGTTATAACATAGAAATGTATTTTTGTCCCCTTTCAAACTGTGAAAACCATGAGATGCATTAAAATCAAAAAGGATCTTTCAAAGTAGCTTTTCCCTGTTTAAAACCTATATTGGGACATTGAGGCTTCTGATGAAAGCCTGGAATTTAGGACAGGATTGGAAATCAGTCCAGTAAACTAAAATAAATCAACTTCCTGAAGAGAATATCCGTTGACTCTAAACTAAGCAGACTATTCACTTACTCCAAAACTTTTATTGAACTTTACTTCTATTCTGGGCATAGACTTCAATAGTCAACAAATATTTATTACCTACCTGCCTGAAGGTAGTCAGGAAGACCTAAGTTCAAATCCGGCCTCAGACACTTACTATTTGTGTGACCAAGTTGCTTAATCTCTATTTGCCTTAATCTATTGGAGAAAGAAATGGCAAACCAGTCCAGTACCCTTGCCAAGAAAACCTCATGGACAGTATGATCCATGAGATCACAAAGTGTTGGACACAACTGAAAACAAAAACTCTATCTTATAGAAAAATACCATTTTACATATGGAGGGAACTCTATATAGTAAGAGGTCTTCTAGACCTTAGAAGATGTATCCTGAACCTGCCTCTGTAGCCTTTCATGTAGCTAAACAACTTTATTTTTGACTTGATATTCTTGGGTCTATGTATTTTAGGCTGGCCATTCCTGAACCATTGAACTGATATAAGTCATGCCTGACTTAGAACATTGGCACAACTGCAGGGATAATCAGCAGGATTCAGGAAAATGACCACTTGGCACAGGAAAGTCAGCTTTGGTACTACGGGATTTTGATCCTTGCTGACCTTCTAAAAACTCCTGGCATTAGGTTGCAGTAGCTTTGTTTAGGAAACTATTGGGATAAGGATGATGCCTTAGTTATACCCAATGGAATCATAGAATGAATTATGAAGGAAGCCTACATGGGATGGGGGTGATGCCCCAGTTCCACCAAAGGAAATCATGGAATGTATTCTGAAGGATGAACAGTAGGGGAATACTCATAACATCCAGAAATACTCAAAGGCCCCCAAAGGGCTGTGAAATTAGTTCTTGGGATAGCTAACAAGAGGCTGGGAATTTATCTGAAAGACCTAGGAAATTTTAGAAAATTTGAAGAAGAAATACTGGCAGATGGGAAATTAAAGCTTAGAATAATGTTTGCTCTGACCACTGGGGCTTCTGTCATTCTCCTTTTTTTTTTTTTTTTTTTGCTGTTTGTACAGTTTTATTTTTTAAAAACATTCTTGTTAATGTACAGGCACTGGCACATTTAAATGCAAACTACACAGAGAGAGCTTTCCTAAAATCTTATTATATTAGTTCGACCCAGCCATGAGCAATTGATATTTTTCCAATTAGTTAATCTGACTTTATTTGTGTGAAAAGTGTTTTGTAGTTGTGGTCATATAGGTCCTGGGTTTGTTTTGGCAGGTAGATTCCCAAATATTTTATAATGTCTACAGTAACTTTAAATGGGATTTCTCTTTCTATCTCTTGCTGTTGAATTTCATTGGAAATATATAGGAATGCCAAGGATTTATGTGGGTTTATTTTATATCCTGCAACTTTGCCAAATTTATTTATTGTCTCAAGTAGTTTTTTACTTGATTCTCTAGGATTCTCTAAGTATATCATCATATCATCTGCAAAGAGTGATAGCTTGGTCTCTTCTTTGCCTAATTTGATTACTTTGATTTCTTTTTCTTCTCTAATTGCTACTGCTAACATTTCTAGTACCGGATTGAATAAGAGGGGTGATAGTGGACACCCTTGTTTCACCCCTGATCTTATGGGAAATGCTTCTAGCTTCTCCCCATGTAATGATCTTTTAAAAAGGCTGCTTAGTACTGACTTGCATCCCACACAAGGGAAAAATAAGAGGTCTTGGGATGATATAATGACATGATAACCACCCCCCCCTCCTGACCCTGGACAACAATTTTGTGACTAATTTTGTTCTGGGAAAAATCCAACCAGACCAAAAAACTTCCAAAGTCACTTTTTGCCCTGAAGAGATCAAAGCCTTTTTGTTCTTTTGGGTACAGTTTTGTGAAGTAAATAATTAACAAAAGGAAAAATACTCCCAGAGTCAGTGAACTAAAAAAGTTGCTACATTCGTTATTTTAAATACTTAGGTTATGAAGAAGTCGTCTAGGATGTTATATAGTTAGAGGTAAATAACAGTCTGCCATTCTCCTTAGTGATGGTGAGTGTGAAAAGCTAGGAAAGTTAATTGAGAATTCTTTGCTACAAGGTGAGCTTGATCATATTCTCCTGGATGATAGGGAACTATCCCTCTGTCCCTTATAGGATGGATTCAGTGGGGGCACTGGCATTCCCCAATCCAACTGTGAAGATTTCCTCCATCAATTACCTCCTAGGTGTCTCTGCCTTAGTCAAAGAGGTCACCCTTTACATAAAAAACAGGTTATTTGAATGTGAGGTTGGCCCCACACTTTGGCCCCCTCTGTAATCAGCTTACTGTATTTTTAGGAAGAAGACAGGTTCTAAGACAGGCCACTAACCAACCATTTGAGCTAGTGGAGATGACATTCTCCCTTGCAGTTTTTCATTTGGCTACTAAAAAGAAAGGTTCTGAAAAACAAGATTGATGGCAAACCCTTAGAACACTTTGATCTGCATGCTGTGGAAAATCCCAGTGGTAGTTCAGTCAGTTACTCCCACAATGCCCTGGCCTTATGCTGCCCACTTCCATACCCCTAGCCTGTCCAATATCTAGCCTAAAGAGGAAGGAGGAGTTCAGTGGGTCAAGGAAATCAGACCTATACTACCTCAAAGAAGGGGCTGGCTAAAGTTGTTCTCTGCATATTTAGAAGAATTCATTTGTAAAGCCATCTAATTCTCAGATACAACTTCTAGGGTGACCAACCCCTTCTCCAAGATTGGGGGCAGGGAATCAGAGGCTGTTTGCTCCCTGCCACTTTTTTTTTAGCCTTTTAGAGGGCAATTGGGGTTAAGTAACTTGCCCAAGGTTACACAGCTAGTTTTTTTTGTGTGGATGTTAAGTGTCTGAGGCTGGAAGTGAACTCTGGTCCTCCCGACTCCAGGGCCGGCGCTTTACTCACTGCACCACCTAGCTGGCCCCCTGCCACTTTCTTTTCAAAGGGAAAGTCATGGTAGATGTGGGAAGTCTGGCCACTCTTACACAAGGGGACCTGGACCATCTTTTCCAGGGATGAAATATCTCAGTTAATGGGTCTGAGGGACAAGCAAGTCTGGGGGAAATGATTAAAGTCCAGATTATGGGGTGTGTGTGTGTGTGTGTGTGTGTGTGTGTGTGTGTGTGTGTGTGTGTGTGTGTGTTTGGGGGTGGATATCTTCAGATGGATATTTTTTTAGAAACATGGAGGATTGGTACCAACCCAGGCTATCAGTGTCCTTTAATACATTTAGTAGTGAGTCACACTAAATGGAGACAATAGAGTTGGCCAAACTATGGTGGTCATTTGGATACACTACTGCCGTCCAGATGAAGTTCAGGAAATCATTTTTTAAATTAAGGAAATGAAAGTCACAGGAGTACTGAGAACTACTAACTCCCCTTACAATAACCTTGTCTGGTTGGCTCAGAAAGTCAGTGGGACCTAGAGATTCACTGTGGATTCCCATGGATTAGATAAAGTTGATATACCCTCCTCATAGCTGCATTCCCAGACTTGTTGATGGTGGTAGATACAGTGACCCAGGTCCATGGGGTTTAGGGTCATTGACTTGACTAATGCCTTTCCCCATAACAGTTGTAATAAAAATCAAAAACAATTTTCATTCACCTGAGAAGGATCACAACACACCCTCCAAGTCCTGCCCCAGGTCTATCTAATTCCTCCCTCCTGGGGCGGCCAGGTGGCTCAGCGAGTAAGAACACCGGTCCCAGTGTTGGGACGACCTGGGCTCAGACACTTGGCACCACACCCAGAAATAACTGGCCGTGTAACCTTGAGCAAGTTACTTAACCCCAATTGCTTATAAAAAAAAAATTTCTCCCTCCTTGTCATGAAGGTTCACAGAGACCTTAAAAAAGTCCCTGCAGTTCCAGAGATTCACTATTACATTGATGACATCTTGCTGACTGGTCCAGATCACCTTATTGCTGCAAAACTCTGCATTACAACCTGGGTTCGGATCTGGCCTCAGACACTTAACACAAAAAATAGCCGTGTGACCTTGGGCAAGTCACTTAACCCCAATTAACCTCCCAAAAGCCAAAAACAACAACAACAGACTCTCCATTACGTTGTCACATTCCTTCATGGAAAGGGGCTGGGAGAGTAACCCTGTGGCATTGCAGTATTGGCCAAGTCACCATTAAATTCCTGATTAACAAAAAATGCTCCTGCTCTTTGGTTGCAGTCCCTTCCTCCATCTCCTCAGGGAAGGGACACCCAGGGCTGCCACATCATCTGGGTCTTTTACCGACTATATTACTTCCATAAACAGATCTTAAGTGCTTCCTACCTGTCAGGCACTGTGCTAAGGGTTAGAGATAGAAAGGCAAAAATAGCCCTGTCTTCAAGGATCTTACATTCTAACGGGCAGAAAACATGTACATATGTAGGTACATACACAATAAATACATGATAGGAAGGAGATACCTTTAGAAGGTAGCTGAAGGTATCAGAAAAGACTCCTAGCAGAGTCTTAAAAGCAAAGCTGCATCATCTTGGCCTGATTTCTATAACTGGACAGCTCACCACTCCTGCTATAGCAGCACCCAATCACAGTGTTTCTGCATGGTGAGTGGGGATGCCCAATGAATGTTTTGTGGGATCAGAAGTTTCCTCAAGTACCCTGACTCTCATCTTTCTCGACTAGACATCCTTTGAAAATGCATCTTCTTATTCTCCCCTCTTGACCATATCCTATGTTGGGCTTCTGAGAGCAGATCCCTGACTCTAGATACCTCACCCACCATTTCATTTACCTCCCCATCCTTCTCTCCTGGGCAACTCCTCTTGCCTTTGAGATATCGTGGGGTGCAATAAGTGGCAGCCATACTCAGGAATGGGGAACCAGCAGTGGGCACTGTCCAAAATGAACTGGATGGAGTTTATGAGTGGCAGGTAAGTGACAATCCAGCTGTCTTGATATTTTCACCAAGTACATGGTTAAAACTGAAATCTACTGTTAGGCAGCAAGGTAGCACAGATGTAAAATCCCAAGAATGATGATTCTCTGACTGGTGAATGGAAAGGTATGTACCTGCTATATTCTGGGCTCTACAGAGTAGAGAACACTAGGAACATTGTCTTCTGAAGTTTCTATAAATTGTTCATATTTGTTACTTCTTGAGTTGTAATAATATGACATTATATTCATATAACACAATTTGTTTAACCATCCCTAGCTGATGGACATCCATTTCCCTTCCAGTACTTTGTTAATGCAAAAAGTGTTATGTAAGTTTAAAAATTAATGTTAATAGTTTGCATCAGAACTCATATTTTTGCCCTGAAAGCAATGTTTTGCTTATCTGGAATGAAAATAATAACAATAAAAGGTAGCATTTATGTAGTGCTTTAAGGTTTTCAAAGTCCTTTAAATGTGCTATGTCATTTGACGTGGAGGTATATGATATGATCCTAAAAAAGGGTTTCAAGTAGGATGATGAGAATTATTTCAAGATTTAAATACCTGCTCTGTACAAGGCATAGGATTAGACACAAAGACAAAAAATGACACAATGTTTGTCCTTAAGCATCTTCCACGTTAGCAAGAGAAATAGAGTTGAGCATGAGAAAATTATGTAGAAGAAAACAGAAAAATGAGATATTAGGCAGGGAGAGAGAGATTTCCTCTGGTTGGGGAATTCAGTGAAAGGTCTCATGGGGTAGTTTGCCCCTGAGTTAGGCTTTTGATAAGTAGTGATGTGGAGATAGTCCATTCTAATGGACTGTGTACTAAGAGCACTGGATTGGAATATATACTACCTGTACTTGTACTGTAGTATCTGTGTGACTTTGGGCAAGTACTTAACACGAGACAAATTCAGTTTCTTCATTTGTAAGTGGAAGAGTTTGATAAATGCTTCTAACTTTCCTTCCAACTTAAAATCTATGATCATAATGATGGGGATGGTTTTCAAATGTGTGGAAGCTGGAGCTTAAGAGTTTGTGAAGGGGAGTCATGGTATGAGTAAGATTGGAAAGGTAAATGATAAAAGGCCTTGAATATCAGAGGAAGGAGCTTGAATTTTATCCTATAGGTAATGTGGAACTACTGAAGATTTCTGAGCAAGAGTGATCATACATGTGCTTTAGGGAGATGATTAGTAGGTGAGTGAAGGGTGGATGGAACAAGGGAGAGATTGTAAGCAGGGAACGTATTATTCTAATCAATAGCATGATTTCAGGGTAGTTGAATAATATGCTAGTTCATCTTTGATAGCTTTCTTTTCATTAATTTCTTAACTTGTTTCAATATGGCTTCCAACTTCATCAATCAACTGAAACAACTCTTGTGTTTTGGTTTTTCCATCCCCCAAACTCAGCCCTCCCTCAGGGAAGTGAGCAGACTACCAGGTCAGCTCTACCTTCCCCCAGCAGATCTCCACCCTTACCCAGTCAGCCCACCTCCACAGAGGTAGCCTGGCTTCTGGGTCAGGGAGACTTGGCGCTGGCAGGAATTTTGAGGTGTGTACTGACCAATCATTGTTTTTGGCCTCTGCAAGTTTCTGCTTCCATAATACCTAACCATTGGCTGCGTGGCGTCCCTTTAAAAGCTGAGGATTTACCTGAGATCGCTGCTGTAGGACCTGGGATGGAGGGGTGGTAACTTGTCAGCCCGCCATGTGGCCTGATCAGCCAACATGGCCTATAATACAGGGTCCAATTCTAGATTGTTACTTGGGTCTTGCTTGCATTTTCTGGGTACAACACTCTCTTTGATGCCTTCTCTCAATTTTCATCTTTCTTAATTGGTCTGAGGTTTCTGACCACTGCCTCCTCCTGGGTACTCTCTTCTTCCTAGATTGTTTTCCAATATCTCTTACCTCTCTTTCTATTTCTCAGTTTCCCAGGATGGATTATCTCACCCACTTCCACCCCCACATTGTAGGCAGTTAATAAATGAATGCTTGTTCAGCGAATGGATGGAGGCCCTGGGTTAGAATCAGAACTGGAAGTTATCTTAGCAAAGTAAAAACCTCTTTGAGCCTTGGGTTCTATACCTGCAAAAAGGGCATCAAATTTATACAATCTCCTTTCCAGGACCGTAAGGAAACTATCATGCAAACTATAGATCATTTTGTACATGTAAGTTTTATTTAATTAAGATTAGCAAGAAAGTTTTATTTAACTAAGATAATTCCATTTTCACTTATCTCAACAAATATTTATGGTTTCATAGTATATGCAACCATGCGGAAAGCATTGTGCTACTGTATCTGTATGTGAGAAGATCAGGAATATGGTTAGGCTGGTGAAAGAGAAAATAATCTCCTGATTCTAATTTATTTACTTCTCTTTCAGCGTTTCCTCTACCTATTCATCTACATGAGAAAACAAGAGAAACAAAATGCACAACGGGGAGTCCTGAGCCTTGGAGCTAACGCATAGTTGTTAGGTGAGAGTCATCATGTGGATTATAGTCTGGCCTTCAGAGACTGAAAATTGGGGGATACATCTAGTGCTCACCATCATCTGGAGTGAAGCTTAGGACCGAGGGAACCAAACTCTCCAGGGTGGGTTTTCTAGAGGAAGAATTAAGCCTGAGCACATTAGCAAGCTGAATAGACCTCACTCTTCCTTCTGAAGAACCCAGCACTTGAGCACTAGATGTTCAGAATACCCTGTTGGAGAGGTGATAGTCTTCAGAGTCAAGAATTTGAGGGAAGCCTTTTTTGTTCTGCATCTGTGTAAGGGTCTCTCCCTTTCCTTTTTTCTTTTTTCTTTTGCTTTTTGGAGGGGGGAAGGCAGGGCAATTGGGGTTAAGTGACTTGCCCAAGGTCACATGACTAGTAAGTGTTAAGTGTCTGGGGCTGGATTTGAACTCAGGTCCTTCTGACTCCAGGGCCAGTGCTCTATTCACTGCACCACCTAGCTGCCCTGTCGCTCCGTCTTCTAAAAGAGTTAGGAAAAGTCTATGGGCTTTATTTCAGGGAAAAGAGTACAGCAGCACTTATTCCTCAAGATGCTTACAGGACAGCAGCCAGTAAGCATCACCCTGTGGAGTGGTATCTAGTGTCCAATGGTGACTATAAGCTCCATCCAGCAGAGGCCAAAAGACCAAGTCCAGTGCAGACTATAAGAGTTAGGGGAGAGTGGTGTCCAGTGGTGAGTATAACACCATGAGACCAATGAGAGCATGTAAAGGGAATGTAAAATTTTAAGAACTTCCCTGCCCCTAGGCTGAAGTGCACCTGGAACCTGGGGTGGGAGGCTTGTTTTTCAGTAGATTGGCCAGTAAGTCAATAAGGTTGTTACATTCTCTGAGCCAGGAGAAGGCTATATAAGCCCTGATGTGTAGCTTTGTTTTTGGGGCTCACTTTGAGAAGTGTTCTGTGATTTGATCTGGATTCTGGGAAGCCGTTGTCCAGAGCCCCCCGGCTTAGAAAAACCCAGATGTTGAAACCCAGATGTTGATTTGGTATGGATGTAATGGTTGGACAATTTGGAAAGCTGTCTACTTGATCTGTTTCTGTCTTGATAATTCTGTCTGTATACTTTGAAGTTCGGGGTGCTGACCTTTTTCCCCTGAATGAGGTAAATGATATATGTTTGACTGATTAAAGTAAGCTTGTTAACCCATTTTGAGTTGCTTTCCTTTAACAAAGCAAATCTAAGAACCTGTGTTGGCAGCAAACCCTGAGGACGCTCGGGGTGCTTGCTGCTACAGAGCAATGTAATGATAACATCACTAAGACATCAATGACCCAACAGCATTGGAGGTAGGAGCGGTCTTTCCATAAGTGTGTCCAGGACCTATATGCTCCATTCACATGTCCATTATTCTCACTGAAAGTTTTATGTACTTGAGGGAGTATGCATCTTCATCTATTCTTTCAGGCACAGATTCTGTCTTTCTGAATTCACACTGGATATTCCTCATGACTGGAAGGCACTGACTCTCAGCTCTACCTCTCAGAAATCTCTTCCTCCAAGGCTCAGCCCCTTCTCCATGAACTCTCCCATTGATTCACATGGATCAAAGGGTTTTCTCCCTCCTCAGACTTTCTTAGAGCAGGTTGCCTGGATCCCTCCTTTGCCTTATTGAGCTCCACCTTTTATTCTACTTACTTGTGAACAGTCTGCATTCTCAAAATCTTTGAAGTCACCTTTTATAGTTGTAGTTGCATTTCTATTACATTATTGTTGTTTCCTCTCATATAAAAAAACTACCCTAAATGACATGTATATAGCACTTTATATATGAATTACCTCACTTGGTCCTCACAATAACACTGTAAGATAAGTATTACCAAGTATTATTAGTCACAATGGTACCTCACATTTTGAAATGGGAAAGATGGAATGAAGATGGAAATTTTTTACTTTTTAAATTGATTTAATTGATTTTTAAAAAGGAACCCAAGTTTAAACTTGTATCAGACCTTAAATCATTGAGTCTCTCTGGACCAGGTATGATGAAGACAGGAAAACTGCCTTCTCCTGTAATAAAGAAACAGATGGGGCTTCAGAATCAAGATTCTGTTCACTAGAGACTAGTTGTGTAATAGATGGAGCTCTGGACCTAAAGTCAGGAAAGCCTGAGTTCAACTCTGGCATCAGAAACTTACTGGTTGTGTGACCCTGAGTGAGTCTCTTAATTTCTGGCTTGGTTTCCTCATCTGTAAAATGGGGATAATAATAACACCTGCCTTCCAGTGTTGTTATGAGGAGCAAATGAGTTAATATTTGTAAAGCACTTTGCAAATCTTTAAAATACTATATCAATATTATTATTTAAACAATAAAGTCCTTAGTATTAAAAGATTAGTTGTATGATGTACCAAGTACAGTACATTAAGCCACTGTGATGATTCATTCTTCTTTTGGGAAACATGAAAAAAAAGCCTGAGCTTTGGGTCAGGAACAGATTTGCTATCCTGATTCTGTCTGTTAGAATGTGGCACATTTCTTTAAGCATTTATTCTACATCTGCAAAGTGAGAGACTTTGCTTACCTAGTAAGAGAAAATTTCTAGGGATATGTAAAGTACAAACAAGTAACATCTCTAAGCCCACTCAGCATCTAAAGTGAGGAGTAAGGTGATGTTTGCCCGGTAGAGTTTTGGTGGAAGTGAAGGAGCAGGTATGTGGAAACAAGTGTTTTCTTGTAGAGAAGTCAGTCCCAGAAAGATCAGTTAATTTCATTCTTTTGGCCCCAACCCTGAGCAATCTGCTGATCACTCTGATCAGGCCAGAATGGAATGTTTAGTTCTAGAAGGTACCTAACAAATCATCAGTAGCAAATTCCAGGTGTTTCAAAATTCTCCATCTCCTACTTAACCTTAACTAAAACATACACATCCTGACCCCAGACCGAGGCAAACAACTCACATTTATAAATTTTAAATTTAACTAATCAGTTCATCATTTTGAGGAGGTAGGGGAAGGATTAATATGTGATTTTAGGATGGTAATCTACATTTTCTGTTCATTTTTGTCTAAAGCAGAAGTTCTCAAAGTGTGGTCCAGGGATCTCTGAGGGTCACCAAAACCCTACTTTCATAATACTAAGAGGTTTTTGTATTAAATATGGTAAATATTGATAGCCACAACTCACATAAACAAAAGATCTTTGGGGTCCTCAATAATTTTTTAAGAGTGTAAAGGGGTCCTGAGACCAAAGAGTTTGAGAACCATTGGTCTAAGGCATTGTACAGTTCCAACAGCAAGGTCAAATACTCTCTAAAATCAAAAGAGCCTGCCATAAAAGCAAAAAATCGCCTTTACATTTCCTTAGAAATATATAATATCATTTGGTACTTTATACATTTTGCAAAGTGCTTTATAAATGTTATTTTACTTTATCTTTACAATGACTGTGGGAGTTAGGTGCCATTATTATCCCCATTTTACAGATGAGGAAACTTTGATTCTAAATAACTATAAAAACATGAAACTATGTCATAGAAAATGTCATGGCTTTATTGTCTCACTCAGAATTGCTTTATTTCACTCATTCTTGATTTTCTCCCACATGATCATATAAATGGTTTTCAAGAACCTTACTTTTTTAAATTCATATTTAGTAACAGGAAAAAATGTAGCTAAAGCAATGTTAATCTAAGGTAACTTACCCCCACCCTGGCTCCAAAGTAGCTTGAATTTTTGACTCCTTGAGCAAATCAGTGATTTGGGGAACCAGTAAAAGAGCCGAGCTATCCTTCGGATGGTTTTGCTAAAGTCATTTCTTATGGCCATAGCTCTAGCTAGGAACAGTCCAGGGTGACATCAAGAATTACTCTGCAGAAAGGATAAAGGAGGAAAAGCCATAAACACTCACATGTGACACATTAGCTGTGAACCGAGCTTCAGCCAGCATGTCTCTTGACCACCTGTTAGCCCTAAATCCCTTTCCTCTTGTCATTCCTTTGGTTTGTCCTTTAGACCTTACTCCTTGTAACAAGAAGTTGTATTAATAGATGTTCTTTCTAAAGAAAGATTTTAAAGCTTCAGAAACCCTAACCTGGTTCAACAGTTAATGAAAATTTTAAAGCAACCCTCCTCCCTTATTTCTTTTTGCATGGATGCACAAGTCATTCCATTGAGACACTCGAGAATTTAGTACCCCATAAATCTAACATCAAAGTAAAGAGTTATCTATAACATTAATTATCCAAAGTCACTGAGTATCAGTTCATCCCTTTTTTGGGGGGGGGAGGGTACATACAGGTTCCATAAAAAATGCCTGTTTGGGCCATTAATATTATATGATTCAAATAATCATCTTGAATTTAAACAGTATCCCAAGGTTTACAAAGTATGTTCTTTATAACAATTCAGTGAGGAAGGTCATGGAAGCATCATTGTCTATTTTGTACCAAGGAAACTGAGATTTGGTAACTTGTGCAAGGAATATGTAAGTAGTGTCAAGACTGGACCTCAAAGCCAGGTTCTCTTAATCCAAATTCAGTGTTTTGTCTACCATACCACAAATATGAGAATGCTTTGATAGTGTATATGTAAAGGAGAAAAAAAAACAAATCACTTTGTGAACCCAGTAAGTTGTCATGTATGCATGTGTCCCGTTTCCTTGTTAAGAACATCTAGATTTTATTCTCTTCATCATTCCCTTGGCCCAAAGTCTTTGTGGATCTCCAGAATTCTAGATGTTTATGACTATGATATTATTTCTGTTCAAGATGCTTTGTGCCTAGTGATTCAGGTTTAACCCTTGATTATTTCAATGAGGCCACATACAAAATCACTTTAATTTGTATTATCTCAACTGATAAGCTCAACTGAAATGTTTGACAGGTATTTAATGAGCACCAACATGGTGACTCTCAAACTGATGCCTATATCTGCTTTGGTATTCTGCTCTGTTTCAATGCATGTTTTTTTTTTTAATCAATTAATCTCTCTGAGATAGTCTGATATAATCTTTAAGTTGTGTGTTCACCACACAAATTTTCAAGATTTTTTTTTTGAGAAAAAGAAAACTGCAAATGAAGCATGCAGGAGTGCTCATTCTTGTGCTTTGTTTCTTTACTTTTGCTTCACATTCTATTTTGAAGATTTAAGAATTTTGACCTTAAGTTTTCTTAAAAGTGGAGGCAGGGAGAGGAGAGGGGAAGAAGGTGGTCTAAAAGCCAGCTAAAATGACATGGTAATACTTGAAATTTATTTTGAGCGTGGACATATTGGTTGTACCCTGCCCCTGCCCCCCCACATTCCTACCAATTTCTGGCTTTTAAAAACTTGTTTGAATAGCAGAAATCAGTTTTCCTGCATTTCCTTGAACATAAAGGAAAAACGTGTTTCCTTCCTATGGTTGGGCTGAAATCTGGAATGTTAAAAAAAAAACAAAATAAAACTGACTGGTGGGAGTTGTCAGTTTGAAAGAGAAGGAATATTTCTGACATTTGTGATTGCTTGTACTTGCTAATGTTGGACTAGAACACTTTTTCAAAATTTCATCATTAATTTCTAACCTCTTTTTTGTATTCTTACCAACATTAACCTCTTACTCCTAAACACAGGTCACATGGAAGGTAAACTTTGTTGCAAACATAATCAAGAAACATGACTTTCTGGTTTTTTTAGCAAATGACGTATCTTTTCAGTATTTTTTGAATGCCCTTTATACTTAGGAAACTAAGGTTAAAATCTAATAATTTCTCAAAATGAGTACAGTGAAATTTGCAAGATAGACCTGTCTTCAGAGTTTGATGGCATAAGCTAGAGAATTCTGGGAAGATAGTAGAATAAGATAGGAAATTACCTGGCTCTCCCAATTCCCTTAGATATAATTTAAAATAATGCCTCAAAGTGAACTTGAGAGCAGGAGAAATAATTATGTCCGAATAAGGTAGTTGTCCAATCTAAAACAACTTGAGAGAGGACCTTAAGAAAGACTTGACCTCCCTGTGGGGTGGGGGAATGGAGGGGTGGTCTGACTTGATTGAAATGGTGATACTTTTAGGTAGATACTGCTGAATCAACAAATAATAGGCCCTGGGGGTGGGGTAGGGTGTGTGGGGCAGCTGTGTAGGAGGAATCCTCAGTTTCAGGAACTTTCACCCCACAACAGTGTGGAAGGTCAGATGGCTGATTGGGAGAAGAATGCAGGGCCCTCTGCTGGCCCTGGAATTGGGCTTCAGATGTGCTAACCAAACAGGGTCCCAGGCTGTGGCTGTGGTGAGGAAAAATTAGCACATGCTATGGGTAAGTGCAGTCTCAAAAGGGTGGCTGTGGTCACTTGCAGGTGAGCAGACACTCTGGTTTTGGTTCCAGGGCAGATGAATGAGCTGAAGCTTGAAGTCATTGGAGGGACCACAGGGAGTAAGAGTGTTTGTAATGACAGCATTGCTGGGGGCCATGGTTGTGGCTCAGGGGTAGAGAGGAGTGCCTGAGGATACCAGTATCTGAGTACCCAGATAAAGCTCAAAACAAGAGCACAGAAAACCTGAAGCCTGATATATTATCCCTCACACCTCGGGACTAGAGTCTGACTCTATCAGAAAGTTAACAGACAAAAAATAAGCCACTAAAGAATGAGTAAGCAGAAGAGAAAGAACCTAACCATAAATAGCTACTATGGTGATAGAGAAGATCAGGGTTCAAACTCAGAAGATAGTGAAGTCAAAACAGCTACTTCTAAAGCTTCAAAGAAAAATGTAAAATGGTCACAAGTTCAAAGAGAGTTCTTGGAAGAGCTTTAAAAGGACTTTATAAATCAAACAAGAGAGATGGAGGGAAAACTAGGGAAAAAAATAAGAGTAATGCAAGAAAATCATGAAAAGAAATACAACCAACTGGAAAATGAGATCCAAAAACTTAATGAAGAAAATAACTCTTTAAAAATTAGAATGGGGGGAGGGGGGAGGAGGGGACACAGCTAGGTGGCACAATGAATAGAGCATTGGCCCTGAAGTCAGGAGGACCTGAATTCAAATCCAGCCTCATACACTTTACATTTCACTAGTTGTGTGATCTTGGGCAAGTCACTTAACCCCAAATGTCTTGCCTTCTCCCCTCCAAAAAAAAAAAAAAAGAAAAGAATTAGAATTAGGCAAAGGAAAGCTAATGAATTCCTAAGATACAAGTTATAATAAAACAAAATAAAATGAATGAGAAAAATAGAACAGAACAGAACAGA
>NW_027185715.1:10202296-10455618 GCF_028583685.1 Petaurus breviceps papuanus | reverse complement strand
AGAAAGATTCATTGCAGTGCTCTGGGAGCTGAGCACAGTCATGCATGAGCCGCCAGTTTTAGCCCAAGGGAGGCAGTGGCGGCCAGAGCAGACTCCAGGAGAGTGAATCAACAGCAGCTGTGGCAGTTTCCAGACTTTTCAACCCACAAAAGCCAAAAAGAAAGTAAAAGGTCAGTTAAAACTCTGTTGGAAAGAAAGGGCACGGTCCGGCCCCTGCCCCCGGGTAAGAGGTGGCAGAGTGGCTGCTTCAGGAACTCTTGGCCTATAGATCATAGGGGAAGAAAGCAACCAATCACTCTTGCTTTGACCTGCTTGGATCCGGGTTGCTTTATTGGGTGGTGGTCCTGGGGTGAGAAATGCCAGTTTGCCAATGTGGTGTCTGTAGAGAGGGCAGACCTCTGACAACATTTGTGAAAACCCCAGCAATTTGGGACAAAGCTCTCCTCTCTGGAAGCAGAGTTCTACCATGGCAAAGAGCTCAAAAGTCAAGTAATTGACTAGCAATATGATCAAGCAGAGGAAGCACAAACAGACCATAGAATCCTTTTGGGGGGACAAAAAGGATCAATGCATGGAATGGAAGACAACAAAGTCAGAACTTCTGCATCAAAAGCTTCCAAGAACAACATGAACTGATTACAGGCCACGGAGGAGCTCGAGAAGGATTTTGAAAATCAAGTAATAGAAGTGGAGAAATACTGGGAAGAGAAATGAGAATGATGCAAGAAAATCATGAAAAAAGAGTCAACAACCTAACTGAAGAAAATAATACCTTAAAAAATAGACTAACTCAAATGGCAAAAGAGGCCCAAAAAGCCAATGAGGGGAAGAATGCCTGAAAAAGTCGAATTTGCCAAATGGAAAAAGAATTTTAAAAACTCACTGAAGAGAATAATTTCTTCAAAATTATATTGGAGTAAATGGAAGCTAGTGACTTTATGAGAAATCAAGATACTATAAAACAGATCCAAACAAATGAAAAAAAAAATTGAAGGCAACATTAAATATCTCATTGGAAAAACCACTGACCTGGAAAATAGATCCAGGAGAGATAATTTAAAAATTATTTGGGTTACCTGAAAGCCATGATCAAAAAAAGAACCTAGAAATCATCCTTCAAGAAATTCTCAAGGAAAATTGCCCTGATATTTTAGAACCAGAGGGCAAAATATTAATTGAAAAAATTCACCGATCACCTCTTGAAAAAGATCCCAGGTCAAGGAAAAAATATTACAAGCAGCCAGGAAGAAACAATATGAGTATTATCGAAACATAATCTGGATAACACAAGATCTAGCAGCTTCTACATTAAGGGATCTAAGGGCTTGTAATATGATATTCCGGAGGTCAAAGGAGCTAGGATTAAAACCAAGAATCACCTACCCAGCTAAACTGAGTATAATGCTTCAGGGGAAAATATGGTCATTCAATGAAATAGAGTACTTTCAAGCATTCTTGATGAAAAAACCAGAGTTGAACAGAAAAATCTGACTTTCAAATACAAGAAGCAAGAGAAGCATAAGATGGTAAACAGGGAAAAGAAATCATAAGCAACTTATTAAAACTGAACTGTTTACATTCCTACATGGTAAAATGATAATTGTAAGTCATGAGACTTTTCTCAGTATGAGGATAGTTGATGGGAATATATGTATGTATATGTAACATATATACAAAATATATGTTTATATAGGAAGGTATATGTGCATATAAATACATTTACGTGTACATGTATACATAGACAGAGGGCACAGGATCAGATGAATAGGGAAGGATGATATTTTAAAAAATAAAATTAAGAGGTGAGAGAGGAATATAATGAGAGGAGATAGGGAGAGACAGAATAGGGTAAATTACCTCATATAAAAGAGGCAAGAGAAAACTGTTACAATGGAAGGGAAGAATAGGAAGGTGAAAGGGAATGGGTCAACCTTACTCTCACTGAATTTGGTTTAAGGAGGGAATAACATACACACTAAATTGGGCATCTTACCCTACAGGAAAGTAGCAGGGAAGGGAATAAGAGGAGGGATGATAGAAGGGAAGGCAGATTGTGGTGGGGAGAGGGTAGTTAGAAGTACACACTTTTGAAAAGGGACAGGGTCAAAGTAGAGAATAGGACAAGTGGGGGATGGGATAGGATGGAGGGAAATATAGTCATTCTTTCACAATATATCTACTATGGAAATGTTTTGTGTAACTACACATGTATAACTTATATTGAATCACTTTTCCTCCCAGTGGGGTGTGTGATGAGGGGAGAAGGGAAAGAATCTAGAAATGAAAATTTTAAAATTGAATATTAAGGGGCGGCCAGGTAGCACAGCGAGTAAGAGCACTGGCTCCAGTGTCGGGATGACCTGGGGATCAAATCTGGGCTCAGATACTCAGCACCACACCCAGAAATAACTGGCCGTGTAACCTTGAGCAAGTTACTTAACCCCGATTGCTTTAAAAAAAATTGAATGTTAAAATATACACACACACACACACACACACACACATATATATATATACATATATATATAATTATTATCTTACATGCAACTGGGAAATAAAATATGTAGGCACTGGGGTATAGAAATCCATCTTGCCCTACTAGAAAGTCAGAGGGGAAAATGGGGAAGGATATAAGAGAGGGCAGATTGGGGGAAGGGGTATTCAGTAGAATCACTATTTTGGGGTGGGGGTAGGGGAAAGATGGGGAGAAAATTTGTAACTCAAAATCTTGTGGAAATGAATGTTAAAAACTAAAAATAAATAAATTAAACAAAAAACAAAAAATTAAAAATATATAAAAAAAGAAATACAAAGTAAAAATAAAAAGCTGGAGTAGAATTTATTATGCTTTAGCTGATGGAAAATAAAAAAAAAAACCAGGGGGTAGTAATCATGATCTCAGACAAACTTAAAGCAAAAAGAGATTTAATTGAAAGAGATAAAAAGGAAAGTACATTATGTTAAAAGGTACCATAGATAATGAAGTAAAATCAATACCAAACCTATGTGCACCAAATGCTATAGCATCCAATTTTTAATTTTTAAAAAAGTGAAATAGATAGTAAGACTATAATAGTGGGGGACTTCAACCTTCCCCTCTAAACTAGACATTTCTAACAAAAAAATAAGAAAGTCAAGGAAATGAATAAAATCTTAGATAAGCTAGATATGATACCTGGAGAAAGCTGAATGGAAATAGAAAGGAATATACCTTTTTCTCAATGGTGCATAGAACCTTTACAAAAACTGATCACATATTAGGGCATAAAAACTTTATATTCAAATGCAGAATAGCAGAAATAGTAAATGCATGCTTTTCAGATCATAATGCAATAAAAACTACATTTAATAAGGAACTATGCAAACACAGATTAAAAACTGAAGACTAAGTAACCTAATCTGAAAGAATGAGTTAAAGAACAAGTCCTAGAAGCAATAATTTTATTAAAGAGAATGATAATAATGAAACAAAATACAAAAACTTATGGGATGCAGCAAAAGCAGGAATCAGAAGAAAATTTATATCTCTAAATAGTTACATCAATAAAATAGAGAATGAGTAGATCAATGAATTGGGTATTCAATTTATAAACTAGAAAAAGCACAAATTACAAACCCCCAATTAAACGCCAAATTGGAAATCCTGAAAATTAAAGGTGAGATTGATAAAACTGAAGATAAGAAAACCATTAAATTAATAAATAAAACCAAAAGCTGGTTTTATGAAAGATCCAATAAAATAGGTAAACCATTGGTTAATAGGATCAAAAAAGAGAAAAAAACCCAAATCACTAGTATCAAAAATGAAAAAGTGAATATATCACTAATCAAGATGAAATCAAAGCAATTATTAGGAGTTATTTGCCCACTTATATGCTAATAAACAACAGAGTAAAATGGAAGAATATTTACAAAAACATAAAATGCCCAGATTAACATGAGGAAATAGAATATCTAAATAAGTCTATTTATTAGATTAGAAAAGGAGATTGAACAGTCCATAAAGGAGCTTCCTAAGAAAAAAGCATCAGGGCCAGATGAATCTCCAAGTGAATTCCACGAAACATATAATGATTAACTAATTCCTATATTAAACAGATAAGCTTGATGTTATACATTACTTGAATAGGCAAAGGAGTCCTACCAAATTACTTTTACGAAACAAATATGCGCTGATACCCAAACCAAGAAAAGCAAAACAGAGAAAGAAAATTACAGACCAATTTGATTAGTGAATATGGATGCAAAAATCCTTAATAAAATACTAACCAGGAGACTACTACAATATATCACAAAGATTATACGTGGTGACCAACTGGGATTTACATAAGAAAAGTAGAGATGGTTTAATATAAGGAAAACTACTGACAAAATTGATTATATCAATAACAAAAGTAACAAAAATCATGATTGCATCTATAGATGCAGAAAAAGCTTTTGACAAAATAGAACACTAATTCCTAATAAAAACACTTGAAAGCATAGGTATAAATAGGTTTTTCCTTAAAATGATAAGAAGTATCTATTTAAAACCGTTAGCAAGCATTATCTGTAATGGAGATAAGCTAGAAGTCTAGCTTATCAGTAAGATCAGGAATGAAACATTATTTATTACTAACATTATTCAATATTGTATTAGAAATGTTAGCAGCAGCAATGAGAAGACAAAGAAATTAAAGGAATCAGAATGGGCAATGAATTAATAAAACTATCTCTTTTTGCAGATGATATGATAATATATTTGGAAAATCCTAGAGTTTCAACTAAAAAACTAGTTGAAACAATGAATAATTTTAGCAAAGTAGCAAGATGTAAAATAAATCCACATAAATCACCAGCATTTCTATATGACATTAACAAAACCCTTCAAGAATAGTGAGACACACCCTATTTAAAATAACTAGACTGCACTTAACTCCAATTGCCCTCCAAAAAAAAGCAAAAAAAAAAAAAAACTAGACTGCATAAAATACCCAGTTATATGCATGCCAAGACAAACTCAGTAACTATATGAACATAATTATAAAACTTTTTATACAAATGAAGTCATTTAAATAATTAGAGAAATATTATTAATGGGTGGACAGAGCTAATATAATAAAAATGACAATTCTGTCTAAAGTAATATATGTATTCAATGTCATCTCAAATAAATAACCAGAAACTTATATTGAGTTAAAAAAATAACACAACTCATTTGGAAAAACAAAAGGCCAAGAATATCAAAGTTACTAATAAAAAAATAATACCAGAAAAGGGAGGACATTAAGCAGAACCCGATCTTAAACTGTATCATAAGGTGATAATTTTCAAAACTCTCTGGTACTGGCCAAGAAAAAGAAAGGTGGATCAGTGGAACAAAGTAGACATACAATACACATTAGTAAAATAATCATAGTAACTTTGCACTTAACAAATGTAAAGATTTAGGCTTTTGTGATAAGAATTCACTCACTTGTAAAAATTGTTGGGAAAACTGGAAAGCAGTTTGGCAAAAACTAGGTATAGACCAATATCTTACACCATTTATCAAGATAAGATAAAAATGTATAGGGGCGGCTAGATGGCGCAGTGAATAAAGCACTGGCCCCAGAGTCAGGAGGACCTGAGTTCGGTTAGACACAACACCCACACAAAAAAACTAGCTGTGTAACCCTGGACAAGTTACTTAACCCCAATTGCCCACCAAAAGGCAAAAAAAAAAAAAAAAAAGATAAAAATATATATATATGACCTAGATTTAAAGGGAGATATCATAGAAAACTAGAAGAACATAATCTATCAGACATATGGACAGAAGAATTTATGAATAAACAAGAGATAGAGAGCATTGTGAAATGTAAAATGGATAATTTGGATTACACTAAATTAAAGTTTTCATACAAATAAAACTAATGTAGTCAAGATTAGAAGGAAAGTAGAAAATTGAGGGGAAATGTATAAACAGTTTCTTGGGGAAAAAAAGTATCATATCTCAAATTTTTAAGAACGAGTCATTTCCCAATTCATAAATGGTCAAAGGAAATGAACAGGCGGTTTTTGGAGGAAACCCCTCCCCCCAAGATATATATATATATATAGATATAGATATATATATTTTTTTTACATGAAAAAATGCTTTAAATCATTATTGACTATAGGTATGCAAATTAAAACACTTTGAGATAGTCTCACACCAATCAGATTGGCTAAAATGATAGGAGAAAATGACAAGTATTGGAGGGGATGTGTAAACATTGTGACACTACTACACTGTTGGTGGACCTGTTAACTGAGCCAACCATTTCGAAGAATCTGGAATTATGCCCAAAGAGTTATAAAACTGTATAATACCCTTTGACCCAGCAATGCCACTATTAGGCCTGTTTCCAGGGGAAAGGGAGAAGAACCTATATGTTCTAAAATTTCCATACAAGTTCTCTTCATGGTGGCAAAACACTGGAAAATGAGGGGATGTCCATCAATTGGGGAATAGTTAAATAAGTTCTGGTATATGATTGAGATGGAATACTACTGTGCTGGAAGAAAAGATGAGCAGGTTGATTTTAGAAAAACATGGAAAGGGGCGGCTAGGTGGAGCAGTGAATACAGCACCGTCCCTGGAGTCAGGAAAACTCAAGTTCAAATCTGGCCCCAGACACTTAACACAAAACTAGCCGTGTGACCTTGTGCAAGTCACTTAACCTCAAATACCCTACCTTCCCCCCTCCAAAAAGCAAAAAAAAGGAAAAAGAAAAACATGGAAAGATGAAGTGAAGAGTGAAATGATCAAAACCAAGAGAATGTTGTATATAGTAACAGCAATATGTTCAAAGAATAACTGATTAGTTATTCTGAAGATTGTAAATATTCAAATCAACTACAAAGGACCTATGAAGATGCTATCTACCTCCAGAGAAGGAAGTGATAAATAGAATGGTTTTACACATGTAATACATATATGTAATATGTGTGTATGTATGTATATCTGTAATACACACATATATAATCTATGTTAAATGGCTTCTCCAGTGTGGTGTGAGGAGGCAGGGAGGGAGACAGTGAAAATTAAAATGTAACAAAAAATAAATTTTAAAAAGAAAATAAAGAAAAAAGTTGAGGGCATATAGTAAGGAATATTTTTTTGATAAAAATGGAATTATAAATTTGGAAGATGTTAAAGGATGATTTTTCACATATCATTCCTGATATTATTTAAATGAACCTGAGACATGTAGTGATATTTTCTTATGATTAAAAGTCCTGCTAATTCTTACTGCATTTATATGAATGTTTAAAGTTGTACTCCACAGTATTCAAACAATTTACTATAATACAAAACCAAATATTGCAAGACTGGCCAAACTTCAGAAGAAGAAAATTCACACTTTTTGTTCACATACTAAACACATCTTTATCCTTATATGACCATAGCTAAAGCCTTTTAAACATGGTTTTCTGTTTGTTACTTGTTTTAATTTTGCATCTTGGTTACAAAAAGCCTCCAAACAAGCCTAACACCAAACACTGAAAGCATAATGTGGTAATGGGAACATGATATATAAAAATGAGATAAAATTCATTTAAAGGTAATGTACTATGTGGTTTTTTTTAAAAGATTAAATTAAAAATTTTCAATTAATAAGCACTTCTCACCTTTCCTTTCCATAAAAAAGAAACAAATCTTTGAAAGAAATATGCATAATCAAGTAAAACAAAGCTTCATATTCACAATGTAAAAAAGTATATCCCATTCTGTATCTCAAGTCATCACCCCTCTGTCAGAAGGTGGGTATCATAATTCATCATCAGTCATCAGGAATAGTGGTTAATCATTGCAGTAATCAGAGTTCTTAAGTCTTTCAAAGTTGTTTTGTCTTTACAATATTATTATTGTATAAATTGTTCTCTTGATTCTGCTCACTTCATTATGTATCATTTCAAGTATTTCCATGTTTCTCTGGAGTCATCCCTTTTGTAATTGTTCATGGTATAAAGATGGTACATTATATTCATATAACATAATTTGTTTAGTTATTCCCCAATTGATGGGCACTAAAACAAGAACTGCAATATTTTGTATACATGGGTCCTTTTAATCTTTCTTTGATCTCTTTGGAGGTAGAGGCCTAGTATTGCTATTACTGTGTCAAAGGACATGGAGATTTGTAACTTTTAGGAAATAGTTCCAAATTGCTTTCTAGAATGGCAAGACCAATTCACAACTCTATCAACAATGTACTGAATATTCCTGTTTTCCCATAATCTCTTGCAACACTTGTCATTTCCCTCTGTCAGCTTTGCTAATCTGAGAATGTGAAGTGGAACCTGAATTACTCTATTTGCATTTCTCTAATCAGTGGTGATTTGGAGCAAAGTCAATCTGTACAAAGTCCATCAACTCTCTTTTAGGAGGTACCATGTTTCACTATAATCCCTTTGGAATCTTGACTGGGCATTGCATCATTCAGTTTTCCATTCCCTCTTTATAAAGAGTATGGTCAGAGCCCAGCATGTTCAGCACCTGTGTTCTAGGTTTGACACAATCTGCTTGTTTTCCTGTCCCTCTTCTATCCTTCTCAGAACTCATCTCTTTTTTCTTTCCTTTAAAACCCCTCTGTCTTAGTAGATACCTTTTATGAGCCCTGAAGATAGGGTTTGGGGATGACATACGTTCTTTCTTTACCATTTATACTTGTTTAGTCCCTTATGATTGTTCATTCTTATTTTTTATGTTTCACTTGAGTTTTGTGTTTGTGTTTCAAAGCTTCTATGTAGCTCTGGTCTTTTTTATTTTTTTAAGTCAGGAATGTTTTCAAGTCCTCTATTTCATCAAAAATATTTTTTCCCCCTTGTAGGATTACTCTCAGCTTATTGCTTTCCAGAATACCATAGTCCAAGCTCTCCATTTCTTCATATGATAGTTGCCAAACCTTGTGTGATCCTAACTGTGGCTCCTTGGATTCTTTCTGGCTGCTTGAAGTATTTTTCCTTGTCCTGGAAGCTCTGGATTTTGGCTACGATGTTCATGGATTTTTTTATTTTGGGTTTCTTTCAGATCACCAATGTATTCTATTTAGGCTTTTTTCAGATACCTCAATGATTCTTAAATTACCTCTTTGATGTTTTCCAGCTGCTTTTTTTTTTTAAATATGATACCTTATGGTTCGATTTTTCAGTAGTAGCTTTTTCACTGCTTAAATATGTCTTATGAAGTCACTAACTTCTATTTGTTCCATTCTAATTTTAATAAAGTCTTTTGCTTGGGTAAGGTTTCATACTTCATATGGAATTCTCTTTTCACTTCTTTCTTCCATAGCTTTCAATTCTCTTCCAGTTTTCTCTCTGGTGCTGTCATGTTCTCCAAATGTTTCCACTGGTACTAAAACAAACAAACCTCTCTTGTGTAATTTCTTTTAGTATTCCAATTGATGTTATGGCAAGCTGTGAGTCTCTTTAAGGGCCTTGCCTGTAGATATTTTGGAATCTTCTTCTGAGTTTGTCTTGAGAGCTCCTATAACTGTAATAGTTCTGATATGGTAGGATTCTTTGCTCATTTCTCTAGACTTCCTGCCTTTGGACTTTGTTAGGGCCAGACTGTGCACACTTCTGGGTTTGCTTGGTTCTCTTTTCTATCTTGTCTCTTGATTTCTCGGAGTATTTAGTGTAGTGTTATTCCAGGAACTGAGGGATGGAGGGACTCAGGATGGAGTCTTGCTAGCTTTCAGTGTGTCTAAAATCCCTGATTTAGAGCTAAATTTTAGCACTGCTCTCTAGGTCTGGGCTTCTGTAATGCCAACCAAAGACAACTTCCAAGGTTCAAAATACCAGCATAGTAGCCCTCCATTTCATTCAGTTACAAAGGAAGAACAGAGAAAAATCAAAATGCAGCATTCCCCAAGTGTAATTCAATAATTTCCAAGTACTACTCCACCCTTGGAAAGTACATTGATTTAGTCAATCACAAAGCCCCTCTTCTCAAATGGAGATTAGTTTCCAATCATAAACAAAGTACATTCATTTGGTCAGTTACAGAGCACAAAAAGGCAAAAGTTTCCCACTCTTGGATCACAACTGAATTATAATTATCATCAGTTAATGCCAAGCACCTTCTCAAAAGGGGCAGTAGAGAACACAAAGGCCATCTACCTGTTTTACAAAAAGGTTAAGATATCACAGCATTTAATACCCAAAGAGAGGTCTTTTCTTCATCTTGACCAGAGGCAAATCTCAGCAATCTCTGTTCCTGGGGAGACAAAGCTTAAGGAGGACACAGGATACATTGCCAGTGTCCTCATTAATTCATTCTCTGCCTGCAGAATCAGTCCTAGGACCCCCTGAAAACATACAGGATTTCTGTAAACATACAAGAATATCCTTCTTCAGGGCTTCTGAACCAACAGCAAGGTTCCAAGACCTCTGCAACAACAGCACTGTCCTTCACCAGCTGACAAATATGGCAAAACAACATCAAAACAGAGAGACAAAATACTGGCATCACAGCCATGTCCCCTCAGTCCTTGGCAGCTCCAGGTAGCAGCTCTCAAAAGTCCTGGGCAGGGGCGGCCAGGTGGCTCAGCGAGTAAGAGCACCGGCTCCAGTGTCGGGATGACCTGGATCAAATCCGGGCTCTGATGCTCAGCACCACACCCAGAAATAATAACTGGCCGTGTAACCTTGAGCAAGTTACTTAACCCCAATTGCTTAAAAAAAAAAAGTCCTGGGCAGCTTGAACTGGCCCTCAGCAATCCTCTCTCCCTCTGCCTCCATGATACTGCTTCCAAAAGTTCTTCTGCCTCTCTAAATCCATGGCACCAGCTCCCAGTTCAGCCCTCTCTTTTCATGTAAACAAGTCCATCCCACAAGTGGGATTCACAAGCTCTGGGTTTTAACACTCAACCGGAAAGCCAATAGAAGGGGATCTTTCAATTCCATTACTATTACAGCTTCCTTCCCTGGGTATTTCATGCTAAGTTTCAGACTGGGTGAGCAGTTGGATCTAAGACCCTGCTTCACTCCTGGAGTCAGAGCAGGCAGTTGATACCTGCTTCCTCAAAATTGAGATTTGCTCTGCAACAGATCTGGTATCTCTTCTTTCCCTGGTTCAAAGCCTTGGTTCTCTTTCAGGTTCTGTGATTGGGTGTAGCTACACCTGGCTAGATCCCATACTCAGGGTCTTCAGACCTCATCTCCTTATATTGACCTGAGCTGAAAAACTGACTCATTTTTTTTTTTTTAATTTCCTAATAAGAACTCAGAAGCATATCCTAGATCTTCATGGAATAGTAGTGGCAGGAGGGCTTGGCGGTACTACTTCCTTTTGTACCATCTTGGCTGATCTCCCTGCACTCTATAAAATTAAGTTTTAAAAGCAAAATACATCCATTGCCTTAAAATATTTTGGACTATGATTATATATTTATGGGGTTAAAATGAGGAAACTAATGAAGTCTAGCTTGTATGTCACTAAATCCTGTGGTGAAAAATTTCTTCATCTAAGACACTGATGACAGTCCCCAGTGTAAAGTGTCTCTGATAGTCCTTGCTTAGGGTTGGCTATATAAAACTTAAAGATGTAATAAAACAACATTCAAGAGTATAAAATTTTAAAGCATCTAAGTAAAATTTATATGGTCAAGTGACCTTTAAAAAAAGTCAACAAAGAGTAAATATGTCATTTGAAGAAAAACACACTCAGACCATAAAATTGATTGGCTGTTAATGCTATATTTAAGTAAATAAAGCCATTCACTCATGCATTTATTTAATGAATACATGGGTATCTTAAACCATCCCCATACAATAATCATTTTTCCAAATAAAATCTTAATACAATGTCAGTTTTTTAAAAATTGATTTATTTCCCACTGCTGTTTTTGCCAGGGAATCATGATACACAGACTGATCAAAACAACACTCACAGATATGATATGTCTGAGACCAAAATTAATCATTACAAAAAATTATTGGTGGAATAATAAAAGTAAGTGCTGAGCACAACCCTTCTGTTTGCAATTCTTGGAAAACCTTTCAATGAGAACCCTCTTTTTGGGTGAAAGGGATTACTTTTTCAAAGACCACAGTTTTGTTTCCAACCTACACCTGTGCAAGCCTACATTCTAGCTGAACTACCTTTCCCTTTACTAGGATTACTTCTGTTTTTGTGCGTCGGCTCATGCTGTTCCCTTACCTGGAACACCCTTCCCCTCACTGTGCTCAATTCTTACCTCAAATGTCATCTCCTTCAAAGCATTCCCTGACATATACCGTTCCATTTTCCTCAGAAGAAACTTCTGCCTCTTCTTTATATGTCTTTCTAACTATTTGTCCTGTATTTGTTATTTATTTCTGGTCTTACCTGATCTCATGTCCCTTACTAGACTATTAAATTCTGCAAGGGCAAGGATTCTATTTTATTCTTTTCTGTATTCCTTACACAGTTAGTGCTCAATAAATATTTGCTGAATGAATTAATCTTTACCAAGTTTGCAAAACCTCTGCAGATATGAGACAGAAAACTGCTTTTCTACTTGAAGATCATTAAGAGTATCATTTACCATCATCACCCATATAATTTCTTTTTAAAAATAACAATTTTTCTCATATGAACTATATGCACATACACACATTCTTCTCATAAAAACAAGTTAATTCACTAGCTTTCATAAAATATTGAGCAAAATTAGTTTTAGAAAAGATGATAGGAAATGAATACATTAATTTATTTCAGCTGCCCCTTGTTTAGGTTTTGTATTGAAATCACAACTAAGTTTTATGGCTATCAGAGGTGGCTGGGTTTTAATAATTCAACTGCTAAAAATTTTGCTTTAGATTTTATCTCAAAATAATCAGATGATTTTCCCAGAGTAAACAGGGACCTGGGCAACTTGTATCCTGAAAATAATGTCATTTCATTTTCCAGCTAAAAATATGATCCTAGGATCCTAGAAATACACAAGTTCAGTTCCCAATCTGCACAAAAGGCAAGAAAAACAACTTCTTCCATTCTTGCCCTTGCCCCCAAAATTATAACCAAAAGTCTCATCAGCAATAAAAACTCTTCCATTTCTGAATTTTAAGGATTCAATACACTAATTTACAATGTAGATTTGGTTCCACCTAAAAATTCTCCATTAGATGCTAGAGCAAGCTATGGCTCATCTAGTCTTCTGTCAAAGTGGCTTAGAAATCACAATTTCCCTATGTATTTATCCTGGCCATGTACTAGTGCTCACTGAGGTAAATTTCCTCACTTGATTATAAATGTTAAAAGAGAAAAGTACATTTTAGCAGCAGCCAAAAATTTATATATTTTTATGTATTTACAACATGGTACATATTTACATGCTTGTGTCAAACACTGAAATAAGGAAATAGGAGGACACTTGCAGAGTCACTAACATTTAATGCCCCCAAAGCATTTTTTCTTGTGCAAATTGATTAAGGTTTTTTCAACCTTCTCAGAAAGTTAGAGGCAATCAACATTCCGAAGGCCACCATCCATAGTCAAAGCGCCAAATCTGAAACAGAAGAAAAAGTAAATCTCCCAAAATTTAACTGATCATTAAAATATATCTGAGAAGAAAACAGCACATATTTCTGTAAAAAGTTTTTAAAAAAGATGAACTTTAAATAGTTATTCACTTATGCTTTATCCCAAATCATAGCCAGAAGCTTTATATATATAAAGAGAGAGAGAGAGAGAGAGAGATTAAAATCAATGAAGCTTTAATAATAGGTCCTCTGACTTTGACAAGCAAGCTACAAACAAGCATAGGAGATTCTGCTTATTAGAAAATGGTAATTTTATTCCCTTAACTCGATAATTAAAAATTATAAAACCATTTTAGAAAGTACCATTACCTCATATTTGAAAAATGCCATATTTTTTTAAAGAAAATTTATTTTCTGTACTGCTTGTTTCCCTCCCTCAGAATGCATATATTTTTTAAATAATTCAAATTTAACATGGTAATTCAACACAATTCTGCTTGTCTGTCTGCTTCAAGTTTCCTTCTGGTCTTTTCTACTTATTTTAAAATGATTCAATAATACTCTTTTCTTTAGCCTAATATTTTACCACATAGACACAGACATATATGTATCTCTATATACACACATGTATGTGTGTGTACATATATATTTCTAACTTCCTTATCTTTTTGTTAGATTTGTATACGTCTAAAAGGGAAACAATGAGTTCTTCATATTATCATTTTTTTCTGGCTACTTCTCCCAGTAATTCAATTAACTTTTCCTTCAAGTACTTATGTGCAATGACATTTTGTGTATATGTAACTTTTAAGAAGCAGAAAACTGCACCAAGCCTTTGGGGATACTTTGTACTGATTTCACCATCTATGGTACCTTTACACATAACAGTTTCCTTTCTTATTAACTTTCTATCTGGTCTGAGATAAAGATTTCTAGCACTGTTCTTAAAAAATATTTACCTGAAGTATAATAAATCTAACTCCTTATTTTAATAAACTATGAATTTTTATGTCTCAAGCGTATTTTTTATAAACAACACTTGGCTGCATTTTTCTTTCTATACTCTATTTTATGGATAAATTCATCACATTTTTGGTTATGACTTAATTGTGTTATTTCTCTCCATCATAATCTTACATGGTTTCCCTCTACTTTTATGTTTACCTTCTATATAAAGAAGAGAATGTAGAAATAGAACAAAAGATTAACACAAGAAATCTGTAAGTAAAGAGAGCTGTTCCTTCTCCTTTGCATCTTTTTTTTTTGGAGGGGGGAAGGCAATTGGGGTTAAGTGACTTGCCCAAGGTCACACAGCTAGTACCCGTGTTTCCCCGAAAATAAGCCCTATTGAGATTGCTACTGTAGTGAAGGTGATCCCCTGTGCTACACGCTACATTATGGTACCCTCTGTATGCACCCCCCCCCCCGGTGAAACACATGCCGCACTCCGAGCTGCATCCAATCAGAGGTGCAGCAGTGAGCGTGTCATCCTGTTCTTCCCCAGTGATTTGCTTGCTGGCGCCATTGAGAGCAGTGCCACGGAGGAGAGCTGAGGCAGGACAACATAAAAACCCAGTATGTAAGCGGGAGTGAGGGGGCATGATGGAGGATAAAAAGGGCATGATGGAGGAAAAAAGAAGAACTCAGGAGGCATGATGGAGTGAAAAGAAGGACTGATGGCCATAATTTTATTATTCTGTCTGTTTTGACCCCCAGACATGAGTACAAAAAGGAAGAGCTATACTGTTGAGTACAAGAAAGCAACTGTAGAGGAGTCACATGGCAAGAATCTTGCAGTTTTCTGTAAAGAAAAACTTTTGGATCTTCGAATGGTCAGAAAATGGAGAGCAGATTATAATAACCTCAATCAACAGGTGGATGAGGGAAAAGGGAAAAAGCGCAGGTCTGGATCAGGTCAGCAGCCCTTATATCCTGACTTGGAGATCCTCATTGGTGAATGGATTGCTGACAGAAGAGCAAAGGCCTTGGTTGTGCGCAGGGCTGATATTCAAGCATTTGCCCTTTCAATGGCACCAGAGTTTGAAATGGTCTCAGAAGGATTCAAAGCATCACAACACTGGTTGGACGGTTTCCTTCAACGGTACAGGTATGAACTGTCCCTAAGAAGATCAACAACACTGTTTAAGCTGGAAGATGCTGAAGTTATTAAACGTGCACTTGCATTCAAGTCCTTTATTGATAGGATCGACATTTCCAAGTACCAAACCTGCAATATGATTGCTATGGATGAAACTGCAGTGTTTATGGGACAAGGATCTCAAACAACAATTCATCACAGGGGTGCAACGTCAATCTACATTCCCACCACTGGCTATGAAAATGCACGGGTCACCTGGGTTTTGGCAATTCGTTTGGATGGAAAGAAAGCCACACCTCTAATCATCAATAAGGGCAAGAAAGATAAGATTGAACGTGTATCTGGCATTTACGTTCTTGAAACCGAAAAAGCCTGGTGTACACAAGCCGTTCTAAGAAAGTGGGTTGATTTAATGCTGCCACTTGTTATGCGAGGTAACCAAAGAGGTCTGATAGTCTGGGATTCAGCCAGCACTCACCGTGCTAAAGAAATGAAGAACTTCCTTGCAGAGAGAATAGATCAAGTAATGATTCCTGCAGGAATGACTGCCTATCTCCAGACCCTTGATATTGCAATAAACAAGCCATTCAAGGACCATTTGCGCATGGAAGTCAATGACTACATTGAAAATAGAATGGAAAGAAATCAGCGTGGAAACTTTGTGAAGCCCTGTCTGCAAGAAGTCGTGACTTGGGTGAAGAAGTCATGGGATAAAATTACTGACAGCTGTGTCGCCAAGGCACTACGAGCAGGTTACTTGGACAAGACATATTCATTTAAAGAGAGCTATATTGCTGGACATGACAGATTGGGTCCACTTCTTCTGAAGGAAATGGAGGCGCAAGACATCCAGGACGGAATTCAGGGTGTGGACACCTATGACGATGTTGTTGAAGAAGATGACATGATCATTTTTGAATAAAGGTACGTTTTTTTGTTCACATTTACCTGTTTATTAAAATTGCTGTCAATGTTCATTAAAATAAGCCCTCCCCTGAAAATATGCCCTCTGGTGTTTTTCTGTCCAAAAAAAAAATAAGACAGTGTCTTATTATTGGGGAAACACGGTAAGCGTGTCAAGTGTGTGAGGCCAAATTTGAACTCAGGGCCTCCTAACTCCAGGATCAGTGCTCTATTTACTGTGTCACCTAGCTGTCCCTTCTCCTCTCTTCTTAAAGCCAGACCCCAACTCTAATTCTCACGTGTTGTTCTTAATCATCCTTTATGATCAACCCTTTGAAGCTTCCTTTTTGTTCCACCCTTCTGAATTTCCTTACAGCTGTTAAGGGCTCCACTATCCTCATTACCTGGATTTTTTCATCACATTTTACCTTTGAAATATCTCTTAACCCCCCTTTCTCTCTCTTGACAGCACTATCACCACGGTGCTGCCTCCTATCACCTCACTCCTGGACTACTGCAATAGCTTGCTGGGTGATCTCCTTGCCTCAAGGAGCTCCTCACTCACTGCAGTACATCCTGCACTCAGCTACAGGTCTGACCATATTACTCCTCCCTCCCTCTCATTCAACACAGCCTAGTGGCTTCCTATTCCTTCCAGGACCAAAAACAATCTCCTATTTGGTTTTTAAAGTCCTTCATAATCTGGTCCCTCACTGTTTTTTCCTAATCTTCTCACATGTTACTCCACATACTCTACAGTTCAGGGACACTGGCTGCTTCTGCCATTTCTAACACAATACAGTCCTTCTCCTGACTCCATGACTTTGCAGTCTTTGTTCCCAAGCCCAGAATCCTCTTCTCCACCTCTTGGCTTCCTGAACCTCAGCTAAAATCTCACCTTCTGCAAGAAGCCCTTCCTGGGCCTTAATGCTAGCGCCTTCCGCTCTATTATCGCCCACTTACCCTGCTGAATACAGAGTCTGTACATCGCTGTTTGCATGCGCTCTCTCTCTCATCAGACTGCGAGCTCCCTGAAGGCAGGTGCTGCTTTTTGTCTTTCTCGGTATCCCCAGAAGTTTTAATGCCCGACACACGGTGCATGCTTAATAAACGCTTGTTGACTTGACTGAAGTTTGTTTGCCTTGTGACCATTTGCTCCCTGAAACTATTTTTCCTCTTCTATTCTCCACTACTCGTTCCTTGTCTCTCTTTCTGCATCACAGTTAAGACTGGTATATTTGACACTAAATTCTGTATGATTCCATTTCTGTGTCTAATCCTTTCTCTGTCAAGTTCAAATGAGTAGGGCTGTGAGACCCCTGCTCTCCATCCCCACTTTCTTCTGTGTTACTATACTCATCTTTTCACATATACCATTTATATGAAATAGCAAGTTCTGGGGAGCGGAGTCAAGATGGCGGAGTAGATACAAGACTTCTGTGCGGCTCTCGCTCCCACCTCCTCTAATTCATGTAAAAAATGACTCTAAACAAACTTTGGAGCTACAGAACCAACCAAATGACAGAGAGAAGCTAACCTCCTGCTGAAGACAGTCCAGCAGGCTGGCAGGAAGGGGCCAGCGCAATGATCTGGGAGCCACGCCCAGCCCCGAGCTAGCCAGAGGTTTTAGCCTCAAGGTGGCCACAACAAGCAGCCGGCTGGAGGGACTCCAGATCACCAGTAGCTGTGGCAGTTTCCAGAATTATCAACCCATAGATGCTAAGGACAAAGTGAGAGGTCAGTGCAGTGTGGACTCTGGGAACCAGGAGTCTGGGAGTGTATTCAGGCCTTTGGCCCCAGGGCAAAAAGTGGCTGAAGCACAGTGGCCATGCAGCCGTGCCGTGGCTGCTTCAGAGCTCCTGGCCTACAGACTGTAGGGGGACCAAGCGACCAGTCTGAGGGGTAATTGCTCTTGCTTTAACCAGTCTGGGTCTGGATCACTATGTAGGGTAGAGGGCCTGGGGTGCGTGACCAGTTTAACTAATAGCTCCGGCAGCTGCGAAAACCCCAGCAATTGGGACAAAGCTCCCCTCTCTGGTAGCAGAGTTCTACTGTCGCAAAAAGCTGAAAAGTCAAGTAATTTGAGTGGTAACATGAACAAGCAAAGGAAGCAAAGCAAGCACAACAACCCAACTCTACACTCCTATTCTGGGGACAAAAAGGATCAAAGCATGGAACAGGAGGAAGACAGCAAAGTCAGAACTCCTGCACCAAAAGCTTCCAAGAAAAATACAAGCTGGTTACAGAAAACAGAGGAGCTTTAAAAGGATTTTGAAAACCAAATAAGAGAAGTGGAGGAAAAACTGGGAAGAGAAATGAGAATGATGCAAGAAAATTATGAAATGAGAGTCAACAACCTGACTGAAGAAAATAATACCTTAAAAAATAGACTAACTCAGATGGCAAAAGAGGCTCAAAAAGGCAATGAGGAGAAGAATGCCTTAAAAAGCCAAATTTGCCAGATGGAAAAAGAATCTCAAAAGCTCACTGAAGAAAATCATTCCTTCAGAATTAGACTGGAGCAAATGGAAGCTAATGACTTTATAATAAATCAAGATACGATACTATTAAACAGATCCAAACAAATGAAAAAAATAGAAGTCAATGTGAAATATCTGATGGGAAAAAACCACTGACCTGGAAAATAGATGCAGGAGAGATAATTTAAAAATTATTTGGGCTACCTGAAAGCCATGATCAAAAAAAGAACCTAGAAATCATCCTTCAAGAAATTCTCAAGGAAAATTAGCCCTGATGTTTTAGAACCAGAGGTCAAAATAGAGGTTGAAAGAATCTACCAATCACCTCCTGAAAAAGATCCCAAAAAGAAAACTAGGAATATTATAGCCAGGTCCTAGAGTTCCCAGATCAAGGAGAAAATATTATAAGCAGCCAGGAAGAAACAATTAGAATATTGTGGAAATACAATCAGGAAAATACAGAATCTGGCAGCTTCTACACTGAGGGATCGAAGGGCTTGGAATATTATATTCCAGAGGGCAAAGGATCTGGGATTAAAACCAAGAATCACCTACCCAGCAAAACTGAGTATCATGTTTCAGGGGAAAATATGGTCATTCAGTGGAATAGAGGACTTTCAAGCATTCTTGATGAAAAAACCAGAGTTGAATAGAAAATCTGACATTCAGATACAAGAAGCAAGAGAAGCATGAGAAGCTAAACAGGGAAAAGAAATCATAAGGAACTTATCAAAGTTGAACTATTAACATTCCTACATGGAAAAGCGATAATTGTAACTGAAACTTTTTTCAGTAGGAAAATAGTTGAAGGGAATGGAAATATATATATATATCTCAGAGGATATATGGGCATATGAATACATATGTGAATGCATGTATATATGTGTACAGGTATACATAGATAAAGGGCACAGGACCAATTTAACAGAAAGGGATGATACTTAAAAGGTGAAATTAAGAGGTGAGAGAGGAATATAATGAGAGGAAATGGGGAGAGGCAGAATGGGGTAAATTAACTCATATAGAAGAGGCAAGAAAAAACTGTTACAATGGAGGGGAAGAACAGGAAGGCAAAAGGAAATGAGTCAACCTTATTCTCATTGAATTGGGCTTAGGGAGGGATGACATACACACTAAATAGGGTTATCTCACCCTACAGGAGAGTAGGGGGGAAGGGGATGAGAGGAGGGATGATAGAAGAGAGGGCAAGTTGGGGGGGAGGGAAGTTGGAAGCACACACTTTTGAAAAGGGACAGGATCAAAGTAGGGAACAGAACAAGTGGGGGAAGGGATAGAATGGAGGCAAATATAGTCAGTCTTTCACAATATATCCACTATGGAAATGTTTTGCATAGCTACACATGTACAACCTATATTGAACTGCTTATCTTCCCAGTAAGAGTGGGTGACAAGGGAGGAAGGGAATGATTCTGGAATTCAAAGTTTTAAAATTAAATGTTTAAAAAAAATATTATTATTATTATTATTTTACATGTAAGTGGGAAATAAGATATACAGGCACTAGGGCACAGAGATCCACCATGCCCTACTGGAAAGTCAGAGGGGGCATGGGGGAAGATATGGGAAAGAGCAGACTGGGGGAGGGGATATTTAGTAGGATCGCTGTTTTGGGGTGTTGGATAGGGGAAAAATAGTGAGTAAAAAAAAAAGAAAAATTTAAAAAATTAATAAAAACATGTCAGTCATGAAACTAAGAAGATTATCATCAAAGACTGCTATATAATATTTCAGACATTCTGTTGTGGCAATATAAGGTAAGTGAAAAAAAAATTAAGTTAAACAAAAAAAAATTTTGGTAATCAGTTGTAAAAAGTAGTTATAATTTTGGTAAGAAAAAGTTGGCTGAAAGTTAAAAAAAAAGAAAGAAATGGCAAGTTCCTTTTTTCTTCCCTAGTGTATTACTTTATATTCTCTTGAAACTAGCATAACAGAATAAAATTGCAACTCCCTTGGTGATCCTCAAAGACATTAGGATTCCAAATGAACACCTTTCTCTTTTCTTCCAAATAGAACCTAAGAATTTCACTGTCATTTAGTCCTTCTTGATTGCTCAAATCAGGAGGGGCTATACATTCCTTCCTAGGTTCTTCCTGACTCCTGTGTTTTGATTTCTAAGTTTCTACTCTGACTTTTTATCAAGAGAGACCAAAAATCCTCTTATCTATTAAGGGTCTATTTTCCCCCTTTAGGAGTATGTTCAATTTTAAAAATGTTATTAGGCCTTTAGTTCTTGCCTTTCAGAATACTGTATCCAAGATTTTTTTCTCTTTTCTTTCTATTCTGTCTCATAGGTCTGTGATCCTGATTATGGTCCCTCACTACGTGATCTCTTTCTTTCTGGATGCTTTCAAGTATTTTTTCTTTGGCTTGGGAGTTCTGGATTCTGCCTATGATACTTCTGGGTATTTTCCATTTGGAGTTTCTTCTCACGAGGTAGGTTCTATTCTCTCTTGTACTCTGGTCCTAATAGATCTGGGCAGTTTTCTCACTTTCTGAAATATGGTATCTGGTTTTTTTTTTTTATGTGGTTATGTTTTGAAGGAGTCTGATATTCTTAATTTGGTATCCCTAGTAAGACCCCTCTACCTGCAACTCACAGGTTTCTAGATGACTTTTGGTAGAATTCTGGACTAAATGGAAGAGCTTACTTCTGTTTTCTTTATCAGTCTGTCTGGGATTTTAAGATATTTGCCTGAATTTATGAGGGAGAACTGGACTTCTCTACAACCTCTTATATTACTATCATAACCAGAAGTCATTTCCTTAAAATTTTTCAAAATATTTTCTCATATATTATTATTTTGGGGAGGAGGCAAGTGGGGTTAAGTGACTTGCCCAGGGTCATACAGCTACTACCTAAGGCCAGATTTGAACTCATGTCCTCCTGACACCAGGTTTGGCACTCTATTCACTGCCTTACCTAGCTGCCCCTCATATACATTATTTAATTCTGTCTTCACAATGACCCAGTGAATAATACTTTTGTGCCCATTTCACTTGAAGGAAATCCAGAAAGAATCAGCACAATATAGACCTGGAAGAGAAGTTAGAAATCAGCTTGTTCAACTCCTTAATCTTTTAAATGAGGAAGCTGAGGCCTTGAGATGTTAAATAATTTGTCCAAGGTCACACAGCTCATTAGATACAGAGCTAGAACTAGAACTCCAGTCTTCTCAGTCTAAATGTCTTTGCACTACACTAGAGTCTGAATTTTGGACCTACAACATAAGCTCAGGATTTAACTAAGGCAAGCCTTATGTTTACAGAGGTCTTCAATAAATTTCTACATATAGCTAACAAGTTTTTGGTTTGTTTTTTTTTTAAACTAAGTTGGTCTCTTTGAAACTCAAATCTTATAATGTCCTCTCCTGGTCTTTAATAACTAGATAAATACAGTGCTTGAAGCACCAACAAAAATGTGTGCCAAAGCTACAGGGGGGATTACTCTGATATAGGAATCAAATGTTGTATAATAGTCTTGGACTCAGATGACCTGAATGTGAATTCCAACTAAACGACCTATCAGCTCCATGACCAAGTTTTCTCATTTGTTATTATTATAGAGACTACTGGCATACTGACTGGCAGTAACTAGTACTCAATAAATAGTTGTGGGAATGGACTCAAGAGGGGCCAGGCATAATCAAAACAACTCCCATTTATGAGAGCCTGGTAAAGCTTGGCAAGCCCTTTGTCACACTGTGAAGTAAGCAAGGCTCCAGTCAGATGCGGATGGGTTCCTGGCTCTGTCAGCTCTGCCCTGTACTCAGCTGCTGGGATTGTTTATGCCTGAAGGCGCATATGCAGCTGGCTTACTAAGTAACTGTTTGCACTATACTCTTAACACCCAGGGATTCCAAAACAGTACCTAACAAGTAGCTCTGATTTCAGAAAAAGCAAAATGATTGTTGAAATGAGCAATTTTTACATACAATGTGAAGATGATTTTGAATCAACCTGCTACTGATTTAAAGAGCTAATATCAACAAATAATTATGATATGGAATCCACTGTAAAATTATTTATTATTTTCCCCCACAGCAATTGAGAGAAGTCAATAGGTATTACAATCTCTTCAGATGAATAATGAGCAACGAAAGGGGTCTCACATTAAGTTAGAGAAAAGCCTGAAGTAGACTGTACCATATATCCCCCATTACTGCTTAGCCAACGATCCACAAATATCAAAATCTGTGCCTATATTTAATTTAGGAGATATTTACTGTGGGATGGAGGGGGAGAAGAATCTTACCTCTCTAAAATATGATTGTTCTCAGCAAGTTCTTTAACAACACCTTCCATCTCTTCCTTCAATTTCTTCATGCTATAAAACAAAAACCAACAAGTACTTCTCAGAATTATCTTTATAACATGAAATTTCCAACTGCAGATTTAATCAATTTGCAAATAATGTTAGGCAGTGATTCTCAAGCAATTTTGAACTTTATCCCAGAATTATTTACTAATATCAAATACTAAGAACTAAAAATGGTGACAAACTGAAAATTAATCACTCAAATGTGAACTTCTTACCCAAGGGTCATTTCCACTAGTGTGTTGGAGCTCGGATAAATGGGAGCCATGGTATGTTTTATTCCACTGGAAGCTGCAAACAATTTCTGAGGCAAAGTTTCCTGTAACTGAAATGTAGAAAAGGTATATATGAATCACAAAACAAAGAGCGACAAATTCCCTACCACAGAGCTCATTCTTATCCCTTCTAATAAAACTATTAACTTACATTTAGAATCAAAGCTGCTGGTGTGACAACATTTATTACTCATACAAAAATCTCATCATTTTAAGCGGGTACGTGAAATACAGAGGCAAATGTTTCCAACAAAGATGTTTTAATTATACAAATGTTTTTCTTCTTCGCAATCTCAGCTCCTTAAACATTGTAAATGGTTATTTTTTAAATAGTTAATTGTTTTTAAATGAGATGGGACACCTGGATATTTTGAAACGTGGTTGTATATGTCATTGTTTCACTTTTAATTCCCAAAGTACTATTCAAGCCAGTGAGCATCATTAAATGCCTGTTTTTACTGTCCTCAAGGCTGCAAACTATAACACTTACATTAACAGTATTTGTCAGGATGGAGTTCACCAGCTTATAGGAAGGCACACATTCAGATCACTATGTCTAGGGGAAGGGAGGACATTTTGGGTATTAGGAGGAGTCAGAAAAGACAGGATCATGTTGGATGTGTGCAAGGAACAAAGACTTCTACAGTTTGGCTGGAACACACAGTGCAAGGAATAATAAAAGTTACAGATGGAAAGGTGAGGGGATATCAAAATCATGGAGAGCCTCTAATATTAATATAAAAAAACCCTGGGAATTTCATGGACATAAAGGAGTCATTAGTGCTTCCCAGGCACAGGCTTGACACGATCATGAGAGTCATCAAGAAGGCTGATCTGGTAAGACCAAGAAGAATAGACTGTACGAAGGAGACAGTGGAGGCAAGAAGATCCATTCGGAGGGTACTGCAATAGCCTACGCAGTGATTTTAGAAGAGAACCATCAAATTGCAGCATTAGATAGTAACCTTCAAGGTTATCTAGGCCAACTTCTCTCTGCAGTATGAATACTGTCTGTGGTGCCTTCAACAAGCAGTTTCTGTGAAAGACTCTGGCACTCACACAGAGAGGTAGCTCATTTTATTTCATAAATGTCAGCTTCTATTTTTATTCATCCTATATTCTAACTGATGGTAATATATACCGGACAAGTTTAAAACCACACCAAGAATTCTGGGACACCCTGTGTAGATCAATGAGAAACATACTTTCCTTCTGGATGTAAGACTCCTGCATGCCTCCATACCAGGTATCCTCCCTCCCCAATCCCCCTTTTCAACTTCTTTTTATGTGCTGTTTTTCATCATTAGCTTCTGAGCTGCCTGAGGGCAGGGACTGTGTTTTGTCTCTTCGGATCCCCAGTGACTGGCACATAGTAGGTGCTCAATAAATGTTTACTGACTGACCGAGAAATCAGATTAAGAGTTAGGTATAACCCTGTGCTGTTTCTCCTACTAATTACTAAAATGAATATTCTCAAATATTGTTTATCCTAATTTAATATCAGTGGTCAAGGGGAAAAAGGCATTTTTTTTTTCCCAATCAGAAAGGCTCCAGTACCTCATTAGTATAGTCCTGGTACTTTGACACTTCTTCTTCCATATCAAAACACTGATTAGTTAGAGATGACAACTGTTTCCTTAGGTGAAGCATCTTTCTGAAAATAAAATGAGTTCACTTAAAATAAGCAAGTTACTAAAATAGATACGAGTTCTTATTAAGTAAAAGTACAATTATAAATTGTAAAAAATAAGAAAAGGAATGTTTTACCTCATCCATTCTTCTGCCTTATCCAAAAAGGTTTCATATTTCTCAACACACTCGTCAGTAAAGTGGCTCATAGCTTTTGTTGCATAAAAATACAGTTTCTGCCTGTAATTTAAAAATAATCAATGAAACTGCCTCCCACAAATTTCTTAATTCTTACCTCACACCTTAAAAGTTTACTAGACATATAATGCAAAAGAGTAAAATTAGCAAAGGGGGAAAGAAACCTTTTCATCAGTCTTAAAATGAATAAATGTATATTTGCATCAGCAAACCTTATATATTACACATTCCAACCTTTTAGCATGATTTTTGTTTTTGAAAGCTTTTATAGTAATAGTGGAACTTAAATAGGAGGAAGAAAGAAGATTAGATCATATCTGGCAAACTACATAAGGGCTTTCAATGATCTCAATCTGTTCCCTATTGCCTGAGTCAATCTTTTTTAACACTGATGTTCTCCTGGTGAAGATCTGGCTGCCAATCACATTATAACTCCACAACTTCAAAAATAAATACCCTCTTTGACCCAGCAATACTGCTTCTTAAGGCTGTATCAAAGGAAAAGGACCCAAGTGTACAAAAACTTTTTGTGGTGGCCAAGAACTAGAAATTGAGGGGATGCCCATGAATTGGGGAATGGCTGAACAAGTTGTGGTATATAATGTAATGGAATACTACTGTGCTATAAGAAATGATGAGCAGGCAGACTTCAGAAAATCTGGGAAAGACTTATATGAACTGCTGCTGAGTGAAATGAGCAGAATCAGAAGAACACTGTACACAGTAACAGCCACAGTTTGCAATGACTGATTTTGATAGCCTTAGCCCTTCTCAGCTATGCAAAGACCTAAAATAATTCCAAAGGACTCATGATGGTAAATGCCATCCACATCCAGAGAAAGAACTATGGAGTAAGAATACAGACCAAAGCAGACTTTTCTTTTTTGTTTTGTTGTTTTGCCTTTTTCATGGTCTCTCCCATTTGTTACAATTCTTCTATACAATGTGACTAATGTGAAAATGTGTTTAATAGGAATGTATGTGTAAAGCCTGTATCAGACTGCATGTCCTCTTGGGGAAGGAGGGGGAGAAAATTTAAAACTTATGGAAGTGAATGTTGAAAACTAAAAATAAATTTTCAAAAAATTCCAAAGGACATGTGCACTGGCAAGATGCCTGATGAGTACAAATAGGCTGCAGCATCTTACCAATGATGACTAGAATACAAGAAGTGAAAAAAAAATAATATACAGGGCATGTACAATTGGAAAAGTCAAGGAAGTCAAGTAATGAATGGGAGAAAAAACAGACTGACAATCAGAGTACACAGACCAATCTGGAACACAGAATGTGTGAAGACGAATAACATTGGATAGGTAGGTGGGAGTCATACTGTGGGAAGGCTTTCACTGTCAGGCTGAGGATTCAGTATTTTATTTGGACAAGAGGGAGCTACTAAAGATTTTTGAGTAGAGAAGTAAAATGGTCAATTCTTTTTGTATGAAATATCATTTTGGCAGCTGTGTGGATGATGGATTAGAGAGTGGAAAGTATGGAAGATGGAATGCCAAGTGACATGGATATGGGATAAACTTAGGCTACCTGCCTTCGTTTGAACAAGGATCCAAAGAGTAGCAAATATTCTCTTTTTGAGTCACTTACTCTCTGGCAGTGACATTTTAAAAAAAAGTATGTGTGACTCAGCCAAAATAAAAGGAATGTGGTTTGACATGTGATTTTACACCAGTTATAATCAAAAGTCCATGCTAATAATACTTGAAGCTACCGGGAAGTGAACGGCGAGGCAAGCACTGTTCACTATGATTTGGTGAATAGCAATAAGAGAAGTCATAAAAAAAGAGTATGGGGAGTAGAAGCATAAAGTTCTCTTTCTGCCATTATTTCGGTGGTGAAAGCGTCATTCAATATAATTCAAAATTTCCCTTCCACTTCATCATTCTGTTCCAGAAATGTCAAGGACCTTAATGTACTACATACACATAGCAGGCAGCCTTATTAAGTCAAGGTTAAAGGAGAATTGTTTCTATGAAAAATCATAGTAGCAGGATAAGCAAAATGGTGGCAAGAAGTAACGTGATGACTAAAAGTGTAATTTAGGCACTTACTTGTCAAATTTGTGAATCTGTTCTTCATTGTAAGCTAGTCCTAGAAATAAGAATTTATCACATTAATTTTGTTAATGAGAATCTCAAAATGTTGCAGAACTTCTTCTGAGATCATGTAGCTCAAAAAGCCTAAGAACTTAATTTTTCTAAAGATATCTTAAAAATAAACTATTTCCTTTGAGCAGCTATTACTAAGAATCACATATCTTAAAATAACAATCACTACAAGCAATTCAAATTGACTCACCAAATAAAATAAGTTAAAATTTACTTACTACGTTCTGCTTTGTCTTTTTTGAACTGATAGTAAATCTCTGTAATGCAATTTAGCAGGACTTGCAGTTTTTCTACACTATTCAGAAAAAAAGAGATCAAGAGTTCCATTGTAGTCAGCGTGGCAAAAGGCAGGTAACAACAAAGAGCTAAGCAGATAAAGCTTTTACTTACTTTCGGTCTTTTGGATGTGTTCCTTCCTGGTTTGCCCAGGTATCTGCCAATAATCCCCCAGGAGATAACTTGCTTTTGATATCCTGAAGACTGGTTTCTATTGTTCCCTGTGAGCTGGACAGCTAGAGAAGAGTAACAGGTTTGGGATTAGAGTGTCAAAAATCACAATGATGATGATCCTACTGGGGACAACATCTATGTATCAGTCTATTCTTGCTCAGCAGACTTCAAATCAGTCATTTCCATCTAGTAAGGACAAATTCATCATTTGTTTTCTTAAGATTTCTTCACTGCTTTAGTTTAAACTTTTACAGATGAGGAAGCTGAGGAAGGTAAGAGAATAATGGATGTAGTCAAGGTAGTTATTATCCACACAGTATAGAATGAGCACTAAGAACGCTAAAGTGGGAGTGAGAAGGCAGGGTCAACGACATGAGACAAATTACTTTTCCTCTTTGTCTCTGGGTTTCCTCGACTACAAAGTCTGGCTGCCTATACAACCTCTAAGGTTACTACCAGTTCTAATTTCATGACCCATTAGTCTGCTAGCAGGCCTGAACCACTAACACAGCCATAGAGAACACAGGCTCATCTCTGCACCATGATGAGGCACTATATGAGAACCTCAGATTAATTTCTCATTTATTACCTACCCTGTCATTCCTTTCTCGATAATTTCAAGAAGTAACCTGCATTTTTAAGCTTGGTTTGTTTGTTTAATCAGAAAGGTCAAAACAAGGGAACATGATGTAGAACACAAATGGACTAGTGATTTGATATTAGGCAAGTCACTGCCTCACTGAGACTCCATTTCCCTTTTTCTGGTAAAATGAGGGAGGCGGTCTAGATGATCTACAATGCTGTTTTTAGCCCTAAAATGTTACAACTCTAAGAAAAGGCTTAATTAGCAGGAGGAATTTGGGTAGAATAGAATCTATCATTGACATTTTTGTTTGCTCTGGGAGGATATGGAAGACTCTTTTTTCAGGTCTTTAAGATGGCTTGGATATAGGTAGATTAGAAGCTTATCAATCTGAGTTTCATTGCAAAAGAAGGACTATGGATTTATGGCTTAAGATCTGATAATTACTTACTCGCAATAATTTAGTGTGTATGTCTGAGATTTCACCTTCCAAATCAATCTGCATCAATTTTTCATATCTGTTCACAATAAAAATAAGTCACCAGGAAAAAGATTGAGCGACACATTTAAACAATACAATACATACATATATATGTATTTTTAAAAAGATATTTAGAAAAGTTACATTTAAAGGTTAAGAACATCGGAACCACTTACTATTCTATCTAAGAATCAAGAAAAAGTGAGACAGGGGCGACCAGGTGGCTCAGTGAGTAAGAGCACCGGCTCCAGGGTTGGGATGACCTGGAGATCGAATCAGACACTTAGCACCACACCCAGAAATAACTGGCTGTGTAACCTTGAGCAAGTTACTTAACCCCAATTGCTTAAAAAAAAAATTGTGAAAGAAAAGGTGAGACATATGGCTGCCACCAAACTCTCAAGAGAATGATACCTTTCTAAGAGAAAGAAAATTTCACATTATTCTAATGTAATCCTGTCCAATAAGATGGAAAATGGGCATGTTAAATTCAATAATAGACAGCTTGAGGCTACATATTCTGAGATATTTAATTTCAGTAATTACTTAATAGCAATGAAAGATAAATACATAAAAGGTAAAATAAAAAATTTATTATATTATTGCCTCTGCAATATAATGTAGACTACGTTTAAGAATATGAAATCAAGACAGTCTAAGATAGGGTTAAGATGAACAAGAAATGAAAAATCAGGATTATCCCATAGCTCTGTAAAAGGTACTAAAATAAGATTTTATGGTGACTACTCTTTACTGAAGACTGTAAGATTTTACTTTCAGTGTAGGGTTTTTGGTTTATAAGGTAGGAGTTAGATGTCTTTATTTTCAAGGTTTTTTTCCTTTCTTAAAAAAGGTAAAAAAAAAAAAAACCACTACTGACTTAGTATTTAATTCTTCCTAAACAGTACTGATATTGTTTCCCTATCATAGCCATCTAACCAACAAGAACTTTATTCTTAATACTCATAAAAGAAGTTATTTTAAAAAGAGAATTAAAATAAATTTTTGAGAAATTTTATCATATTATGACAAGGACACCTAAGTATCCTGGCAAATGTAACATTTTAACAACCAGAAGGAAGGTGGTTATCTTACTTACATTTTCACAGTTTTTTCAATGTTCCTGATACAGAAATCCAGAGCAATCACAACTTCTGTCTTTTTGTGTATGGTTTCATTATAATCTTCTTTAATCAGTTCACTGTAAAATAATACTAACCCTATCAGTCCACCTAAAGAGTCATTGGATTTTCTTTTTTCTACCACTTATAGTAACAACAGCTGTTAAGAGAAGTACTATCTTTACAGATCATATTTAATACTATATGCATACTTTATAACAACATTCTTAACATATATGAAATTTGATTCTGATTTTGGGGAGGATACTATTAAAAAATATATCTCTAAGTATTATTACAGCACTTAATTTTGTAAGCCTTACTGTTGGTTGGTTTAAAATGTTTTAGAATTTGGGAGTTTTATAATTCTATGAATGCAAAGTACACTGATAAATTTATTTGGCATTCAATTTATATGCTACTATGGTTTATTTTTCCTCACTGGAAACACCTGATATGACATTCATTGCTTTTATAACTAAACCATTAATTTGTTCTCCAAAAATGTAAAACCACATATGTAACATAGATGAGTTTTCTTCTTTTCCATAATTTTTTTTTTAATTGTAAAATCTGGGGTGACTAGGTGGCGCAGTGAGTAAAGCGCTGGTCCTGAAGTCAGGAGGACCCGAGTTCGGTTCCGGCCTCAGACACAACACCCACCCACACACACAAAAATGCTAGCCCTGTAACTGTGGGCAAGTACTTAACCCCAACTGCCCTCCAAAAAAAAAAAAAAAAAAAAAAAAACCCCAACTGTAAAATCTTAATACTCCTATGACTCATTAAGTTAATAAAGAAAAGGAACAATTTTATGGGTCACTGGAAAACCCACTTGAATGGAACAGGTAATAAGTGAAATTGAAAATTTCTACTAATAGTACCACCCAAATAAATATAACAAAATGTTCTAAGTTTTTCCCCTTAAAATACAGGAATTAGTTACTAAAAACTTAGTGATGATAACTCCCAATACTTCTGCTTCTTTACCACTCATCCTCTCCTTACCTCTTGTAATCTAGTTTGTTTCCACAACTCCGCTCAATATACTCTCTCAAAGACTACAAATAACCACCATTTGACAATTCTAATGGCTTTTTTTTCAGCTTTGTTCTTGCTCTACCTTTTTGTAACCTCTGACACTCCTGCCCACCACCCCTCCCCTCTGCATGCAGCTTCTTCCCTTAGCCCCAGAAACATTACATTCTCTGGACACCCTTCCTATTTCTAAGTGCTCCTCATTTGTTGCCACCGGTTCCCAAACCTCTAAACCGTCCACAATTATCACACGCACTCTCTCTCTACCCCCTTCCCTCCAGGCTCCCTTTGCAATCTCATCAACTCCCAATGATCATATCTATGCAGGTGGTGATGGGGTACCTGGGGTCTAGGTCAATTTGTGGAACCAATTTGTAAAACCAGTCTGTGCAGTTGTAACTGCAATCTGTATTGTACAATTGTAATCTGTGATATCCCTTTCCCTGCCTCGGGCTTTGCCCCTTCCCCCATCAGCACTTGGCCTAGGCAACACCTTGTGACTCCTTTGTTCTTACTTAATCTCTTCATGTCTTCTCAGGTCTGGCCCAAATCTCATCTAAATTGTCTATGAACTAAAGTCACAAGTTCCTCTCAGTCAGCTCTAACCTTTATCTATGCACTGAGGTCCCTTCCCTCCATCAGGTCAGCCCTGACAATGGCAGCCCTACCCTTTAAAAGTAAAAGCATGTATCCCTCTCACTAGCAGGTCCCCTAAAGGACTCTTGCCCGCTTCTCATAGAAGCGTTAACAATAAACTTCTACAACTCTCACTCCAATTAAGCCTGAGACCTTGAATTCTTTCCAGACTCTATAGCAGGTTTTCTCGTCTTAGATAAGATCAGAGTTCCTGGTGAACCTAGAGCGAGCCATCCCTCATCAGTGGCTCTTAGATCTCTCCCCCCAATTTCTTCTGAATTTCAGGTCTGTATCTCTTAAATGCCAACAGAACACTCCTATGTGACCAATTTCAAACTCAATGACATTCAACCTTTTATATCTGTCCCCAAATCTACACTTTTCTGACTTCACTGTCAGTCATACCACCACTCAGTCAGTTTCCCGTTGTAAAACTGGTTTTATCTTTGACCCTTCCCTCTCCTTCACCTTTCATATCCAGTTATCACTGTGTAGACACGGCGCTACAATGTTTTTCACCTCTATCCCTCCCACTGCCATCATCACAGTCCAGGTCCTAAATTCCACAGGACGGGCTACTACAAGAGTTGCCTAACAAGGGTTCCCTTGCCCATTTCCTCATGCTCCTCTCCAACAGCCTTCCCACTGCTGCCAGACTAATCAAAGAATCTGAGTGTTGCAAAGGGACCTCAGTGACCCCTAATTCACCATCTATATGAAAGGAATTCCTACAGTAACATACCTGACAAATGGTCCCCCAGCCTCTGCTTGATGACAGCCAAGGAGGCACATGCCCTTAACTCTCTAGGCAGTCCATTCCACTTTGGGACAGTTCTAATCCTTAGAAGTCTTTCTGAAATCAAGCCTAAATCAGCTTCTTTGCACCTTCCACACGTTGCTTCTGATTCTGCTCTCTGAGGAAAAACAGAACAAGCCTAATTCCTCTTCTACATGAGAGCCCTTCAAATACTTGAGGGGGCAGTCATGTCCCCTGAGTCTTTTCTGCTCCAGGCTAAACATTCTCAATTCTTTAAAGTGACTCCCATGTGACACACTCCCATGTGACATAGCCTTTACTATCTTGGCTGCCTGCAGCTGGATATTCTCCAACTCAATATCCTTCTTACACTATAATACCCAGAATTCAACACAGTCCTCCAGAAGAGATCTGACAAGGGCCAAGTAGGATGAGATTGTCACCTCCCTATTCCTAGAAGCTCTGCCTAAGCTCTTGATGCAGTTCAGCATTTTGTTAGTTTATTTTTTTTTGCTTGCCACATCACAATGCTAACTCATGTTGAGTTTGTAGTCCGCTAAAACCCAGAGATTCTGTTCAAAATAAGTGCTGTCTAATCTTTGTATACTTGTGCAGTTAAGTTTTTGTCCCCAAGTATAAGACTTTACATTTATTCCTACGAAATTTCATCTTATCTTTCTTTTGCATCCTGCCACTCTTTTCTCCCACTGAATAGTATTGTATTTTTTTCCAGTTACACGTAAAGATTGTTTTCAACATTTATTTTTATAAGATTTTGAGTTCCAAATTTTTCTTGCTCCCCAAGACAGCAACAATTTGATATAGGTTATACACATACAATCATATTGAAAATACTTCCACATGAGTTATGTTGTGAAAGAAGAATCAGAACAAAAAAGGAAAAACAGAGAAAGAAAAAAGCCACCCCAAAACCCCCACAGTGAAAAGAGTATGCTTCAATCTGCATTCAGACTCCATAGTTCCCTCTCTGGATGTATATAGTTTGGAACTGTCTTGGATCACTGTATTGCTGAGAAGAGCCAAGACTATCAAAGTTGATCATCACACAGCATCGCTGCTGTTATTGTGTACAACGTTCTCCTGGTTCTGTCCACTTCCCTCACTCAGCATCGGTTCACTTATCATTCCTGATAGGAAATCTGGAGAAGCTATAAATGTCACTATGGTCTTTTATGGTCTCGTAGTCAGACTCATAGTCTTACTCTATCCAGCTTGGATACTCACCCATCCAATCACATCTTGTGGCCCTTCAAAGGAAGAGTCAACTATTTAACCATGGTATCTTTTGTGAGAGGAACTCTTCCATGGCATAACCCTTGGAAAGAATGTTCTTGCCAATCCATCAATCCTATGGCAGCATTATGTTAAGTTATCCGTCTCAAATTTGTGTCATTTGCAGATTAGAAGAGCATGAACAGGCCCTTGGGATATGCTACCAGATACAACATGTCACCTGACATTGAACCATTAAGAAGGATTCTTTGAGACCTAACATAAGACTAGAAGGATATGGTAACAGTGTTAATAAAAGGCATACTTTAGGATGCAAGTCTAACCTTCTGAGGTTGTCATCCTGGGGGATCATCCTACTTTCTAACAAAGGCTCCTGGTGGCATATTAATAGGAGGTCCTTAAATGTTTGCTGCATAAATGGATTTGATGAAATATGGCTATGTTCTTAAGGAATTAATTTAATCAAGTAAATTGTCCGTCTAAATTACTTGCTTAGCTATATGCATACTTGGTTGGCTAGAGTGGATCAGAGCTGTTAAGTGCAAAGTGCAGGGGGAGTATTTTGAGGAATTAAAATCATATTAGAAGGCAACATTGAGTGGATACTAAATTATCATACAAAATCCTTCCCCAGGAGTAATGAATGGCAACTGTATACCTAGAAAAAGGCAAGCATGTGCCTGGCTATGTGGGAAGAGTGATAAAGTTGTGCTAATCTCATCTCTTTGGGGAAAATGATCACATCATGTTACTTGACATGGTAATCTTGTCTCTTCATGTAAATGACCATTCTCAAAATTTAATGTATTACTTACATCAGCCATCGTATTCCTTTTCGCATCAATTCCTGATAAAGCAGCAAGGTACTGGCAACTCTACAGGCATAACAGACGACACCTGTTATTACCTAATGGGGAAAAAAAGTTAGTGATAATTGGGCTAATGATAATAAGCCATAAAAAATGGACACTTATGCAAAAATCTTCAAGACTGTTATGAGTGCTATTGATGAACTTCAAGCTCAATAATGAATTTACTAAATGCACAAGAAACTTAAAAGTATAAACACTGGATACTTAAAAAAAGTGTATAACCACACACATCAGTTATTAAGCAAGAGAATTCGATGCAACACATTATCAAAAGAAAATCCATACAGTTTTTTGATTATTTAAAAATAAATGCTCTAAAGTATTTCATAATAAAATATGGGACAAAGTGTGGCTCCGTATTAAACTCTAATCCACTCTGGCAAAACAAGTATGCATATAGCTAAGCAAGCTAAAAGAGAAAAGCCAAAGTCCAGAAAAGGAGTATTTCCCTTGTTGTATCAGGAGTCCATTGAACAAATTCCACTTTTCCTAAACTTTGGTTTGGTCTCTTTTTCATTTATCTTCTGTGGAGGGATTAGTACATTGTCTGTATTTTTGGAGTAGTCCATCTTTTTTTAACAAATGAACTCCTGTTTAGAACATTCATTTTTACAGAATTATACCTCAGGTAGATCAATAATATTTAAAGAATTACACCTTGTCTTGAGTAAATACAGAGACAAAGCTTATTTTAAAATCAGTAATGTTATTTCTCACTTTCAAAGATCATCTCTGAATGGAATATTCTAACTAAATTAATGAAATATTCTAATTAAATACTAACCTTAGCCATACTAGCATCACTGTCCAAATCATAACGTGGATGTACTTTAGGGAGTAAAACTAAAATGAGAAAAAAATTATTATTCATACATTAAAACATCAGTAGTAAACATAACTTCTAAAATTATTTTATCCCCCGCAAAGTAAAAACTTTCAATCTAACTGATGTTAACCACACTCAAGCTAATTTCCTCAGAAAAAACAATCACTTAAACAATGCCACATATATCATTTAATGAATATAAATCTTGCTACTTATTTAAACATCTAATAGGTGCCTATTCTGTGAAAGACACTGTGGTAGGCTGCCCATTCAAAGATAATGTCCTCTTCAATATATTTTCAAATTTACTTTTTCCAAAATTACTTTGTAACTTCATAAATCTCTAAAGATAATGGACTCAATTCTACTGTTGAAAGGTTAAAAAGCTTTTGGAGTATTGTTTTTTAACTTTTATACTTTTATGCCATGAGGATGCTATTGTGAAAAAGAAAAAAAAAAGAAAGAAAAAATGTATTAAATGCATTCAGTGACTAGGAGTTCTCTGCTTTAAAAAAAAGTCTTGTACAAAAGATGATGCTGATAAAACATTTTGCCCTACTTTTCATGAAAAAAAAAATATAGTATGATGAGTTACACTTAAAAACTGTATTATATTGTAGGATACACTTTAAATTATATGATGTAAAAAGTTTTGGCTCAACACTAGTTTTTATCACAGAAATTTAACAGTAGTCATAAATTAATTATTTACTTAAAGTTCTACCTATTAACTTTTACAAAGCACATGCAATAATTTTAAACATGAGCCCCCCCAATATAAAATGAGAAATCAGCATACTTTTTTCATACATTAATCCTACAGTGCTCATAGGTTCCCGGCTTACTACAATGATAGGATTTTCTTCAGTAGTTTTAGGGAAATGCTGTGCCAGCCTTCCAGGTTCAAGCAGTAATCGTCGTCCTTCATAGATCAGTTCTTGATTTGAAGAAACAATTTTGGTCTGTTTATAAACCAAATCATGGAATACACTAGCACTATGTGGAAGAAGACACAAAGATAACGTAGTTAGGGAAACGATAATTAGTAATCTGGCTCTATATAATGAGGCTATTTTCATGTACTGATAAACATATACTTAATGCTATTCTGACATGAACAGAATAAATTCTATTAAAAAAATCCTCACAGCTATAGTTACAAGATCCCATTCATGCATTCATCAGTCAATTCTGTAAGATATTTGAATACTGACATAAAATAATATAAACAATGACAATAATGGAAAAGTTAAAAAGAAACAGCCAATTCCACCTAACAATTGAGGAAAAACTCTCATTAGAATGTGAGCTCTGTTAGGGTAGGAACAGTGTTTTTGCCTTTATTCGCATCTCTAGTGCTTAGCATAGTGTCTGGTAACATTTAATAAATGGCAAGCATTTAATAAAGGTTTGCTGACTGACAAAATAGAAATGAAATAAAAATTCAAGTATAATTTGTCTATTTTTGAATCATTAAATGAATGTTTATGATATTTCTCTGTTCTCCTTTATAAGAAAAATAACTTTTCTATTAGCCTGCTTATTTGACCTAAAGAATATACTAAACGTATAACGACATATAAGAATGCAAAGTACACCCAGAAATAACTGTCCGTGTAACCTTGAGCAAGTTACTTAACCCCGATTGCTTTAAAAAAAAAAAAAGAATGCAAAATAAGTACTTACGTATTACAACTATGAATATAAATTTTGTGGGCTGTCATTTGTTGTAAAGAAAAAACATGCACTATCATTCGGTGAAGAATGTCGCTAGTTTCGGCAAAAAACTGGTCAAAACCCCAGCATTTTTCCTGATCAGCTTCAAGAATGTTTGCAAGAACAGGGGTTAGCAGTACTTGTAGACCCCTAAAATAACATTTAATTATAAGATCAATGTTTCATAGTTTGGCAATAATAATACTATAACATACCTATAGAAGAATAAAACCTTATTTTCAACATTTTATAATTAATGGTTACTTAATGAGCTCGGTATTTTATAAAATTTACCGTTTTTCATAAAAAAAGGTAGCTTTTGTCTAATGCAATTCACTACTAATAAGTGGGGTGTCATAGTATTCTATGATGACTCCATTATACAACTATTTATGTGATTTCTTCCCACCCCCACCATGTTTTCTTACCTCCTCAATTCTTACCTCCTTACATTATAATACTAATATACAAGAAAGGGTTGGTTAGAATGATGGTCATGAAATAAGTTACCCTGACATTTAGAATACAACATGTTATCAAAGTTATTTAATAATCTCTGACCAAGGAATGAGCTTTACTCAGGCCCAACATTAACTTTATGACATATTCATGGTCAGGGATGTCTACTTCACTGATTAGCCATGGAACAACTGTATGAGAAGGTAGATCAAAATGAGTTTTTGTGGCCTCCTATATTCTTGAGATATATTTGCACAGCTCATCTGAATTCTAAGACCCCAGTGTTAGATTCATTCTGCATGCTCCTTGGTAGCTGAGATGTTCCAATTTTTATTACTGGACACTTACTAAATATCCAGTGCTAGATACGTTAATTTAGATAAGGTGCTAAAGGAGGTTACTATATATACTTTGCAGACCAGATTGTAAAATTACTTAGGAAGGCAGTCAACTATGTATATTAAAAAGCAAGTTGCAACCCTCTAATTATTTTTCAAGTTTGTGAATTCTTTACTGGACAACCATAATTGACCTAAATCAGATGTTGTCCTCTAACACATTTGTAAAGTGATGACCTGTTGGGATCCTACTAGAAAACAACCTAGAGTTGGAAGATAGAAAATAAATCTTAAGCATTAACACTCTAAATATTAAACAGCATGTATTAGTTTTCTGAGGCATTCAAATTCTATCAGCCTTCTTAAAGTCCCAGAAATTAATGCTTCTCAAATCATATCTAATAGCATTATTATTATAATAGCAAATGAAAATGTTTTCTCCCCATTGTGTGTGTGTGCACGAATGTACATGTGTAAGCGCATGAACGAGAGAGAGATAAGAGACAGACAAAAGCACTGCTTGGAGCCATAATTTTTAATCTGGAAATTATAACCTTTAAAAAAAGCCTGCATTATACTTGGCACCCACACAAAACTGGCCGTGTAACCTTGAGCAAGTTACTTAACCCCAACTGCTTACAAAAAAGAAAAGAAAAAAAAAGCCCACATTTCAAAACATTTTTTCTAAGAAGAAGTCTTCACCAGACTGACAAAGGTGTCCGTGACTCAAAAAAGGTTAGCAGTCCTTGGTCTGGAGTAAAGTGAATAGCTGAGAAAATTAACTTTTTGGTTGCTAGTTTTTAACTGGTAAATTTTATACACTGAAATACAAGTTATCTGAGTTGTTCTGGAAGAGGCTGGCTGATATTTATTTTAGTTATTAAAGGTAGCTAGATATAACAGCTTACATTTTTATATTTCTTTAAAGGAACAGAATTTTTCATACATCTCATTTAATCCCCACAAAAAACTTGTAAAGGAGAACAGGGATTATCACTCTCCATTTTATAAATGGGGAAAGGCAGTTCAGAAAGCTAAGGGACTGTTCAAGATCACACAGCATAGCAGCCAGTGGTTTAGACAGACAGAAAGGCCAGTAACTAAAGATTACAGCCAACAAGATTTCCTGGTACTCTTGGATCACTTGTGTAAAGCTGGCAGAGATCTGGAAAACTGCCTAGTCCAATCCTTGTCACTGTATCCAGGGGGAAAGTGAAGTCCAGACATGGTTCAGAAAACCTACCCAAGGCCACAGAGCAGTACTAGAGGCAGGGGAGGAAGCCAGATCCTCTGGTTCCAGCATCCCTGCTTCTTCTACTGTACTGGGCTGCCTCCACTGGAAAGGAATGAACTTGAGCTCAGGGGACCCATTCTAACTTCTTCCCAAGAACTTAGATCTTCAGAGAATCCTGTTCCAAATTAATGAACCCACCAGGTAGTTAGGTGTGAAGATACCCCTTCTTCTGGACCAATGCTAGGTCATTATTTCCTGTTTCTATGCCCTCTACTCCACTCCTTTTTAAAAAAATGTCGGATGTTCTTAATAAACAACTTTAAACACTGAAGGGAAATCCTGGGAGGAAGAATATCTGAGAAAGAAGAGCTCTGGATATTCTATAATGTGTTGGAGTCTTACTGTGTTGAAGAAAGAAGTTAAACCACAAATCCCAGTAATTAAAATACTATCTTGGCTCTAACTGAAGAAAATTTAACGAAATTCTTTATCATTTGTAAATTTTCTTCAACCTAGTGTTTTGTTTAATAGGATTTTCATCTCAAAATTTTTCTAGCTGTAGCAGCTCAATGATCACTAGAATATGTGAATTGTTGGGGGGATAAAGCACTAGAAATAATAAATGCTTTATAATTTTTTAGCCTTCACAAGACCTTGTATAGGTTTTGGACAAACGTTTGACAAATATGTCACAACCCTTCAATTCCTGTCCTTTGGGAGACCTTTCTTTCTTTCTTTGAATCCTTAGTTAAGGACCTGTCCATTCAGCACATGGATGTTTATGGCAGGTACTGGGGGCTCTCCATTTTTATTGGACTTCGGATTTCACTGGTGTACGATACTCTTATGGAGGAATTCATCCATCACCATAAATTGGCCTCTTTCTCTGAACTTACAAGAGAGTTGTCTAGGGGCAGTGAGAAGTAAGTGACTTTCTAGGGTTACATAATCAGTAGGTGGCAGATATCAGCCTTGAACCCAGGTTTTTCTGACTCTGAGGCTAGCTCTCCCTTCACTATGCCATGCTGCCTTACGGGCTGGGGATAAAAAGATAAAAAACCTTCAAAGACTCTCTCCCTTAATGGGGAAAGAATATGAACACAGGCAAACACAAAGTAATTTGACAGGTTTTTTTTGGAGTGGGGAAGAGAAAACAATAACTGGAGGGGCTGATCACAGAAGGTGTATATGACACAGCACTTGAGCTGAACTTTGAAGAGAGCGAAGGTCACGTAAGTGCTTAATGAATGCTGAGTAGGGGGCGGCCAGGTGGCACAGTGAGTAAGAGCGCTGGGAGACCCGGGATCGGCTCCGGCCTCAGATACTTGGCACCCACACAAAGTAACTGGCCGTGTAACCTTGAGCAAATTACTTAACCCCAACTGCTTTAAAGAATAAATAAATAAATGTTGGAGAGTTGAACTAAATTGAGTAATTTTATCTGTAACCAGTCAACTCAGTCAGGTGAGGCATGGTTCTAACAAGACCAGCATTCTGGGCCACATTTCCACGTTATTTTAAGGTCAGAAAATGTACTTCAACCTCTTGACTAAACATCTCAGAAATAGATGCCATTAGTCTTAAGACTAAGTAATAATTTGCAGGATCACTTAAATTCTATTACAAATAGAAAAAAGAACCATTTAAAGCAAATACTCTATGAATGGTAGTTCAGTAGCAATATCTTTGTATAGGAAATACTGCTCAGTAGAGAGTATTTCTAGTGTTAAGAGAATTGGGAAAATTATGGTGTTAACCAATTATGATCATGATACTAAGAGATCAGGTAAATACAACACACTTACCTAGAAAGGCTACAAGAAACAGGCATGTCTGCACTCCAGTCAATTGGCCCATTTTCCGCTTTTTGTACTCCTGATATTGCACCAGAAGGTTTTCCAGTAATTATTTTATACCTTTGAAATAGCAAAAGCAGACAAAAAGAAACAGTCCATTAAATCATGGCTATTAATCAGTTTTGTAAAAGTCTTTTTTATATATGCACCTCTAATAATTTCCTGACACTTGGTAATATGTATAGAAATCACAAAGGGGTCAAAATATATTGACTGTGACTGAAGTACAGACAAGCTATAATAATGTTTCCATTAATGTTATCCAAGAAAATCTTACCTCTGCTAGAACACTTAGAGGGAGAGAAGAAAGAAGCCTCTAACAGGTGTTACTGTACTTTTCCTGGGACATGCTGCCTCCTCTGAGACACATCCAATGTCTCTCTCCTCTTGCTTCTTTCTTTTAATTTAGTTTTGATTTCGACCTTCATGGTTTGCTGTAAATAATGCTTTATTGTCCATTAACAACTTTACTTTCTGTGATGATCACATAATTTTAGATTTAGTCCTGGAAGGGAACTTAGAGGCTCTCTCATTCAACTCCTTTCACTTTTCAGATGAAGAACTTGGGCTCAGTGAAGTTAAATTACTTGACCAAGGTCATACAAGTTATAAGCTACAGAGACAAGATATGAACCCAAGTCCTCTAAATGAAAAGTTCGATGAATTTACTACTCTACAAATTGGTGTTTGGCATATCTAATGCCTTCCAACTTTCTTCTTGAAGTATTCCTGATATGTACAGGGATAAGCCTTCTCAGTAATCTAATCTTTGCCATTTTAAGGCATAATGAATTACTTTGGGAGAATTTTGCCATATTCTTCATGGAATTTCTTTACTTCTTCATCCTTTGCAATAGATATTGGTTCATGTTCTTGTTCAGTCCTTTTAGCTGTGTTCAGGTCTTTGACCCCATTCGGGGTTTTCTTGGCAGAGATAGTAGAGTGGTTTTGCCATTTCCTTCTCCAGCTTATTTTATAGATGAGGAAACTGAGAGGCAAACTGGGTTAAGTGACTTGCACAGCTAGTCAGTGTCTGAGGCCAGATCTGAACTCAGGTTTTCCTGACCCCAGATCTGATGCCCCCATCCACTCTGTCACCTAGCCTCCAGATGCTGATTTATGTACTGCAATTAACTTTATGGTTATTTACTGAGCACTGAAAGGTCAGTAAATATCAAATATTATTAAATTATATTAAATATTAATATTATTGATAGTATTAAATGTTATTAATAATATTAAATATTACTTCTAGTCTTTAATTCTTAATAAAAGCAATGATCAACTTGTTGATTTGCCTTTACGAAGTGAACCTGTGGGCTGTCCTTTTGCATGCAATTGTAACTTCTTGTTTCATTTACAATGAGTAGCAATTCTGACATAATCAGTTCAGCAGGTGAGTCACCTAATTATTTACCGAATACAGATAATACATTGAGTGCCAATGGTTGTATTATTGTTTGGATGGGCTTAGACGGGTTAAGATCTCTCTATTTCTTAGCATTCTGTGCTCCATATACTGTGGAAGCAGGAAAGGGTAGTAAAGGGCTGAAGGTCCTCTTAGATTTTCATGTTTCATGGTCCCCATGATTAAAACCTTTTCACCAAGTTTTCCAGCTTTTGGACAAAGATACACTCTGAACTTAGTTAAGCTTGTATGTGAACAGCAGGCACAGTCTGTCACCAGATTCAGATTTTAAAATTTTACAGGTTGGTAGAACCTGTCAGTGTTTGTTTTCTGACTGTATAAAAAACCAAGGAAATCATCAGGCCATAATGAGAAATCAAAGGAATCATTCTGTGGAAAATACACAGGGATAGGAACAGGGACTGAACCTGTGGCTTCTTCAGTGCAGGGTGAATGCAATTCTCTACCAATGCATGTTGGCACTTTCTCTACAACTATAACACTGCCTAGGGAGCTTAAAGGTCATAGAGCCACTATGTATCGGGGTGGCTTTATACATACCTGAAAACAATCCTTTTATGCCCATTCACTGTGTGGCTTATGCTAAGTATACTATTTTTAAAAATAAAAATTTCCCTTTCTGCTGTTCAATTAACAAGCATTTTTGTCTATCTTCCCCACTGGGGGGAACAAAAAGCCCCTGTGACAAACACACAGAGCTGAGCCGAACAACTTCCCTTCCTCTCCATGTCCAAACATGTGTCTCTCTCCTTCTGCCTGTGCTGGTCATTGTCTCTCTCTCAGGAGGTGGGGAGCAAGTTTTGTTTCTCCTCCAGAGCTAGGATCTGCCACCATGTTAATCAGCACTGTCAGATCAGTCAGAACTGTTTGCTTTTACATACATGTTATTGCCATAACATGTATGCTGCTCTCCTGGTTTTGCCTATCTCATTCTGCATCCAAGTCTTGTGAGGTTTCTCTAGAAGCACACTTTCCTCAATGTTTCGTAGATCACAATTGTATCTGAATACATTTAAGTCACCATTTGGCTCAGCCATTCCCACATAATGGACTCTCCAGTTTTTTGCCACCACAAAAAGAGCTGCTTTAAACATTCTTGTACATATAGGACCTCTTTCTTTGATCTCGTTGGGGCCTAGTGGTAGTACTGCAGGGTGATGGAGTATATAAAGAATTTGGTAACTTTCTGGGTATAGTTTCAAATTGCTTTCCAAAATGGCCGGACCAATTCACAACCCCATCAACAATGCAATAATGTGCCTGATTTTCTGAAGCCCCTCTAACATTTATCTTTGCCAACAGGACAGGTACAGGATGGAATTTCTGAGTTGCTTAAATGTGCATTTGGAGCATTTCATAATTAAGATTTCTTCACTTAAAAAAAAAAGATGTCATTTTCTAACAATATAAACAATGGTGCCATATAAGGTTATACTTTACTGGTAAATTGCAACTAATCTGAAACAGCTTCTTTAGTACAAGAACCAAATGTTTAGTATTACATCTGTCAAAATATTCTTTTAGGAAATATTAAACAATTCAGTTCCTGGCATGACATTTTTGTCCAAATGGTTACATGTTCTAGCACTACAAAGCAGCTACAGTAATTTTTTTTCGTGCTGGATAAAACAATCCCCTCCATGCCAAAAAAACAAAAAAACAAAAACAAAAAACAACCCCCTCCAAATAATACAAAAGATACAAGGGTAGTAGCCAGCATTAAAATTAAACGAAATTCATTAAAACTATATATATTTAATGGTAGTGCAAAGGACCTAGGATATTCGAATAAGTGAAATAGCTAAAAAGGTTGGAAAACAATCCCAATGAAATACCACCTATCATTTAAAATTTGTGTACAAAGAAATTTTAGTATATTAAGTTTTGAAATGTTTGCATAATGCATACTTACATATAAAATATGTAATTTTTATATTACATGCATTAAATTTTATGTGTGTATGTATATCAATGTTAAGATATTCCTTGATAAAAAATGGCTAAAATGACTAACATTTTTTAGAATTCTACATGAAACAACTACCTACATTACTTCTTTGTTTCTCCTAGGTCCTTCAAAAGGGCGAAAGGGTAGCGACCCTGTTGCAGCATGGTAAAATGTTACTCCAATGCTCCAAAGATCAACCGTTGCACCATATTTCTTCTGATGGTCTTTCCTTAGCACTGCTCGTTCATACATATCAGGATGCTGACAGAAAAATATATAAATACATATGAGATATAAGGCAATCTAATAAAAATTTTCTGTGTACTCATACAAAGGATCATCAGATATATTCACAAGTTAGTTACAGGTATTCATAAACATAGGATATACTACAGGTATGTGACAGGCACGTACTATACACTGTTGTTATTCCTAGACATACTATATACAGAGGGAATAAAAAACTAAACACCTAGTCTGTTCAAAGAACTGAGAATACCAAGATAAAAATAGTCCCTAATCTCAAATAGTTTACAATCCACACCACTTGTGAATACAGCATGTACACAGATAGGTAAGTAACGCCAAGGTAATCTGTGGAAGAAGAGAACACTAGCAAACAACAGGAGATTGAGGATGACTTCATGAAGGTGGCACCTCAGCTGAAAATAAGAATACTGAAAGAGATGACAATAGAGTAGTATGTTTTGGATATGTGGACTGGCTTGATTGAAAGCATGGATAAAGGAGATGGAATACTGAGTCTGAGGAATAACTCGTCATCTAGCTTTGCTGAAATCTGGAGTGTTAAAGTGTGTTTTTAAAATAAAACTGAAAAAGAAGGTAGAAGCTGGATGCTAGAGAGACTTAAAAACATGCCTGATCATTTGTATTTTATCTTAAGAGGTAACAAATTTTTTGAGCTGAGGTCATGGCTAGTCAGACACAATGTCACATGTTAAGGTAAAACAGAATTAACAAATCTGTCTTTTTAGATAATAGCTAAATGGTAAAATGTACATAAAAGAAATTTGTCCTTTTATGTTTCAAGCTACAGTTATCAGATGCAGGAAGGTCACCAATTAAAAAAAATAAATTCTTTGGAGGTACACGGGAAACAACCTACCCAATTTTTTTTTATTATTTAGTAAACCTATTTACTCTCAACTTTGATAATCTATGTTTTCCTATAAGACATCTTCATTATGGCATGTAAACGATCCTGGATGAAGAGCATAAGCTTAATTAGGCCCTACAAAGTGGGCAAGTTCAAGATGATGTTCCAAGATGTCATCCAAAGACCATGCTGAGAAAATGTGATACAATGGCAAAAGCACTGGTGCTGGAGTCAGAGGATGTATGTTCAAATTCAGCCTATCATTTACTATCTGTGTAACTCTAGGCAAAACACATAACCTCTCCAGCCTCAGTTTCTTCAACTGCAAAATGAATGAGTATGACGAGGTAATCAGTAAGGCCCCTTCCAGCCCTAACTCTATCATCCTCTATGAGCTAATAACCAGCTAAGTTTGGAGAACTTCAGCATCACTAGTTTAGTCACAGAATAATGAAGTTTTCAGCCATCTTGGGAAGACTCCCAACCAAATTATAGCCAGGTTTATAATCTGAGTCAAAGGAGGAAATACCCAAGTCAGTGAAACCAGGCACAGGGAGGCAGAACTAGCCTGGATAATCAGAGCACTTCAATTCAAGGCAGGGTCAAATCAGAGTCTGGAGATCTGTGCCAAGTCTTCTCTGTGAAGAAGAGGTCTAAATCCCACACAAATTCCAACATTAGAATGTCCTAAACCAGTCAAGTGAAGTTCAATAGTTTCTAATTCCATAAAGAAAAAATTTAGAGTTTTTCAGCTACAAAGCTATTCAACACTGACCAAGACAGGTCTTTTCAGTGTGGCTTTGCTTATTTATTATGTGTTTCCAGAAAATATACTCTCACATTCAAATATTTTCCTGAAATAAATCAGAACTTTGGTTTGACAATGTTCTCAGGGTCTACACTAAGGATAATTTGAAAGGTGATCCTTCTTAGTAAATTCCTTTGGATGAGGTCCAAGACTAACTTACTTTATAATGAATTCTTCTCTACAGCAAACGTTTTAGGTAGGGTGTGCCAGTGTATAAACATAAACTGAATACTTCATTAAGATAGTAAGGTAATTGAGGACAAGGACCAAACATCTAATAAGAGTTGGGATTTTTTTAAATAGCAAAAATTTAAGTTCTATATAACAAAGGCATCAGTAGAGCTAAAAATCAGAGAACCCTTACAAACCTAGATTTAACTTTTCATCTTTCAAATGACCATGAACTCAAAAGAGATAAGACCCCCAATCCTCTACATTTAGTGTAACCATAGTAGAAGACAATTTATGGATAATGAATCTCCTTTTCCCACCTGCTACTGTGGGTTTATTGGTAAATTACATTTCAGATGAATCTCTTCAGCCAACTACCAAATATTCTTACCAAATATTCTTCTGTGCCATACAAAGAAACAAATTGCTCATCATCTTCTAATACTCTAGCAGCACCAAAATCTGTCAGTTTGTAAACAGACTGTCCATCTTCCCCTATAACACGCATGATGTTGCCCGGCTTGATGTCACGGTGCACGATTCCATTTTCTCGGAGGTGATTCATTCCACCCACTTCAGCACCAAATACAAAACAAAACACGAAAGTTGTGTAGCAATCTGTATATTCTGTGCGTGTGTGAGTATATTTAATTTATATATATGATCATTCAATATTAAAAATCCATTAAACCAAAGTTTTCCCAGTATTTTAAGACAAGACAGGGATAATGAATGATATTTTATATTAACATCTTGTACTTTCCTGAGGGTTATAATATGATCTTGACCAATTTACTCTGGGTGTGATTCAAAAGTCTTATGTACGGGAAGAAAAATCTCGCATAACAGAATAAAGAATATTTTAATGTATTATTATTATTACTCCATGGAAATACGTGACAAAAATAGACCTAAATCTAAGAACTGGAGGACTCCTTCCTAGGGTTACAACTTCTAACCTCAGTCTTACACATCTCTTACATGCTCAGAAGCTCCAAATAAATGACATGAAACTGGTAAGAGAGTACCAGAACTACAGTTATCCCTTCCACATCATGGAAGTTAGGGGTGTGGTACACCCATGATGTGGAAAATTCATATAAAATTTCTGGCCCTCCCTTCGTACCAGAAGTCTGAAGTATTTTTTTCTTTTCTGGGGTGTTTACCATATCTTATCGTAAAACTTGGGTTAATATACAATAATATATATGTATTTTATGCATTTCTGAGTTTCTAAACTTTTTCTGTGCTGCCTGCTGGCCTTCACATGTCATGGGTGGCTTCTGCAAAAGTTCCCATTTAATTTCATATGCTAAACTGTGGTACATTGAAATTGTGAGGAGAAAGTCCCAATGTGGAAGGGATAACTGTACTATTACCGGGAATCTATTTGCCCTACAATCAAACAATCAAAAAACATTTATTAAGCACCAACTATATCCCAGGTACTTTGCTGGGGATACAAACACAAAAAAGAAATGGTACAATTCCTACTCTGAAGGAGCTTACATTCGATCAGAAAAGGTAGGGTGTGTGTGTGTGTGTGTGTGTGTGCGCGTGTACACAACATAAATTTTAAAATACAAGATAATTGGGGAAAGAATATGCTAGCATGTGAACAGGATCAGGAATAAAAACTAATACTGTGCCCAGAACTACTCTAAAAATGATCTAAGACTCCTGAGTGAAAGAGATAAAAATATACAAATCTGAAAAGAATTAAGATTAAATTTTAAAAACTGATTCAACATACCCACATCTCTCAACACAATTAAAAACTCCGATTCTGGTAGTCCATAGGCATTGGATGGCTCTTCTAGAACAGTGTATAAACTACCACATGGGCAAAATTCCATGACAAGTACTTTATGTCTTGTAGTAGTCTGAGAAAAACAAACAAACAACCAGTGGCTGAGACAGTATAAGAGCATAAAACACAGTAACTTCATCCATATTCCCAGGACTTACTGTAATGATTTGTAAGAAGACACTTTCTTACAATAACTTTGGTGCTTAGTTCTACTTAAGATCTTCTAAAATTCTACTCAATCAGGAAGATGAATTGCTAAAAACAAGGACTAAATTTAGAGATAATCATCACTTTTAAAATTTCATAGTTTCCCAAAATTATAACTCTTAATAAATAGTACCTAAAAAGGCACAATACTACAAAGAAAACAATTTTTAACAGAAAACATTTAAGTTTAACTACTCCTATTCACAAACACACCTGCTCCAAGGATAGAACCATACTCTTAAACTAACTGACTGGTCACATGCTGAACAACTCCCATCTGTCTAATCAGAGTCTAGCCTGCCCAGGGCTGCTACAGAGACGATAAATTTTAAAAAGTAATTTTGCTTTCTTACCTTCTAACACTTTTAAAATGTTCATTGTTTCTAAAAGTACACAGTATAGAATATAGCTATAAAATGCTTAGTTTCTATGCCACAGAATCAGAGATTTTTAACTTAAAGCTACGTTAGAGATCATGTCATTTTACAGAATAATTACTGAATAACTGAGCTCCATAAAGCTCCAGTGACTTGCCTAAGGTCACATAACAAGCAAGTGGCAGAGGTGACATTAGAATCCAGGCCTCTGACTCCAAATTCAGTACTCTTTGAAATGTAAAGTGGTAGAGCAGTTGTACAAATAAATGCATGCAGAAAACTTAGGGTAGGTAAAAGTTTATGAACAGAAATCAACCTTGTTTCTGCAAGAAATTACAAAAACTTTACCAGCACACAACGCTGTTCTTACCTACATAAGGTTTTACTCATTAACAGATAGTAAATAAAATAAATTAAACCACTGCTTTGTACCAACCATTTGTTTACTCTGTCAAGCTATTTATAAGGCTACATTAAGATTGTTGCCATTTCTAAACTTTTAATTCTATCTAAAGGTACATCCTGACTTCTGGTTAAGCTGGATATGTGAAAGGCCACACAGAGGACAGATCTATCTCTCCCCTTACCCTCTCCCCCATCCCCTGACAGAACAATAATAAACAAGTGAAGCTTCTCCCATTTAGACTTTCATGTACCCACACAAACACATATGCAAGTACAATCACAAGCACAAACATGAGCCGGAAGTCAGAAGAGGTGGGGTGAGAGCTCACATCAGGAAAGATAGCATAAGCCCTGGTAAACAACCATGAAGCCTGCAAGCACTAGGAGGGGATCTAAATCACAGTAAATGGACCTGGCGTCTGAAAGCTTTGTGAGAGTGGGGTTATGCCAGTGAAGCCAGGGTCAGTTCTGTTAAATAAGTCTGTAGTAAGTCTGAAGAAAGCAGCTATTCCAAATGAAGATGCCCCAGGAGGTTCACATGTAAGTATTAGCTCTGGTAATGTGGGCTTGAAGACAGATCTCCAAGTTGTTAAAACAGTACCAGTGGACACAGCCTTCCCCCATAAGGTAACTGCACAGGGAGGCAGAACCAGCTTGGACAATCAGAGTACTTCAAGTCAAGGCAGGGTCAAATCAGAGTCTGGAGATCTGTGCCAGGGAGCTGTGAAAAAGAGATCTAAATCCCACACCATTTCCAACATTAGAATGTGGGCTGTCAGGACTATTACAGCTAGTAGAACCAATCTCTGATTAAGAATTTGTGCAAGAAATAGGACACAAAGATAGGACAATGTCAACAGTCAAAGTGGATCACCAGTAGAAGTCAGAGATTAAAGCTAAAGATGGGGTCTACTACCAGCCACCCCATCCAGAAAGACAGCAGCAGTGGCATACACACTGCAAACATCTGGACAGGCTCAAAAAGTGTCTATTTAATCCATTCAAGAATATCGGAATGGGTAGACCCTGTCTGTTCCTGGCACAAAGCTCCTATATACCAACAAATGCCGGAAACAGCAGTAAACTAAACACAATGAAGAAATGCTACGTATTTAGAGAAACCCAAGAGGAAAATCCAGGAGAGAACTACACAAGTACAAGCACAGCCTCAAAAAAGCTGGTTATGGGAGATGTTTAGTGGCTAGTGAATGGGAACAGAAAGGAACACACACACACATCTGTCATCTATGCAGGGTATCTTTATAAAAATTAATCTTCTGCTAAAGCATAAAATCATCATAAAAATGTAGAAAAGTAGAAATATTAAACACAATCATTACTGGTCACAATTGATGTAAAAAGTTTAACCATGAAAGGGCATTTGAAGAAAGTATTCACACTTAAACATACACAAAATAATTTAATCCTATGGAACTGCTGGGTCTGAAAACAAACAGAAACAATAGATAACTCTGCCAAAGATGAGACAACATATCAAAACTATTGAGATGAAGCCAGAATCATACCTATGTGAAAATTTAAATCTAAGTACTTTTATCAAGAGGGAAAAAAAAGATCAATAAATCATGCAGGAAACTGAAAGAACAAACACAACAAAACTGGAAAAACAACATCAACAAAAATTAAACACAAGAATAGAAATTCAAAGAAGAGGTAAAGAAAACTGAAAACATAAAAAAGGTTAAGGAAAACTAATAAATGATCACCCATGTTTAATTAAAAAAGAGGAAAATCAAAGTACAATACTAAAAATGAAAAAGGAGAATTCACAGCAAATGAAGAGCAAGGAAAACGTATAAATTAAGACAAGAACTTAAATGAATATCTAAAAAATATAAAATACAGATTAACAGAACAAAGAGGCCTTCACCCAATTTCAGAAAAAGAAACTGAACAAGGCATAAAAGGATTTCCAAATAAAACACCTCTAGCACAAGATGCATTTGCCAGTGAACTGATATCAAAAATGGCTGATGTGGAAAAATAGTTCAAGGAGAGATAATTTAAGAACTATTCAACTCCCTGAAAACCATGACTTTAAAAAGCCTGGATATACTATACTTTAAGAAATCATAAATGAAAATTGTCCAAATCTGCCCAGAGAACAAAGAAAAGATAGGAAAAAAATGCAAATTACATTCTGAAAAGAGTTCCAGGAAAGTCATAACCCAAATCCTAAACTTCCACAAACAAAAATTATCGCAAGCAGTCAGAAAGAAATATATCAAGAACCAAGGAAATATAGTCAGGAACACACAAGGCTTATAGCTACCTATAGTAGCTTCTACTATAAACGAGGGAAGAACTTGGAAAATAATATACCAAAAGATAAAGGGAAAAAAAAGGCTTACAACCAAGGTTAAGTATAATCTTAAACATGGACTTTTACTGGAATAGAAAACTTCTAATCATTTCTGATGAAAAGATCAGAGCTGATTCAGAAGTCTGAAATGCAAACACAAAAGCCTAGAGGTAAATGTATTTGGGAATTTGAAAGAAGCTGTATGATGATACAGGGCTAACATTTTAGCAAAGAAAAAAGAAACAAGTGTCCCTCCAGAACTTCTTCAAAGGTACTGAGGAAATTAAATAAGAAAAATAGCAATCCTGAGAGGAAAGAGAAGGAAGGGTAAGAATGTAGAAAGGAGGAAAAGTAATGGAATGATTTCTCATAGCTGAGAGAAAGGAGGAAGGGACGGGGGAGTGGGCATCAGATGAGCATCACTATTATCTGAAATGGATAAAGGAGGGTTAAACAAACACAGGGATAGGGAGGAGATAGGAGGCTAGGGAGAGGGAATAGTTATAAACAAAACAAAGTTCCTAATCTTCAAAGGAGATTAAAAGAGAAAAAAGGAAAGAGAAAGAAAAGAAATAGAATCTAAGGGAATGCCTCAGATTGCCTCTCGGACAACTGAGGAGTAGCTGAATGAACTGTGTGGCATGTGACCATAATTGAGTATTACTGTACTGCATAAAATGATGAAAGCAGACTCAGGGAATCCTGGGCAGTATAAACTGAACAGAACCAGAAGAATCCCTATGTTGACTACGACATTGTAAAAGAAAACACTGAAAAACTGAACAACTATGATCAAAACAAAACAATGACCAATAGTGATTCCAGAAGACTGATGAGGGGGTACTTCTTGGCAGAGACATGACAGACTAGAGATGCAGAATGAGGTATACATTTTCAAGCAAGCTGCAAAATGCTTAAAAACCAAGATCAACAAAAATGTTCCAGACTCCAGAAGACTGATGAAGTATGCTTTCCACTTCTTGCACAAAAGGTGAAGGACTAGAGGTACAGTATGAGACACAGCCAATGACTGGATTGGTTTTTTAAAAAGTATAATTGTTACAAAGAGGACTTTTATTTAGAGTTAGAGAGAGAGGGGAATATATTAAGGGAGGGTAATGATATATCCAAATACAGAATACAAGAAAAGAGTATCAATCAAACATGAAAAACAAAAAAACAACAAAATACACACAAAGAAAACAGAAAGAAGTTCTGAAGGGGATCTAGAAAGGCAGGGTCAGTGTTATATTTACTGCTTAACTGAAATTCAAAACCATAAAGCAACTCAGCAAGGCAGCTCAGCAATTGGATATCACTCCATTTTGGTTTTGCCCACATTTCCTTGTAAGATGTTTCTCTTTGAGGGAGTAGAGAGGTTTTTCTACCTCCTGTTACTTGAGAAAAATCATTTTATTAACATTATCAAGCATTTTCTCTATTCCTAAGAGTCTTTGAATGAATAAAGAATGTTATTGTGTTGTAATATCTTACACACAGAAGCAACAAGAAGAAAAATGCTAAGTATAGATTTTGATACTATGTACCTTCCCTATGAGTCCTCTAATGTCTTCCAAGTCTTCAGGTACCAAAATCAGACTGGACTTAAATTGTGTTTGAGTAACACATATTTATACACACACACACACACACACACTCTCTCTCTCTCTCTCTCTCTCTAAAGGCTAAAGATACTTTAAAAGAGAGTCATGCTTTACTACACAATCCTTTTTCTGTTCTTTGTATAGGGAAATGGTCATGTTTGTTGATGTGTATAAAGTTCATAATAACAAAAAAAAGTTCTAAGAATTATCCCCATTTCTGTTACCGTTTCCTTTTAATAAGTCCCATTCATCTTGTCTGATCTCCAAATTTTGCTCTTCTCTTTTCTTCTCCACTGGCTTCTTCCACGTGACTGACTTTCCCCTGTATTTTATTTATATGTGCATTTAGCTATGTTCCTCCTAGTATTATACCATATATTTAGAATTCTAACCTCTATCATTTATTGTTTATTTCTAGGAGATTTTTTTCTGATTGCCTTTCTATAATGGTCCTTATTCATTTAAGCTCCTGTTAGCTGGGTAGTACAGCGGCAAGAGCTTTGGGTTAGAAGTCAGAACACTAGATTCTTGCCCTTATAAGTTGTGTGAATGGGACAGTCATTTACCTTTTCTTCACCTATCAATTGGGGGTAACAATACCTGTCTCAGAGGACTGCTGTGAGGATCAAATGAAATCACGATGTAAACTGTAAAGCACTCCACAAATACAAAACAGTACTAAAATTATTAAAAACAAAAAGCTAAGTATATACCTAATAATACCTAGAACTTATATAACTACAAACATAAGATATACTTACCTCCTCTTCAATAGCAAACAATTTGACAATATTCTTGTGGTTTAATTTTTTCAAGACTTCAAATTCTCTCATCTGAACATCCACAGGACGAAGGAAACTTATGCTATTAAATACCTTGACTGCAAATAAATCACCAGTTTTCTAAAGAGAAAGATGTAAAATTAAACATATTACATGGAAAATTAAAATCATTACAAATGTTCATGTCTTTGTAAATTATTTGGTACAAAGGCTACTTAAATTTAAACAAAAGTATAAGAATTATGTCACACAAACACTTTTAGTTTCTGTTATAACTATCATGGCTTAGGAAGTACTTAATCTATACATGAGCAAGACTGAATAAAATCTACATTTAAATGTGATATATGCTTAATATAATTTAGAGCACGACACAGCTAACATGGGATACTAACAGTTTTTGTACCAGTAGAAACTTCAGAAACAAGAGACATTATTTTGAGTACCTAAATATCTAAATTACTACATACTAAAACTTTGCACATAAAAAGCAATCATTATAAAAAAATGATATTGGGGAATGCTAAAAATATTGTGATACAAGACTGTAAGGGAATATTACTATATGGTAAAAAATGATGAATCTGATGAATACAGAAAAGAACAGGAAGATTTATATGATGTGATATAAAGTAACATAAGGAAAATCAGGAAAAGAACAATGACTACAACAATGTAAACGGAAAAATTAATGACAAAATAAATGAAACAGAATGTCATATGATTATAATGACCAGCTTGGCCCTCAAGAAGAGATATGAGAAGGCACCTTCCCTGCCCACCTTTTCTGTAGCGCTCAGGAACAATGGCTATGATGTCAAACTTCTTCAATGCTGGTTAGTTTGGCTGAACTGTTTTCACCCCTTTTACTCTTTGTTATAAGGAATGGCTTTCTGAAAAGAGGCTATACTAGAAGATGTAGGTGATATAAAAACAAAAGATATCACTAAAAATTGATTTTCATTTAAAAAAATCAAAGATCATGATGAGCTCTTTGAAAAGCCACAGATTGGGGTGGCCAGGTAGCACAGTGAGTAAGAGCACTCAGCCCCAGAGTCAGGATGACCTGGGATCGAATCCGGGCTCAGACACTCAGCACCCACTCAGAAACACCTGGCCATGTAACCTTAAGCAAGTTACTTAACCCCAATTGCTTAAAAGAAAATAAAAAAGAAGAGCCACAGATCTATAAAGTCAACATAACAACATAAGAATCATAAATTTCAGAGTTGGAAGGGTCCTTGGAAACCATACAGTCTCAACCCACTACTGAGCAGTAATCTCCACATGGTCATTGAGGTTCTCGCTATCTGAATACCTTTCAGTGGTGGGGAACCCATTACGTATCAAAAAAAATTTCACCTGGTAGCAGCTATTTAGTGGTGACAATATGTATTCTTCCCCATACTTCATTTGCTTCTCTAATTTGCATTTCCTAGTGCTGCCTTTTGGAGCTAACTAAAATAAATCTCATATCTTCCACATGATAGGCATATATTCAAGTACAAGCAGAGAGTCATCATATGTCTCCCCTACCAAGTCTTCTCTTTTCCAGGATAAATAATAACTACAACTAATATTAATTTATATCTTCATCTTGTAGAAAGTCTTAATTTTCAGATCAGGCCACTTCTACAACTTTTTTTTTTAAAGCTACAGTGAATCAGAGTTTCTTTCCTATTCAACGGTTACTCAAGTTTGATCACGTATGACTAAAGTTACTTAAATTTACTGAAGTTTTTTTTACTAAAGTTACTTAAATTTACGGTTTTTAAAATCTCCTGTTAAATTTAAAAGAAAACATTATATTAACATATGCTCCTGGCACAGGTGGCAGATACAAGTTACTACTCTGAATGAACACCAAATCAAAAGGAAACAGAAAGTGTAACTTATCTATTTCACTCTCAGGCCCAAGGGAAACCTTAACTGCATTTAGCAATGGCTGCAACCTAATTAGTTTCCTTTGTAATTCTATGTATTTCATTTTATGCATTTACAAACATTCTTCTGAGAAAGGTAGTCCATTGGTTATACCAGACTGATGGCTATAGAGGTCCCTAACACACACAGAAGTTAAGACCCCTATAACAGAGATTTAAAAATACATTCAAATTGGGGTGGAGGACACAAAAACATTAATTTTAAACAAAGACAATTCAATCAACTTAAAAGAAACCTTCCAAATCAATGACCAAAACCAGGTTTCATGACAGCCTTAAATAGTGTATTCTGGAGTCTAGTTTAATTACTGCTTGCTTAAGTCACTTTTCTGCTATCATCCCGGATCTGTGAAGGTGGTTCCTCCTTCCACTTGCAACCTCTCCCTTTTTTTTTTTCTGAAGTTCATTCCTATATAGTGTTCACTGAAAAACAGCAAATACAAGGTGCCTTGGGAGGCTCTGCTATATAATGGGACAAAGCATTTAATGTGGAGTTGAGAGACCTGGGGGACAAATCCCACATCTGAGATACAACGGGTATGATCACTTAACCTTTCTGAGCCTCAGTTTCCTCATTTGTAAAGTGGGGTAATACCTACATTACTTTACAGAACTAAGATCTGACAGTATTTCAACAGCTTCCTTTTACATATGTATGTGGGTATGTATATATATATATATATATATATATATATGTATACACAAACACATATATAGTTATTTTAAACATGTTTTAACATGTTTCTCCCCATGCATGTGTTATGAAGTGAGTTATCATACTATTTATCTCCTGCTTCTGGGTTTTCATGACATGATTCTCTCTTGGTTCTCCTGCTACCTGTTTGACTGTTCCCTCTCGGGTTCTCTGGGGCCATCATCTTCATTACGCCCTCTGTCAGCATTCCTTTGGGTCTCTTCTCCCTCTGTACGATCTTGGCAACATCATCAGCACCTATGAGTTGAAGTGTCATCTCTATGCAGATGATTCTCCCCCCAAGCATGAGAACTGCACCATCAGAAATATACATCATATACACTTCCTTTTATTCATTTATCTTGATTTGACTTAAAGTCTTGATCAACTGTTTCCCGCTTCATATCCATTCTCATTTTCAATCTATCCAAATTAGACGACTCTCCCTCTTATCCAGGGGCTTGGCATCACCTTCTATGCCACACTGCTTCGCACCACTAGTCCCAAGTCCAAAGTCTCTGACCATAAGACCAATCTAGATATATCTCTCATCTTCAGGGGGAAAGATCATTTTCTTTACAGTTACCTGAACACTCCAAAACATCAGCATTCCTTTGACAGTGCCCACTGAACTTCCAAAGCTGGTCTGCTCCCCTGCTCTCTAAGCATAATGCCATCTTGTCTCAAACAAAATGATAAAATTTGTTAATGCTAGTTTGGGGCTGGGGCTGGGGTACGGAGTCCCAGAAAAGTACTTGAGGTAAAGGAGAGTTCAGTGCAAAAACAGAGAACTTTATCAGTGAGACTGAAATTATCCCTACAATGTGCATTTATGTGCTTTCCCTAGTTTGGGCAAGGCTGCTCTAATCTCAAAATGAATTCTTTGCTCAAAAAGCAATCTATCTTTTACAACTTTGCTTCTCAATATCTCAACCCTCTAAATCAAAGGTTCTTCACTTGGTATCCAGGAAATTTAAAGAAAATGATAACTGTATTTCAATGTAACTGTCTTCCTTAGTCTATCTTATTTATGCATTTAAAGTCATTATTCTGAGAGGTTCATGTTATAATTTTTACCAGACTGCCAAAGAAGAACATGATACAAAAAAGTTTAAGAACACCGTTTTAGGATCACATCATTGCATGTCCAGTATGTACATTCAGTTTTCAGTTATCAAAGCCTCGTGACAAATTGACTGAGAGCAGTTAGTTACTTATTGCCTCACTAATCTCTGGTTTCGATTCCTTCTCACTAGATGGCTTACTTGCAACTTAAAGCACAAGAGGCCTGGCCACCAGGAATTCAGTGTTCATTCAGGTTCAGCAGAATCTCTACTGCCCTTCAGGCATGCCTTTCTGAGCTAACACTGTACTTGCCATGATCAACGTGGAAACATAAAGGGAGTCGTGTTATAGTGTTATATTTTTACTGATCAGGGATCATGGCCATTTAGACCTGTTTCCTGGCTCTTTACCTCAGGCCTAGACCTTGCTCCCTCCTTTTCTCCAGCTCTGATTCCCTCCACCTCCTACGAGAAGCCTCTCGCAGGCCTCTTAATCTCAGTGCCACCCTCTGAATGATCTCTCCTTTATCCTGGACGCAGCTCGTTTGGACCAGTTGTTTGCATGTCATCTCTCCACTAGACTGTGAGATCCTCAGGAACAGGAACTGTTTTTGCCTTTTTTGGCATCCCCAGAATTTAAGCACAACTTTACCGAATACTCAGGGGATTAATGAGTGGTTGCTGACTTCTTGCTGCTGTTGACTTTATGGGTTGCAATATATCCTAATCCTCTACCTGAATTGACTAGACTGGCCTAAACTAGGTCCAAAATAGTAGATCACAGTTCTTTCAAGGCTTCCTTCAACTCTACTTCTGCACCCAGCTCTTCCTTGCTGGTCTAAATCAGGTCCAAAACAGAAGCCCCTCTTGCTAGTTTTTCCATCTGCATGAAATGTCACAGAGCTCGGCTTTACTGAAGGGAAACCTCTAGTGAAGGAGCTGTAGTCCACCCTCACGACTACATCAGGCCCTCGAGTTCTTTCTACCTTCTACTGTGGTAAACCAGCATCCCTTTCTGCCTCCTGTAATCTGTTCTTGCCTGCCACGGATCCTTATCCAAATATCCTGTGCCACACTTCCCCCTCAAGCTGATGTATTTCCACACAGAATAACTTCAATATACAATCCCAATTAGAGCTGCCTCACTGCCCCTATTGTATAATCTGTACCTTTTGAATAAAACATACCCTTCTACAGCGTAAGTCATAATTTAACCAAGCTTCAATATGAAGTTACAACTACCTCCTTGGGTTAAGAACTCTAGTTCACTTTAATATTCATGTCCTGCATACTGGTGGTGTCAAGATAGCTAAGACCAATCAATCAAGAAGCATTTATTAAAGACCAATTATGTTCTTGGTACTGTACTAGGAACATAAAGAACAACATGAAATAGTATTTGGCTACAAAAAGTTTGTATTTGCCATGAAGATACAATATGTACGACTACAAATAAATAAAAAGTATGTGCAAAATCAATACAAAGTAGTTTGGGGCAAAGGAGGGACTAGCAGCTATAGAAATCAGAAAAGGCTTCATGTACAAGGTAAATTCACTTCAGCTAAGCTTGTAAGGAAATTAGGGATTCTAAAGAATGAATGAAAAAGCATTTAACTACAGGTGTGGAACATTTAATATAATGTTAATTTTTTTTTTTTATAGTTTTGCCAAACTTTTTTTCCTTCTTATTCTTTGGGAGGGAGAGTAATGCAATGGGAAATGTAGATGGTATAAAACAAAAGATACAACTGGAAACTTATTTTAAAAAAAGAAAAAAAAATTGAGTGTTTAGCAACTGTGCTAAGATGTGAGAAATAAAAACAGAAAAGAAAGGCAGTTCCTGCTTTCAAAGGAGATCACATTCTGGGGGGGTGGGGGGGGAAGGGAAACAACACAATTGGAGGGTCCAGCAGGACTAGTGGGGGAAGGCTCAGGGATTTTTAAGATATGGTAGCAGGATGGATGGTAAGTGCCAGGGCTCCTTGGTATGCTTCTGCAGAACAGATGGTAAAGCTGGGAAGTCTGAAGAAGTTGTAGCAGCAAGTATCCCAAGCATCCTTAGGGTTTGCTGCCCATACAGGTTCTTGGATCTGCTTTGATAAAGGAAAGCAACTCAAAATGGGTTAACAAGCTTACTTTAATCAGTCAGACATATATCGTTTACCTTGTTCAGGGGAAAAGGTCAGCACCCCGAACTTCAAAGTACACAGACAGAAACAGATCTAGTAGACAGATTTCAAACTGTCCAACCATTACATCCATACCAAATTAACATCTGGGTTTCAACATCTGGGTTTTTCAAAGCCGAGGAGGGGCTCTCAACCTCGGCTTCCCAGAATCCAGATCAAATCACAGACCACTTCTCAAAGTGAGCCCCAAAACAAAGCTACACATCAGGACTTATATAGCCTTCTCCTGGCTCAGAGAATGTAACAACCTTTTGGACCCACTGACCAATCAAAAAGTACATACTGAAAAATTAGCCTCCTACCCCAGGCTTCAGGTGCACTTTAGCCTAGGGGCAGGGAAGATCTTCCAAATTTGCATTCCCATTACAGAAGTCAACAGCAGCAGGGTAGATGGCAATGATCAAGGTCACTGACTGGGCTGGAATTCAATCCAAGGTCATCTGACTCCAAATCTGGCACTCTTCACTGCACCACACTGTCCATGGTCTTTGACTTGTACACTAACCAAGCCATTAATTCCTGAAAGTAGGTCCCCCTAAGTTATATGATTATATAGACATGACAAGGAATGCATTCCAAGAATGGTCAGACCATGCAAAGGCACAGGGACTGCAGATGGAAAGTTGTGTGTGAGGAATGGTAATAAGGTCAGTTTGGTTAAGACTCACAAAATGCATGAAGGAGAGTAACACATAATAAGGTTGGGAAAGAAAATGAAGGGCTTTAAATAATAAACAGCTAGGTAGCACACTGCATAGAACACCAAGCCCAGAGTAAGGAAGACCTGAGTTCAAATTCAGTCTTGCACACTAGTAGGTGTGTGACTTCGGGCAAGTCATTTAATCTCCATTTGCCTCAATTTTCTCAACTGTAAAGTGGAGATAATAACTGCACCTACCTACCTCCCAGGGTTGTTGTAGGGATCAAACAAAATATTTATAAAGCACTTAGCCTGGCATACAGTAGATACTATATAAATGCTAGTTATTACGCTAGAGAAAGTAAGAGCCATTGGAATTTAATGACTAGAGGATTGCAAGATCAGACCTGTGCTAGAAGAAAAATACTCAGGCAGTTATATGGAAGATAAACCAAAGAAGGGAAAGGCTTGAGACAGAGACTAATTAGAAGACCATTACAATAGATTAGAGGCCATATAAATCAACTTGTGAAATGAGGTTAACTCTAAGGTTGTGAACCTGGTTGACTAGAAGGGTGGTGGTGTCTTAAATAGAACCAGGAAAGGTCATAAAAGAGATGGATTGGATAGGCAAGATAGTGAGTTTGTTTCTGGACTTGCAGGATAGGAGACGTCTAGTTTAAAATATCTAACAGGCAGTCGGTGATGTGAGACTGGAGCTCAGGAAAAAGTCTAGTGTTGAATATATGGATCTGGGCATCATCTGCTTAGAGATGACAACTACGAGGGGCAGATGAGATTATCAATAAAGGGTACTGAGTAGAGAAAATCACCCAGGACTCAGCCCTTAGGAGATATCAATACTTTCCCAATTCCTAGATATTGTTTTCTTCGAATCAGCAGCACCTCGTCTATTATTCTTTCTCTATTACATGTTACTCTCTATGGCATTTGCCCTGGCAGTTCATAGTTACAGATTTCTCTCTTCCATATTCATTTAAAAGCACTTTTGATCAGATCTGTAAATTTCCAAATTTTCTTTTGTGTCTCTCAGATGTGTTCCATCCCTAGCCTCTATCTTAAGCCTCGGCCCACAATTCAAGTCTTATTTTAACACCAGCTGCTATTTCCATATCTTTTGTCCTCTTTAAAGTCTATGCCTTCAATCAATAGCAGTGATGAAAATATCACCTCTGCCTCTAAGGTCTTCAAAATCTCTGCCTAAGGACTTTATTACCCCTAAAGATGCTTAACAGGTTTCTTCTGGCAGAATCACATGTTCCTTCATCAATCACCACAAACGGTAGTCCATACTGGATGTCAGATGAACAAGTCTTATGAGGACCCAGTCACATCCCAGATAAGCACCTGGGTAACAGAGGATACCACTTATGTATTCACACTAAGTTGACAAAAGGCCCCGAGCAGACAACTGACAACCATGTTTTTTTTTCCCTTGTGGCCAGCATAAGATGTCCTTCTTCGTGGTGACATCTATAAGTCCTCTCATAATTTTTCTGCTTTCTCTTCAATGCATCCAGTTCTACCTTCAATGGGGAGGATCAAACCTATTACATAACCATACCAGTTCAGTGTTCCTCATTTCCTTCTTTTTTCAGACAACATCCTTTTACTCTCTAACCTCCTGACAGTGGTACGGAACTCTGTCTTCTTTGTTTTCTTCTTAAAGTACTTTTTCTGTTCTTAATGGAACACTTCATTCTTCCTGGTAATTAAGAGAAGAGAAATGTGTTTCTCCAGACATTCGACCTTCTCAAAAGGAGAGCAACCTGCATTCCCTACACATGGAGTCATTAACTGGCTTTGGAAGAAACATGTATGATCTCTGCAAGTCAAGAAAAAGTTTCTTTCATCTTCCACACCCATGGAATTGGAGACCTTGAGTCCCCTGTGACTTTTACTGCAAACTCTTTCAGTCAAGTGCTACAACAAATGGCCTGTTCCCTCAAAAAAAAAAAAGACTTATGGGAGGAAAATATAATTTCAAAATATCTGAAAATCTGGCACAGGGTTCAGACATCAGACAGAATTAAGAAGAAAAGGCAGAAACTATGGAGATTTTAAACAAATTACAGAGCTAGATTTTGACTAGATTTTGAAGTGGAAGAATTTCTCAGCAATTACAACTGTCCAAAAATTCAATGGGCTGCTTCAGGAGGTGTGATTTCTACAGTACTGGAGGCCCTCAAGCAGAGGACAACACTGTTAGAGATATTGTAGAAAGGATTCCTGTTCTGGAATGAATATAACTAGTATGACTTCTAAAAGCCCTTCCAACCAACCCTAAGATTCTATGAGTTTTCAACTATCCATCTCTTTCTTGATACCATTTCTAGCTGAGTTAGCAAGAACATAGTGGGGTCCTCTGAGTGCCAAATTCTATGACAGTCATGTCTTGCCCTTGACATGCAAGAGTTCAAGCACATATACACAGTTTTGGAACAGAAACAACCAATGTGTCACCCAGTTTATACTCACATTATTAATGACTCTAAAAGTTAATCTCCTACATTCTTATACTGTGGTACCACTTTTTTCCATCCTAGAAATCTATAAGCCATCGTCATATCTTCCTCTCAGCTCTGAAGTATCCACAAACCACAACAGTGACTTTCAGTTCTAACTCTCCCTGGGGTAATGTCTAATTTGTAAGCCAACTCCATATTCCTCAAGATTTATGATAAATAAAAGGTAGTTCATAATACTATCGATCAAAATGGGCTTTTTTCTGTTCTTCACATATGACACAGAATATTTCAGCCTTGTGTCTTCTGACTGCCAACCCCTTTTGCCTGAACTCTACCACTTTCCTCCTCAAATCCCTTCTTTCGTTCAAGACATAGCTCAAGCAATACCTTGTACATGAATATTTTCCTGATTCCAACTCCTACCGCCATTCCTACCAGACTAACTTGTCCTTATTTATATTCTTTTTATGCTTCTTCTGCATATGCTTATATATGTATATACTATCTCTTCTGTTTATGCTTTGTATTTATATTTCCAGCCCTCAGACTGTGCCTGACTTCAGAAACCACCCAGCCCAACCCCTTCATTTAGCAGACCAGGAAATTCCTCCCTTAGAAAAAAAGCTAGATTCCAATTTTAAGGGATGATGATTTAAAAAGTTCTAAATACAAACTAGCATACTACAAGTCCTTATGACAGTTTTGTTACACTTTTAAAAAGACCTATGTACAAAATTCCAAACACTCAAAACTGACAAATCAGAGGTTCATTTTAGCATTACAAAACGATTTTTTAATTTACAAAATGAATGATTCCAGTTTACACACTACTACTACACACACACACATACATGCACGCACGCACACATATTCTCTCTCTCCCTCCTGTTTTCCAAAGTTAGGAACCCTGGAATTATATTTCTTGTCTTTCTTTTATCCCTCTTATCTAACGTCACCAAGTCCTATTATTCTTCCTTCGAAATCTCTGATTCACACTGTGTTCTTTCCTGATCCGACCACCATATTCCAAATTCTTCTGGATTCCTCCACGAATCTTCCCACTTGGTTTCCCTACTTCTTATCTGTCCTGTATACAGTTGCCAGCTAATCTTTACAATTCTAGTTTCATCATTTCACTCCCCAGTTCAACAACCTATTTGCTTGAAACAAAATCCAAACTTCTACCCTGATTTAAAGGTTCTCTACCTTTCCACTTTTATATCCCAATAACCCTCAACATTAACCCTCCCCTCTGAGGCAGACTTTTGTCCTCATTCTCATTCAGAAAAAAAGTATCTTTTAAGATATATTTTTATTGTTTAACATCATTTTAAATAAAATTACGAAACTTTCATATTTTTGAATGAGCAGGCTCCTTTTACGAGTATTTATACAAAAATAAATTACACATTATTGAGAATATTTTATAATGCTCTCAAATTCTAAAATTTTTCTCCACACTAACCTTATGTCTTCCACGAAAGACATTTGCAGTGGCTCCTTGCCCTAGGATATCAGACAGGAGCCACAGATGATTAGAAGTACTCTGCATTTCTGTTTGATTAGGGGATCCTCTTCAAATACTGAGGGGAAAAAGATTTAAGATATGTGTATTTATAGACATCTATAAAACATATACACATATTTAAGGCATATTAAATTATTATTTCTTCAAAGCATATAAACAGTTCAATTTCAAATGAGTTCTCAACAACTACCTGAAATGTTAAAATGCCAACTATGAAGAAACATTGAATGATGGTGTCTTAACAGCCTGTACAGGCTCCAAGTGACCTATCAAAGGTACTAATCTATGAGCTCTAACATTACATGGCAATTCCAAAGAAAACCACAATTACTCTTAAATTTTCTTTTCATAAAATAGGTTAAAGGTATATTATTCACCAACTTTCTTTGCCAAGATTTTTGCAAAGAATTAAAAAATTATTTACTTGTAGAATCCTCAGAAGATAAAAGCAAATTGTGTAAATTTTCAGAAAAATATTTGAGATTACTGTTTTCTTCTAGACCAAGGCAAATGCAGTGTTTCAAAGAGCAAAATATCAATTTAAATTCCTTAGCTGCACCATATATGTATATTAAAACTATAACCACTACTGAAAGGTGTGAAAAATATCATTCTTCAAAGATTCTTGGCTTTTTTTTTTTTGGAGTAACCTGAAGTCTGCTTCCTCAAAAATGCCACAATTTACTATGCATCTACACACAACCTTTTAAAATTAAATATCATGCCTAAATTTAGGAAACTCCCCATTCAAAGAAAAGTCATACACTTTAACTTATGTACTTAATGCCCTGGGGTTGCTGACAGGTCAAATGATCTCTCCATAGTCACAAAGCCAATACATGTCATAGTCAGGACTTAAATTCAGATCATACTGGCTCTAAGACTGGCCCTCTATTCATAAATGCAGTCTGCTTCTTAGAATAAATTAGTATGGGCAGTAAAATATTTGAACTCATGCTAGACTAAGGGAAAACTGGGGTACCACTGTTGTAGTAGGTCCAATTTAATTCAAACATTTATGAAGCTTCTACTACTTGCAATATACTAAGATACGAACTGTGAAAGGCAATTTAATTAAGATGCACCCCTACATCCACAGATCTTAAAATCTGGTAGGAGAAAGTGACACATACACAAAGTGGAGATAATGTGGAACCGTAGCTAAGACAGTGAGCTTGGAATAAGAAAGACCTGAGCTCAGTCTTGCCTTGGATACTTTCTGGTTCTAAGACCTAATCACTTAACTTCTCTGTGTGAGGAGGTTGGGGCTGAGGGCCTTTAAGGTCCCTTCCAATTCTAAATCTATGGGCCTAGGAATATAACACAAAATACAATATGATAAATCTTAGTGCAGGTAACTATTAAGTCTGAATAAAGATTATTTCTGGGTCTTGAAAGTTTCATGGAGTAGGTGGTTTGAGTAGAGTTTTAAAGAATGAGTAAAATTTCAATGGATGATCAAAAATTCAATGGATGGGCAAGAGAGAGGTTAAAACTATCAAGTCAGTTCTACCAAAAGAGAAGTCCTGTTAGCTTGCTGCTTTCAGAACAAACTTGGCAAGTTAGTGAACTAGACATAAACATGAATCAAACCTCTACAAAAACGTAGCCTTAGGAACTCCATAAAATGATATGCAACGCCATGATGGCACTGCATTCTTCCTGGGATGGAATTCTGAATTCTGCCAGTTACGGGCAGGAAACTTCCTTCTACTACTTTCTACATATCTAATACAAAGTGAAAGAGTTTTGTTGGAAGAGGTGGGGGAGGAAGGGCCAAATTTCCTTCCTATGACTAACGACTGTTTTTTTTCCCACAAGTCCTCTAGGGGAAAAAAAAAAGTGCTCAAACTCTGGTGAGATCTCTCCTTAAACTCTCCTTGTTGCTTTATGAAAAGCAATCTTAGTCAATATCATCATCAAGTAGTATTAGGCATCTGACTATAACCACAATGCCATAGTATACTATAATGTATAAAAAAATCAGGCACTATGCTATAGTGTACTATACGGTGCACAACTATGTATTTATGTATTTGTGTATGTATGTATATACGTACACATACAAAATAACAAAATGAGGCCCTATACCATAGCACACAGAGGGCTACACAACACGCTACAATGCACCACGTAGCGCATAACCACACTGCATACTTGGGACACTTCCTTGCCACGGTCCCAGGCGCCCCCCCCCCCCCCCCCCCCGGCTGGGCGTGATTCAGCAGCCCCATCCCGGCCCCCGGGCTCGGACGCACCCCCATGAGAGGGGGCCGGGGCGGACGGTACCTGGCAAGTGGGCGACTCCACAGGTATGGAGAGATTAGAGGAAGGGCTCCAGGAGACAGACTCCCATGTTCACCAGGGCGCCGGACAGACACAGGGAGCACCGAGGCGGAGACCAGCTGAAAGGGCCGTGGGGACGCATTAGGGAAGAAGCCGAAGGGGACCCGAGGAGGCGCAGATCCCCAGCCCGGGTGGGAGACCGGCTGCAGCTTCCGGGCTCGGTCAAGTTCACGACACGGAGGACCCCCCCCCCCCGCCCCCAGCCCTGTTCCCGAACCCCGTCGGTTTTAAGTCTGCCCTGCTGCAGACTTCCACCGGCTCTCCGCTGGGCCAGGGCCGGGCTGCACTAACGGGGTGGGTGGGGCCGGCTCCTGACGCCTGGTCCGGAGAGGGGAGGGAGACTCCGGCCCCGACCCCGCCCCCCCGCTCGGCTTCGGTCCAGCTCTGACTCAGCATTCCCTCCTCGGCCCCCAGCCGCGGCCTCGCTCCCGGGAGCCCTCCGGGGCCCGGCCGACCCCGCCCGCTGTCGCCCCCGCCGCCTCACTCACCGGGTCAGGGTGCCAGCCGCGGCTCGGCTTCCGTGGGCCTCCTCCTCACGCCCCGGGACACTTCCTGTTAGGTGAGCGCGGCTCGGCAGCCACGTGACTGGCCCGAGCGTGCGCTGTGCGCGCCCGACGTAGCGCAGCTCCGCACCTCCCCTCCCCCTCTTCCTTTCCTCTCCCGTAGTTCGTCCCCTCCGCCCCGCCCCCGCTGCTGCTCCTCCCCCTACTCCTCTCCTCCCCTCCACCTCGCCCGCCCCCGCTGCTCCTCCCCTCTCCTCCGCCCCGCCCCCGCCCCTCCTCCCCTCCCGCTGCTCCTCCCCTTCTCTCCCCTCCGCCCCGCCCCCGCCGCTCCTCCCCTCCTTTCCCCACCCCTCCCCTCCCCTCCGCCCCGCTCCAGTGGCTCGGTCTCTCCCCTCCTCCGCCCCCGCAGTTCCTCCTTCCTCTCCCGTCGCCCCTCCTCACCTGTCGCCCCTTTCCTGGAGGGGGAGAGTCCGAGCCTCCAGCTTCGCGGGGGAGGGGTGGGTGGCTGGGGCACGCCCCGAGAAAGGGCCATGCCTTGAGGAAGGAGCAGGCTGAAATGGGGAGGGGGTGTGGCTGGCCAAGATGCTGCCCCGCCCACCATGCCCTCGGCAGTGACCTGCCCAGCTCCTAGGTCGGGCAAAGCGGAGCTGCAGACGTCAGCCCCGATCCACCCGGACACACCCAGTGGGCTCCCGGGGAGCTCCGGGTCCAGGCCCGTTCTGAGGCGGCGACCGCTGAGCGTCCACCCCAGGGATTTCCAGGGCGAAAGAAGGCGCCCTTCTCCTTCCTCCCCTTCCCCGCACTGAGCGTCCCCCGCGGGGCGGGGCGGGGCCGGGCCCTCAGCCTTCCCGGCCAGGTGCTTAATGAGAGTCGTTTGCTGAATGGATGCTGGGAAAACCCTCCTCCCACCCCCACCCAGCAGCCACCCCTCGGGGCGTAGTGGCAAGACCCCTCCAATGTGGAAAACTCCGGAGACACCTGGAACCACTGTAACCGCTAAACGGGTCCTTTTCCATTGAATAGTGAGAACTGAGACCACGAGGGAGCTGGACCAGTCTGCAGGTGTTCAGCGTTAGCACGTTCTCCTGGGCAGCATCTGGGAATTCTTCTATGGCCTTCCTCTCGGATTTTAATCAGATGGTTAGACTAGTTCCTTAAACTCTCATCAGGTAGACAGACTAAACTCATCCAACTAATTAGCTTACATTCTAGACTTTAGAGGGAGACCTATTTAAAATTTAACTAATGCACAAACCAGTTAAATTCATCCATCGGGGTGTGCATGGTCTGAGAGCTACAGCATCAGCCCTAGGAAATGTTAAGTACTGATATTTAGCCCAGAGTTAAGGACTTTGGGTTCCTGCATGTTGAGCCTTACCATTTTCTCAAAACTCATCAGAGGACGATAGGCCCTGAAGGGATAAAGCATAGGGTGCATCCTCCAGCTCCGTAATATCTAGGTGGGATAGAGTCCTGGACCTAGGTCAGGAAGATCTGCAGTTCCAACCCAGGTAGCAGGCAGGTCAGGAATACCTAGCCTTGTGACTGTGGGCAAGTCACTTAACTGAGGTCTGCTTCAGTTTGTCCATCTGTCAAATGGGAATCTTCCAGGGTTGTTGCAATGATAAAACGATATATTTATAAAGCATTTCACAAACATTAAAGCTCTCTATAAATGCTATTATTATTATATGGGGAAAGAGAAAATACTAAAACAATAACTCATTCTTGTCCTACCGCACCCATCCTGATTTGGGACATAGATCCACAGAACTAAGGCCTACGTACCCAGATGTTTTCTGTACTTCATCTATTTTCTACACAGCTTACACAGCTCATTCCTTCCTTTCTTGAATATTTGTTGAATTCCTGCCATCTGGCAAAGCATGCTGGAGCAAATTTTTTTTAGGTTCTAGTAATAACACATCATTCGTAATTACAGTAATCCATACTCTACTATAGAAAAACCTTAATTTTTTTTTTTTTTTGCATTTTGGAAGGGGGAGGGTAAGGCAATTGGGGTTAAGTGACTTGCCCAAGGTCACATAGCTACTTTTTGTGTGCGTGTCAAGTGTCTGAGGTCACATCTGAACCCAGGTCCTCCTGATTCCAGGGCCGGTTCTCTACTCACTGTGCCACCTAGCCGCCCCTAAAACCTTAATTTCTTACAATTTCACTAACTTTTTCACATAAATATAATGGAAACCTTTTTATTAGTAATGAATTCTACAAATATGTGAAAACACATGAAAACTTTATATTTGTATGAATTTTACAAAAGCACATTCCTCAAAATATACCCATGGGACAGATAATAAGAGAATCATTACCATCATAATACAGACAAGAAAACTGACTACTGCTAGCCAAGTATCTTGGCTAAAAAAAAGTCCAGGTCCTTCCAGGGCCTCTTAAGCTGGGCAGTCTGTGAACTTTAAAATTTTATTGGGGCAGCCAGGTAGCACAGCGAGTAAGAGCACCAGCTCCAGTGTTGAGACGACCTGGAGATGGAATCCCGGGCTCAGACACTTAGCACCCACCCAGAAACACCTGGCCGTGTAACCTTGAGCAAGTTACTTAACCCCAATTGCTTAGGGGCAGCCAGGTGGCTCAGCGAGTAAGAGCACCGGCTCCAGTGTCGGGATGACCTGGATCAAATCCGGGCTCAGATACTCAGCACCACACCCAGAAATAATAACTGGCTGTGTAACCTTGAGCAAGTTACTTAACCCCTATTGCTTAAAAAAAATTTTTTTTATTAACTTAATTTCAATTCAACCAGTTGGCTTCCCTTATAATCTCAAATATTTTATTTTATGCGTCTGAAAACAGGATTCTGAGTAGTTCATAGGCTTCCCCAGACTATCCAGGACACAACAACAAAAAAAAAAGGTTAAGGAAGGTCCTTAAAAGGATTAAGGAAGGCTTTCTTTCAATAAAGCTATGTGTTGAAAACATTTTCAAAGTCCCAGTAATGAATTCATTCTGTAATATAACATTCCAAAATGGTATGGAGAAAAATTGTTGCCTGACATTTAACCAATCAATAGATTGAAATGAAAGACATTGATTAAATGACAGACATCAAAGTTTCTTACAGGTTTCAAAGGAAACTACCCACCAGTTCATCTATTGGGACTTCTACTTCCTACCTATCGTGCCTAAATTCTCTCATCAAATCAACTTCTAGATGGATTTAAATTACCCAAAGCAATGTTATTTACTGGGAAATTGGATAGTGCCAGTTCCAAATGCCCTCCAAGAAGGAATTTCATGTTAGCTAAAAAAGGTGCTTATCTGAATTTTAAATCAAACAATTTATTGAATCAAGTTTCTATGACTACAATCCCTTATTTTTTTCTTTCCAGATGTGTCTGTGAAAACACAGATGTTTTTCCCCACATGTAATTTGGATGAGTCAGAAGTGTTGAGGAGTTTAGGAGAGATATATCCTCACATATATGGAAAATCCAAGTGATTCTGCCAGTCGCTACCCTACTCATAGGACTTAGAGCTGAAAGAGATCTCAGAGGCCATTTAATTCAACTTTCTCGCTTTACAGATGAGAAAACTGAGGCCCAATGAGGCTGTGACCTGCCCAGAGCTACCAAGTATCAAGAGCAGGATTTAAAAGCAGGTCCAAGTACAGCACTTTATCTACTTGACAAATTCAATAGGCATTTGTTAAATTTTTATTAATTATGTGCCTGGCACAGTCTAGAACCTTTACACTAGATCCTGTGGATATAAAGGCAAAATGAACCAGTCCGCATCCTCAAAGATTTTATTCTAAGGGAACTTGTACATAGAACATTAAATACAAAAATATACAAAGTGATTTATTTCTGGGGAGAGAGGAGAGGCCATAAGCAACTGGCAGGATCAGGAGAGGCTTCTTGAAGGACAATAGTTTGTGCAGAGGCACCTAGAGTGGGGATGGAATGCTGGGAGGGAATGCACAGTGTAAACAGGAGAATAATATGCAATTACCCTAGAAAGGTAGATGAAGGTAAGATTATGAAGGGTTTGAAAAGCCAAGCACTGGAGTTTGTCTTTTATCCTAAAAGGAAAGGAAGCCACTGGGGTTTCTGGGGCAGGAAAATGGCATGATCAGACCTGCACTTTAGAAAGATCCCTTTAACAGTAGGGTGGGTAGAATGCAGAAGGGAGAATTTGGAAATAAGGGTTGCTATTTCTCCTATGGTCTCGAAGAGGGCCATGACATATAAGTGAATTGGATTTAAGTGAGGGAGGGCTGTGCAAAGTCACCAGCCTCACTTTCTCCTCTGAAGCCATCTGGGTCCAGTGGCCAGATATGGATCAGGACAACTGGAGATAGCCCAGGATGTAGTAGGTCTGGGACCTTGGCCTTTTCAAGCTAAGGTCTTTAACAGGACTCAGTTTGACTGAAGCAGTACCCATTCAGTGATTAAGACTTAATAAAAAATAAGGCAGGGAGACCAATTAGGAAGGCAGGCAAGGGAATAAGCATTTATTAAGCACCAGCTGATGGGGTGATGGGACGTGGATCCCTAAACAGCGAAAAGACCATGCTTTTGAAAGCAATGCAGTCTCTCAATTTTCCCAAGCATTTCAATAGCCCAGATCACTGGCATCTCTGCCCCTTGGCATCTGGCCCATCCCAGCCCACTCAGATACTCAATGGTCCTTTCACCCCAAACCACTTACCTCCTTTCACTGGTGCACCTGAGTCACCCCAGGCTATTTAACACTCCTTACTCCTACCCAAATCTGCCAAAAGTCTTTTTTGTATATAAATATCAATCTCACCCCATCAAGGCACAGATTTACTAGCACACTCCTCTTGGTGTTAAAATAAACCTTGCTACTTTGACTGAAAGAATGCTTGAATTCTTTCCAGGCAGACTCACCCTGTACCCTTACATTTCAGGGTTCCCAGCACCCCAAACTGCATCACAGTTACTGTGTTAAGCTTTACAAACATTATCTCATTATACTCTCACAACACATTGGGAGGCAGATGCTACTATTATCCTTATTTTATAACTGAAGGAACTGAGACAGATACAGATTAAGTGACTTGTTCAGTGTCATACAGACAGTATAAGCATCTGAGGCTGGATTTGAACTCAGGTCTTCTTGACTCGAGGACCAATGCTGGAAGAGCTCAGAGGGAAGTCAATATGTAAACCACGATCAGCCAAGATACTCACAAATTGGAGATGACCAACCGAGGGAAGACTGACATTTAAAAGGGAGTGGGAAGCAGTGGGGTGTTGTCGCTGCTGTTGGTCCTTGATGTCAGGACCATGACATCAGGGGCTGTCCCTAGTGGGCAACAATTAAAAGACAACTGCCACAGTCTGAGCAAGAGATAAATTGAAGGCCTGAAAGAGCACCACAGACAGCAACTGTAGCCATGAAATTAAAAGATGCTTCATCCTTGGTAGGAAAACTGGCAAATCTCGACAGCATACTAAAAAGCAGAGACGTCACCTTGCCAACAAAGGTCTGTATAGTCAAAGCTATGGCTTTTCTAGTAGCAATGTACAGCTATTATAAGAAAAGCTGAGTGCCACAGAATCGACAATGTCAAATTGCGGTGCTGGAGAAGGCTTTTGAGAGTCCCTGGGACAGCAAGGAGATCAAACCAGTCAATATTTAATGTATGCAAGGTATTCCCTGGCAGGTCAAAACCTGAAGCTGAAGGTTAAATACTTTGGCCACATAATGAGAAGATGGGACTCACTGGAAAAAAACCCTGATGTTGGGAAAGACTGAAGACAAAAGGAAAAAGAGACAGCAGGGGATGAGATGAATAGAGAATCTCATGGAAACAACAAACATAAACTTGGACAGTCTTTGGGAAATAGTGGAAGATAGAATAACCTGGAGTGCCTTTTTTTTCTTTGAAGGGAGAAGGCAAGGCAATTGGGGTTAAGTGACTTGCCCAAGGTCACATGTCAAGTGTGTCAAGTGTCTCGCTCAGCTACCAAAGTGATCTGACCCTGCCCCTACTCCACTCTCAGTAAATCTGAGCAGGTCCTTGGTACTGCCAAGAACAAATATAAATCCCTTTTTTATTTTTAAAGCTCTTTACAACCTGGTGCCTTCTGACCTTCCTAGACTTTTTATACTTTACAAACACCAACCTTCTTACCACTCCTGGCACAAGACACTCGGTGTCTGGACTGCATTCTTCTTATGCCTGGAATGCTGTTCCATCTCACTGCCCCTTCAAGGCTCCCCCGGTTCACTTCCAATCCTGCATTCTGAAGGAGGCCTGCTGGGTTTCCCACCACACCTCCTACCACTTCCAAGCCAGCGCCTTTTCTGAGCTTAACTCTCCATTTATTTTGTATGCACAGCGTTGTAAAGTATCTCTCATTAGAAGATGTGCTCCTTCAGGGCAGGGACCATTAACATTTTTCTTTAAATTTCTCCTTTTCTTTGTACCTCCAGTGTACAGCACCTGGCCCATAATACACAATATGCTTAGTAAATGCTAGTGGATTTGTTGGGTTTTAAGATGTATTCAATCTATGTCCCAACAAAGCAGTGCTTTGTTATTTTAGTCATAGTTATCGAAGAGTTTTAGAGCTAGAAGAAATCTTACAGTTCTCTAGTTCAACTTAATACTCCAATGAACCTCCTTCATAACAAATCTTAAAAGTGGCCATCCAGACTCTGCTTCAAAATCTCCCAGTGATAGGGAAATTGCTATTACCTTGAGCTGTTCAATTTGTTTGTAATTTTTCAAACACCTTTTAATTGTTAAGGTGGTCTTAAGGTGGAAGAGCAGACTCTTCCTCTGCCAACCATTGTTCCTATTCTGTCCTATGGAGTCATCTATTTTAACATGATGGCCAAGTATTTGAAAATAGTAGGTATACTGCCATCTCCCTTCCTCCCCACCATTTCCCTCTTGCCCTCCTCCAAGCCTTTTCCTTTGCAGGTCTTTTAAATCATGCTTCATAATTTGAGATTTGGTTTGGATCTCCCTCACCATGCTGACCATCGTCCTCTAGAATCGCATGTTTGGTTTCTAGTTAAACTGACCCGGTGTTGAGCAGAATACTCCAGGTGTGATCCGGCCAGCACAAGTAGATTGGAAACCTCCTTTGTCTTGGAGATTGATGATATAGCCCCACATCACAACTTTTACGGTAGCCACATTACACTGCTAACAAACCCAGACCATAAATCCTTTCCACATATTCAGCTTATCTAGCCATGTATCTCTTCCATCTTGTAATTTTCCTTTAAAACAAAACAAAATAAAACAAAAGCTTAATTCAGTATTTTAGGTTTATCCCTGTAAAATTTAAGTTTCCTCAGTCTAACCCATTGTTCCTAGCCAGCTAGGTATTTTGGGATCCAAACTCTGTTATTAAGTTATTAATATAGGCAAAGTAGATAAAAACTATAAAATTGCAAATTGCTTTTGTGCCATCCAACATATTAACTATCCTTCTAGGCTTTACATTATTCACCAGTCTCCAAACTGATCACTTAATTTAAAAAACACCGGGCATAAAAGGAACAAGATAAAGCCTCATGGCTCACCACTATAAACCTTAAACAGGCTGGCACTGATGCATGAGTCAATAGCCTTTGGTAACAATCAATTTCCATCCAGCTCCTCTCTCTTGTGCAGATCTATGATTTCATTGGCGTGGGCACCCCTCCGAAAACTCCTACTTAGGCAGATCAGCAATTCATCTACAACTTGTAACTTCCATACAAACATTCTCAGAGCTTGTCCAATGTCTTGTGTTAGTCTGAATGAACAAGTGTTTTCTTGATCTGCTAAAAGGGAAATAAGACTAGTTTTTCATTACTTTGCAGGTTAGAACTGTAAGATCAAACCCTCTTGACAGAAGAAACAAGGTAGCTACCTAGAAGGGCCGCGTCTCAGGTCACAAAAGCAAGGAAGCAGCAGTGCCAGCACTAGAACTCAAGGCTGACGCCTACAGTCCCGTGCTACTTCCCTGTTACGTAGATTAGTGATGGGGTGATGGGACCTGGACCCCTAAAAGTTAAAAGACCACTTCTGTGAGGGCAACCCAGCTCCTGAATTTTCTCATCCACTGCAGCAGCCCAGCTCCCTGGCACCTTCACCCAAGGCTCCTGGCCTACTACAACCCATCTAGATCACTTTATTAGCTCAGCATTCCTTGCACTGTGGCACCTGGTACACCCAGACTACTACCTACTCCTCAATCCCACCTAGATCCTTTCACTGCCCCTTTTGTCTGTAAGCCATCAGCCTCATCCTCATTAGTTGCAGGTTCACCAGAAACTTTGCCTGCTCCTGTTGATGTTATAATCAACTTTGCCACTTGACTGGAAGACGGGTTTCTGTGTGAATTTGTTCCAGGCAACTCTGCCTTGTACCCTGACATTCACTAGGAAAGACTACTATTCATCATTGGTAAATCCAGGCTAATCCCCAATGATAATAGCTTTACTGTAAGTCCTCACAGACAAAAACCATTTGATAATTCATTCTAGAATGTTACCAGAAATCAATATCCAAGATCACTGATCCACCTTGTCTTCTAGGGAACATTGTGACATCAGAGCATCATGATTTAGATTTGGAAGGGACCTTAGACGTTGCATGGTCTGATCCCCTCCTTTCACAGACAAGGAAAATGAGACCTAGAAAAGTCTGACTTGTCCAAGGTCACACAGCTTAGGGAGGAATGGAAGCAGATATAAACACAGGACTCTTTCTAGTGGACCTGACCTGGAGACTGCCGGGAATCCACAAAGCTCATCTCTCACTCTTCTCCACCTCGATTCTGAACAGAGGTAGAATTATTCAGTTTTACAAAACAGGATAAGTCCCTCAAATAATTACTTAAATTGCATCTTATGAGTACTGATCACTTTAAGGTCATTGTTTCATTTGACCCTTCTAACACTGTGAAACAGGTATTTAACTATGAGGAAAATGACGCTCAGGGATCAAGTGAATTAGACAGAATCGGTATGGTAGGAGACCTGCCTACAAATCATTATTTATGTGTGCTTGGGCAAGTCTTGTAACATCTTTGTGCCTCAGTTTCCAAATCTGATGGCCTTTCCCCAATGCTCACCACTCATAACCAGGAGGACATGACCTTTTGGACATTCAAACCTCTCCTTTTGGATAATCTTTTCCATTTTTTTGTGTGATGCTGCTCTCTCTTGGTTCTACTACCACAGCTTCTGTCTTTTCTCCTGAATTATCATTTATGCTATACTTCCTAGCTGTCCTGGGCCCTCATTCTTTACTATCCCTACACTTACTCAGCGACCTCATTAGTTCCCCTGATTTTGCTTATTTTCTTTATGCTGGTGACTCACAGATCCATTTCCAGCCGTAGTTTCTTTACCAAACTCTCACATCCCCAACAGGATAGCCTATAGACATTTCAAATTCAACATATCCCAAACTGAGCTCATTATCTTTCCCCCCAAACCCAATCATCTTCCAAACTTCCCTATTTGTGGCAAGGTTATCACCATTCTTCCAATTACCCAAATTCATAAACTAGCTGCCAAGTATTACAATTTCTACTCTGTACTTACTTCACCCCACCCAATCTTCTGGCCCTTCTCATCTCTTACCTGCACTATTATTATTGTTGTTTGGTCATTTTTCAGTCGTGTCTGCCACTCCATGATCCCATTAGGGGTTTTCTTAGCAAAGATGTTGGAGTAGTCTGCCATTTCCTTCTCCAGCTCATTTTACAGATGAGCCAGTACGGCAAACAGAAGTTAAGTGACTTGCCCAGGATCCTACAGCTACTAAGTGTCTGAGGTCAGATTTGAACTCAGGAAGCTAAGCCTTCCTGACTACAGGTCCAGCACCCTATCCATGGGGTCACCTTGCTGTCCAGATTGGTCTTCTGGCCTCGTTTTTTTCCAAGCCAAACTCCAAAAAGTTGGTGACTTTCCTGAAGAGCCAGTCTATGTTACTCAGCCAGCACAATAAGCTCCATTGATGCCATACAACTTCTGAAGCCCCTTACAGCATGGGCACAACCTCTTTCCATGCTTATTACACACTGTAGCCCTCCACACATGCTATGCTCCAGCTCAATGGGCTTTCGTATTCACCCAAACAAGGTGATCCACAATCAGCCTGTGTGCCTCGCCCCAGCTGGAATGTATTCCCTATTTAATTGTACTTCTTGACATCCCTAGTTTTCTTCCAGATTCGGATGAACCTCCTCTTTACCTCCCCCACCTTCACCCTATTTCTACTGTGTCTCTACCTATCATATACATGAGGGCAGAGGCTGTTTTTGTCTCATGCCCAGTCAGTGTCAGGTACGGAGTCTGGCACAGAACATACCTGGTAATTATCTGGAGCTTCATCTACACCCATAAATGCTTCAAGATGATCAATATCAGTTCAACAATTGCATCTGAGGGGCGACTAGGTGGCACAGTGAATAGAGCACCAGCCCTGGAGTCAGGAAGATCTGAGTTCACTTGACATATTTACTAGCTGTGTGACCTTGGGCAGGTCACTTAATCCCAACTGCCCTGACTCCCCCCCCCCCCCAAACAAACAAACAAAAACCAACTGCATCTGAGCTTGCTTTCTGTCAGCACCCTGGGGTGTATTTGTTTTGGTGAAATGATGTGGTTTAAATTTAGCGAAACTGGTCCCAAATCTTGAGATTCTGCTCAGGCAAGGAAAAAAAGCAGGCTTAAGTCTATTCTGGCAAGGTCCCTTAAATGGTAACCTGGCTGGGGTGTGAGACACTCCACAGTTCTGAACACAACTGCTTATTTCCCTTCCTTGGCTTTGCTCCCCTCATACAAAACACCACAAGTCTGATACAAGGGGCTGAAAGAGCTGGTGAGAAAGATGGGGTAGAGTGGGAAAGAAAGAAAAATGTGCAGGCTGAAAGTTTCATCCTAGATGGCTGTAGTCATTGTTTCAGGTCAACTGAAGAAGGTTTGGTTGAAAATGACTTCTATGTAGGGAAAAAAAAGAGTGCTGCTTATAGGTCTTGGATCACTGCTCCTTGGAAGGCCCATGAACAAAATGCAAACACTGGCATATAGCTGCCTTGACCAAAGTCCTACGCCAAAAAAGATGGAGCTAAGCTAAAGTAGGGCTGGCTTTACAAACATTCACCTAACATTTCCTAAAACAGAATCATCTCAAGTGCTTAAAATTTTGCCAAATTAGATTTATACACAACTTTTAGGGAAAACAGCTCCTGAATAAGGAAGGACAGACACCACTTCCAAGAGTTCACATGTACAGGGGTGCAGAAAGAGCACTGGCTCCAGTGTCGGGATGACCAGGGATCGAATCTGGGCTCAGATACTTAGCACCCACCCAGAAACACCTGGCCGTGTAACCTTGAGTTAAGTTACTTAACCCCAATTGTTAAAAAAAAAAAAAGACTTCACATCTACAGAAGCACCTTGTATTTTACTGCTTTCCTTGGACTGATCCTACCTTCCTCCCCACTTTTTTTTGGAGGGGGGAAGGAAGGGCAATTGGGGTTAAGTGACTTGCCCAAGGTCACACAGCTAGTAAGTGCCTAAGGCCGTATTTGAACTCAGGTCCTCCTGACTCCAGGGTCTTCACTGTGCTACCTAGTCACCCAGACCCTTACCTTTCGAGGTTCATAATAAAAAGGTCATTATCCTAATTCTGTAGATTAAGATGCACCATTAAGAGCAGGTGGCGGTAAATGACAGAGTCTGGATCTGAACCCAGGCCTGTGGATTCTGAGACTGGAACCTTTCCCCACAAATCCCCCCCCCCCAACCCTGCTCCCCACTACAAATATTTTCAGGAAATACAGACAGACAAGCTAGATACACAAGAAGATACAGCTAATATACAGCATGAACAATGACTTAAAAAAAAACTTGGCAGAATTCACTACATAAAATTTATTTTTTTATATAAAAATGTATAACCAGCACCTACTTTTAAATCAATTAATTTATGAAATCACTGTGTTCTGTAGGAAACACATGTTAGCATTGAAACAGCTTAAAGAAATGTCATGGCTATCTACAAAATAATCAGTTTTGATTCTTTTTTTTTCTTCCATATTTTAATATTGGCATACATGAGGGAAAATTAAATTCTTACGGCAAACGTGTTATAGTCGATAATTTTTTTTAGAATATACACTGCTTAATCACTGCTATGGTTTTTAATGACTTCAATTAAGTTTCAGATAAAAAATTAAAGATACCATGACAGCTTTGCTGTATTTTTTTTACAGCAATTTTTTTTCTATACAACAATCTGAGTAGGCATGCAGGTCAACTTTTCATACATACCTGTATTCAAGCCAACTCAGTCAAACCCCATTTTTACAGAAAAATGCCAAAATACAGATTGCAGGTAAGCACAGAGCAACTTTAAAAAGATCACCAGTATGAATGGCACAAAAAAAATACCATCTGTATAAATTATTAACTGGAGTTCCTGATCACGGAAATTGGTACATGGATTTCCAGTGTGATCCTTAGGGCTTTGCTCTCTGAAAGAATACCTGTTAAAAAAAAAAAAGTATTAGTACAATTCCTTCCAAGGTGAATGGGTGGTCTCTGGTACTGGTATCAGACACAATTACTTCAAAGAGAAACAAAGGAGCTTTTTCCCATAACAGTCATTGCCTAGGACCTGATTCACCAATGGAATGTAGTCATTCCTCTGTAGTGAAAGATGGCAGCTATCTAAAATCATTCCTTCACATAATCCATAAACTCATAGGTAAATTAAAGCAAAACAAAAGCTTTTTTACATATTGCTGATTACCTGAGACCACAGACAAGTAAAAAAATAAAGACCACATGAACAGGGTCTGGAATAGATAAGAGTCTTCCTTTTGCTGAATAAGTTCAAAGTGACACAGAATGTGTCCTCTGAGAGTCATCTTTTGTTCCTTTTAATGCAGAAAAGGAGCTTGTCTGTCACTTATCTTTTCCTAGAGCTGCTGTGGGTGCTAAGCAGTGAAATCAAGTGAAAAAGGTCAAAGCACCAAGACGTGCCAGAGACAGCCCTGGCCAGCACTCTCCCAACAAGGCTGTGATGCTTAACACAATGCAAAATACCCCAATAATGGACAGCAAGTTCGTGTCATAAAAAAGGCACTCTGCTAGCTACTGAATGCAAAAGCCTAGGACAAGACATGTGGAGTTTACAGTCTGGCTGTATTTACCACACTGCAGTGCTGGTGAAGTGCCAAATGAGCTGCCCATTAACAGTTCTCAGAGCTCAACAGCAGAAGAGATTACTAAAGAAGAGGGTAGTCTTAGGGGTAGCTAGGTGGGGCAGGGAATAGAGCACCAGCCCTGGAGTCAGGAGGACCTAGTTCAAATACGGCCTCAGACACTTAACACTCACTAGCTGTGTCACCTTGGGCAAGTCACTTAACCCCAAATTGCCCTCCACTACCCCCTCCAAAAAAGAAAAAAAAGACGAAGAAGAAGAAGAGGAGAGTAGTCTGGCAAAACATCACAGAGAAGGTGCACACTCTGGCTGAATCCTGAAGGATAGCCAGGAACAAATTTGGGGGAGGAACCAGCAGATAAGACACAATGCCATGAACACTCCGGTTGTGTTCCAGAAACAGTGAAGAAAAATGTCCTGTTCTTCAGGCTGTCTCAGGGAAGAACACACTTATGCTGTCCCTGAACATTTAAAGCACCGTCCCCTGAAAAACACTGAGATGAAGGGTGGCAGTAACCAGGCAGCGGCTAAGCCTCTGGGCTGGCTCAGACTTCACCCCCGCCCTAATGATCCGGCTCACAAACTGTCCCATCACCCCTACAAGAACAACTCCAAGCCGAGGGTCATCTTTATGTATGAGGGACTGCACTTCTTACTTCTTTACTCAACAAGAGTCCTTTTCACATTTCTTTAGCTCTCCTACACAGCTAGGAAGAAAACAAAAGGGCAAGAAATAGAAAGAGCAGTCTGACACGACAGCACCAGGGACCACTCTGTGCCCAGGATGATATCTGTACAATCTTTACAAGGTACAATGATTTCAAAGCAAACCAGAACTTGGTTCCCTCCCCTTTCTTCCTGAGTGCTGACAGCCAACCTTCTCACTTGTGGGGAGGGGGCCAGGGGCAGGTGGTGGTGCTCCTTGAACAGGACAGAGCCCATCCCTGGGCCTGTGCACAGAGCTGTGCTAGCTATGTCCAATCTACTTGAGCTTCCGAGGCCTCTGCTGGCCAAGGCTTCAGGGACCAGCTACTGCCATGCCATGGTAAAATACTGAACTAATGAGACTTTCATGGAGGAAGAACACTATTTAAAATGAAAAATACTGCTTTACTTCCACGCCGAGAAGATTAACATTTCAATTAGGCTTATAAACTAATCACCAAATAAAAAATATGCTATGGTCAGTTTTTAGGACCCTACCATTCTACATAATTTTAGTATCTGCAAGAATGTTAAAAGGATCATGGGAAGATCTCAACCAAAACATATCTAGGTATGTATGTACACTTTGTCCCAACATCGCAAGAAAAAATGTTTTATACATAGAATAAACACAGAACTTTATTCCCTTTTCCTTGCCTTCTTATGTTCTTCCTAATCCTTTCCTAGGCTAGGTCTAGGCTAGCTCTCTTTCCTTACTGGATGCTTTCACTCAGCTCCTTTCCTCTACATATTGCTGAGCGCAGGTGGCAGGGCAGTCAATACAATGCTGCTAACCTGAACTACCACTTTACCAGAATTATCTTTTGAAAAAACTATTCCCATGTACACACAAATTCTACTTATTGTATTCCTTTTCTCTGCCATGTCTGCCAGATCTGGAAGTCAAACAGCCTTTACCAAAAGCTATAAAGGACATCCTACCATGTGCAGCACAGAACAAGGTTCTTCCAAACCCATTTGTCAGGACCCTTCAGTGACAGGTGGCCATTTCAACAGTAAAGTTTTAAAATATCCCCCAAAATTGTTTTTCTTTTTACTCTTAACCATGGTTTCATTACAAGGCTACACAAAGTATCAACTGCCTTCAAAAACTTACCTTTAAGTAATTTTTAAACACTTTAGCATCAGGCTGCTGAAGGGCTTGACAGAACTCCTAAGGGGAAAATGGAACCTCTGTGAATACCATCACAAAATTCAAGAAAGGTCACTTGTAGAAACAGTATCCAAGATCAAGTTCACCTCTAAAGGTAGCAAATCTAGCAGTTCCCTGGTGCCAAATGTTATGCAACACGAAATGATTCATTCACAAATTCTTAAAAGTACAGTTCTCATGGTTAACAGGTGCCCCTCGATGACTTGGGGTGGGGAGGAAGTACTGCTGAAGCTTTTCTCTCTCATCCCTCAGGGACAAAAACCAAGAAGCTGAAAATCTGTACCTTTCTAGCAGCAGCTCAGTCCCAAGGACAAGCCCTACCAGTGACTCATCAGGAAAGGACAGGAAAAAGGAACTATGACCAGGAAAGGGTGGGGATCCTGACCTCCATTCAAGCATAAAAGGGTCACTGTGATTCTACTTCAAGCTGTAAGTCAAGCTTACACTTGGCTAAGAAAACTAAGCATGAGCACAAAAGTCATTTTGTGAAATGAAAATGTAATGGCAAATTCCAGATATTTCATGACATGTGTCCCCATTTCTCTGCAATCACAAGTAGTCCTAAGCATGAGACCTTAGTTTCACTAACCTTTAAAAAACAACAAACAACCCATTTCAAAAATGGCAGGATGTGGATACACATATGACTTTTACTTAATGGATACATTCAAAACTCAATTTGTCTGGATAACTGCAAGCCAAGAGATCAGATACTCTCTTTGTTGAGTGCCACCACAAACATGGCATTCCTCAGCCTCCCTACCTGGTATTTATCTGACAGGGACTTATCACACACATGCTTCCAGGTGCTTGCTGGCTCCTCGGACAGAAGAGAAGAGAAGCTCACTGACTAATGCCAGTCTCTTGTCTTTCTGCCAGTGCATGGCATTAGCGGGCACTTAATAAATTCCTGCTTACTAACTGAGGTTATCTTGTCTACTTTTCTTGACAAATAGTTTGAAAACGGATGAAATTAATTTGACATGTTAGGCATTTAACTTAACTGCTCTAACCGGTCAGTTAGGCATATAAAAAATTTAGAGGTCTAATGCTAAATGGTTATATTAATGTTCACTTTTCTAAATCAAAGTCTGAATTTCAGGTACAAATATTTTTGCTCCCATAGTTAAATTAAAAAATAAGGAAGGTTTTTACCTGTATTATTTCTGGAGCTACCTGCAGAGAAGGGAGGTATTCTTGCTGAAGATACTGAATACATTCTGGGCCCTGAAAAATTCAATCAAATGTAAATACAACCAAACTACAACTTTGTTATTTAGACAGCAATTGAATTTTTAAAAATAAAATTAAAACACTCCTCACCCCTTTTACAAATTAGGGGGAAAAAACCTGAGTTTAGTGTTCTAGAATGGTGGCATTCAGTGGTGGTGGCAGTGACTATAGAGTCCTAGGAAAGTCAACAGCAATAATATACTGTCAACAGCATCCAGAGTGGCATCTTCTTCATATTATCATCTATCAGTGAGTGATCACAGAACAATAGAATCTTAAACCTAAACGGAGCCTCATTTAGTCCAAATCTTCATGTTAAAGGTAAAGAAACTGAAGCCCAGAAAGATTAAATGACTTTATCCATGGTTAATCAACTGCTGGGCTCTAGAGTAAGGATTCACATGTAATGAGTTATTTATGAAGCACTTTCCTCCCACACCTCTCTGAACCATGTAGTAATGGTAAGCACTGTTCACAACTCATAAATGAAGACAATGAGGTACTTGGCCTACTCACGCTTTATGAAAATATTTGACCCTTATTTTATTTCTGATCATTCTTGATGTTCTCTGTCAGTAAGATAATACTAAATTCCAAGTGGCTGATTGCTGGTTGAGATCTATGTATCTTTCCTCAAGATGAGGGGGCATTTTATTTTGGGGAGGTATGTTTTATAACAAGAGGGTCACACATATCTGCAGCTACTACCTTCATCTTCCCTAGAAACCAGTGACATAAAGTTGTTCAATTAACACTTTAAAAGGGTTTGCAACAGAACGAATTAGATTCAATTATGATTAAAATGGTTTGGATAAAATTATGATTAAAATCCTTATACAAATAAAGGTCTAAATATAATACCCAAGAAAACATCTGCAAAACTTACCCTTTTGAGATGAATTGTTTTTAGAGTCACTGCACACTCAGATAAAGCCTGTTGAAAAACAAAGCTTAATGGTCAATTTCTGTTTATTTCTTTTCCAATTAGACAAATGGCCCCTGATCTGTGTCTTTCTCACTGTTCTCTTCTGGATGAAAAGAAGGCAATTTAGCATGGAAAAGGTAATAGGCCAGAAGTAGGGGGATGGGAGGCCAAAGATAGGAGGTGGAGCCGAATGGTCTATTCCTAGTACAAGTTCATTCTTTCACAACTTCCAAGTCAACATTATAACGAGAAATTTGCAGAGAAATCATAAGGAATTAAAAAAAAAAAAAAAGGATTTCCCTGCCATTATCCTCAATACAAAACCAAAAAGGTTCCCTGAGATTTCTTACGTAATATACATGTCGCAAAATTCACCAACTTCAATTACCATGAGAATGTATTTTTGTGATCTTTGGCTTTATATCAATGATATCAATATATATCAACGAAGACAGCATGGCACAGTTAAGAGGGAGCTGGCCTTGGAGCCAGGAAAACCTGGGTTCCAGTACTGATTCTGAGACCACCTATAATCAAGAAGAATTCTCTCTTTGTTATCGGCCTGCTAGGAAAAGCTGAAGGCAATGTGGAAGAATTGGGCTGACTAATCATAGCACCTACAGGTATGCAGGTGGACCTCACTCTCAAGTCACAGCACAACAGGGTCAGCAGCAGGAAGATCAGGTACCTCTCTCAGATATGACTAGAGGGACAGTACTTAACTAAACCAGGAAGAGAAGCAACTCCAAGAGATAAAAAGTCATTTTGATCATGCTAAATTGCAAGGCTTTTGCAATGAGATTAAGAGCTGTGAATCAGGAAAAAAATCTTGGCCAAAAATCTCTAAGGGATTATAATGGTAATGGTGGTAATTTGAAGATCTTCCCGGCCCCTTAATAACTCTAAGGGAATCTGAAGACCTTTGAAAATAAACTCTGCTCCCTACAGGCTGAATGTAATCACATGGAGCCTGTAGTGGGAAGAGTCTGCGGAACGGTGGAGCAGAGCTCACAGGAAGCTGGGAGTCAGAGCAACTAGACCAAAGGAGACAGGCTTGTGAGTAAATATGGGTCTTGTGTTGGTTTGTGGCAAGGCTAAATGATAGTGTGGCTCTCTGCTACGTTGTGGTGCATTAACTTCTGTGTTGCTATGATGGATTCAGTTTCCTCATGTTGGGATTTGGTCTTCTGGTGTCTGGATAAATGTTTTGCTTCTGTCTATTCCATGGAGAGTCTATTATATTTTGCAATCGAGCTATATTTGTAGTGATTGTTGGTGCTGTGAATATTGCATTGGTGCTAGAGGGACTGATATAAAAGACACAGGAAATAAACTTACATATATAATTTTGATATGTACTTTTAAATTACAGTCTTCAGATAAAAGGGATATTACTTGAAAAATATTTGGAGTTACTTGGGCTACGTGGGCAAGCATTAGGAAGACAGGAGGCATTTACATAGTATTTACTATGTACCAGGTTCAGTGCTAATCACTTTACCAGATATCATCTCCTTTGATCCTCACAAAAACCGTGGGAGTAGGGAGAGGTGCTATTATGATCCCCATTTTACAGCTGGGGAAGCTGAAGCAGAGCTAAAGTGACTTGTCCTGGGTCACACAGCTAGGATGTATCTGAGGCTGGGATTGAACACAAGTCTTCCCAATTCCAGGGCCATTGCCCTATATGCTGCACCTCCATCTCCTCTCTATAGAGGATGGATTTTAAAACAACTGCAAATGAGGAAAACAGAACTTTAGTAAGAAGAATGAAACTGGGGTGAAGGGGCACTGAGAAAGGAGTACACAGCTGCAGCTGGAAGAAGTGAACAGGTTTACAGTCAATGTTTAAATGCTCTGAGATGGTGTTTTAGGGACACTGATATTGTTCATCAGCACAGAAAAACGGTCGTAGGAATTGATGGATTTTTTAGTAACACAAAGGTTATTGTCAACATGAATCAACATGTTTTAAAAATGAAACTAAATTTAAGAAATCTAACAACCAACGTGGCCTTTTTAAAGACAACAACAATCTATATATGAATTATACAAAGATTTCTAGGTGCTCACCAAGACTGTCTGTGCATCCGCCAGGTCAAAAGTTTGCTTCAAAGGTGCTAAGAAGCAGGCAGGAACGATGTGTTTGTAGACAAAATCAGCAAATCCTACTGGCCCATCTTTGCCCCCTGTGAAGAGAACATAAGACTTTCATTTTGTGTAGAGAAATTAATTATGAATGTATCACAATGGTGATTAAGTGCCAACCAAGAGTCCTGATCACCAAAAGCTGTAAGAGAGGGAAGGTCAGAGCAGGAGACAAACACCGGGTGATAATTCACCACCAGACTTACCCCAGAGGTCCACAAGCTTTGAGAGGATGATAAAGCATGTTTTCTGGGCAATAGGATCTGGATATTCTACTGCTCCTTGAATAATGGTCACCAATACTCTTTCAACATTCTCTGCACCTAAAGAGGTAGAAATAAGTGTTTCAAAGTGGTTTCAACAGAACTATAGCTCAGATTTTTAAAGCTCCTATTTCAAATGTGATTAAAAATTCTCCAAAAATTCCCGTCTGAAAGTTGAAAACACTATTCACTCCTATTTCAAGACAAAGAAAATGAAGTAATACTAGGTATGTAACATGGTATGCATGCTTTGAAAAGGTTTTAACCAAAAAATGTGAAGCCACAGTATGATGGACACATGAGTATTAACTATTACACACCCACACACAGATCTCCAAAATCTTAGTTTTAAGCTGTACTAACACTTTGGGGACATCATGTACATAGAGACAGCCACATATACACATGCCCTTCAATTTATTATCTTAATTTGACTGTCTGGATTTGATAATAATGGCAGCTAACATTTATACAGGGATAAATACGAGCCAGGCACTGTGCTAAGCATTTTACAACGATTATCTCATTTGACCCTTACAGCCCCTTGGGAGTTAGGTGCTATTATGATCCCCATTTTACAGTTGCAAAAATTAAGGTAGACAGATGTGGAATGACTAGCCCAGGGGCAAACTATTGGGGATCTGAAGCTGGATTTAAACTTGGGTGTTGCTGACTCCAGGGTCTGTAATCTATCCACTGTCCTAGTGTATTTCTGTAAAAGTACAAAAATCATCAGCCACCATAATTTCCAAAGAGAGTTACTTCTTAATATTCTTTCCCTTCAAAACCAAATTCAAGAAATGAAGTTTCCCTATTGTCTTCCCATTCAAAACACCACCTGAGGAGGTGAACTTCTGTTTTCAGGAAGGGGAAAGAAGAGGTAATAATATCAATCTTAAGAAATTCTGGGCAGAGGCCCGGAAGACACAGGGGCTCGGCGCAGAGGCTCAGACGAGGCCTGATCAACATGGAGGCAGGTTGTCTCACCAACCACAAAGGCCATTTCCAGGTCTATCACTGCAGGGCTGGGACTAGACAGAGCTGGGTAAGAGTCAAATGCAGGGCCCCTGGCAGTGGCAACAGCTACTCCTGGGACTACCAACCCAGAGCCTGGAAATTTAAAAAGCTATCTTGGACTTCCTATCTGGACTTCCAGGGACCAGGATGGCAGAGTGAACCCCAGCTGCTCCAATCCCCCCCCCCTTGATCCTGAAAGCACAGTAATTATTGCCCCAAAGAAAAACTTTAAACAGTAAAGGCTTGGGAACCCTAGAGGAAGGGCATGGCTAGGGCCCTGCCTCAAAATGGGTAAAAAGCAGACTGCAAAGACAAAGACTCTGGAGTCCTACTATAGTGAGGGGGAGGAACCAAATTCAGAGGGAGACAGTGTTGACTCCACACCCACAGCTGAAGCCTCAACAGGGAACTGGTCTCAAGCACAGAAAGCATTCTTAGATGCAATCAAAAAGAACTTTGAAAACCAAATTAGAGAGACAGAAGATAAAATGAATAATTCTTTTAAAGTCAAAATTGCAAAATTAGAAAAACATTGCAATGAAGAAAACAGCTCCTTAAAAAGAAAAATGTGTGATATGGAAAAGGAGCTTCAAAAACTAACTGAGGAAAATGATTCACTAAAAACTAGAATCAACCAAATTGAAGTGAATAACTCTATGAGGAACCAAGAATCAGTCAAACAAAACATCAAGAATGAAAAATTAGAAAAAGAGGTAAAATATCTTAATGGAAAAATAACTGACCTGGAAAACAGATCCAGGAGAGGTAATATGAGAATCATAGGCCTACTGGAAAATCATGATGAAAAAATGAGGCTGGACAACATCTTTCAAGAGCTCATCAAGGAAAACTGCCCTGAGATACTAGAACCAGAGGGTGAAACAGAAATCTAGAGAATCCACCTGTCACCTCCTGAAAGAGATCCCAAGTTGAAAAGTCCAAGAAATGTTGTGGCTGAACTCCAGAACTACCAGATAAAGGAGAAAATACCACAAGCAGCCAGAAAGAAATAATTCAAATATCGAGCAACCATAGTGAGGACTGCATAGGATCTGGCAGCTTCTACATTGAAAAACTGGAGGAAGTGGAATATGATTTTTTGCAAGGCAAAAGAGCTTGGGTTACAACCAAGGATCACCTACCCAGTGAAACTGAACATATCCTTCCAGGTAAGGAGATGGTCATTCAATGATATAACAGAGTTCCAGACCTTCCTGATGAAAAAGCCAGAGCTCAATGGAAAATTCAACCTCCAATTTACGAGACGCAAGAGAGACATATAAAGGTAAATAAGGAAAAAACACACACATACACACACACACACCTGTTATTTAATAAGAGCAAACTATTTATAGACAAGTAGAGGGTATGGGTATAAATTACACAAAATGATAAAAAAAAAATCCTTATTAAGGGCTGCAAAGGGACTGCAATGGAAGACGAGGGAAGAATGAAGCAGAAAAGGGTAAATATGCCACACAAAGGAGGCATAAAAACAATCCAGTAGAAGGAAAGAAGGGAGGGAGAGGAGCATTATATGAGCATTTTCCTCACTGGTTCTGGTGCAAGGAGGGAATAACACAACCAGTTGAGCATAGGACTCTATCGAGAAGAGACCCAAAACGAATCATAATCGAGGGAAAGAGGGGAGGAAGAGGAGCATTGTATGAGATCTGTTCTTGTCAATCTTGGCTCAAGGAAGAAACAACATATTACATTAAGTAAAAAAATCTATCATATCCTACAGGCAGTAGGAGGGGGAAAGGGCTAACAAAGGGGGGGATGGTTAGAAGGGAGGAAAGAAGTAAGGGGGAAGGGGAGGAAAAGGGAATACTGAGGGAGGTGGTGGTTAAAAGGAAAACTCTTAAGGAGGGAAGGGAGAAGGGGAAAAAAATAAAAGCATAAACACGGGAGAGAATAGGATGGAGGGAAAGAAACAGACAGTAATCATAACTGTGAATGTGATGAACTCTCCCATAAAACAGAAGCGGATAGCAGAATGGATTAAAAACCATAATCCTACAATATACTGTCTACAAGAAACACATCTGAAACAGGGGAATACACACAGGGTAAAAGTAAAAAGCTGGAGTAAAATATATCATGCCTCAGCTAAAGTAAAAAAAAGCAGGAGTAGCAATCCTTATCTCAGATAAAGCAAAAGCAAAAATAGATCTAATTAAAAGGGATAAGGAAGGAAACTATATCCTGCTAAAAGGCACCATCAAAAATGAAGCAATGTCATTACTAAATATCTATGCACCAAGCGGTACAGCATCCAAATTCCTAAAGGAGAAGTTAAGGATGTTAGAGGAAGAAATAGATTGCAAAACCATACCAGTGGGGGACTTTAATCTCCCCCTCTCTGAGCTTGATAAATCTAACCTGAAAATAAACAAGAAAAATGTTAAGGAGATAAATAGAATCTTAGAGAAGATAGATATGGTAGACCTCTGGAAAAAATTGAATGAGGATAAAAAGGAATATACTTTCTTCTCAGCAGTACATGGCACAAATACAAAAATTGACCATGTGAGGTTTTTAGGGCATAAAAACCTCACAATTCAATGCAGAAAGGCAGAAATATTAAATGCATCCTTCTCAGATCATAATACAATAAAAATTATATGTAATAAAGGGCCATGGAAGGATAGACTAAAAACTAACTGGAAACTAAATAATTTAATCCTAAAGAATGAGTGGGTCAAACAAGAAATTATAGAAACAATCAGTAACTTCATTCAAGAGAATGACAATAATGAGACAACATACCAAAACTTGTGGGATACACCAAAAGCAGTTCTTAGGGGAAGTTTTATATCCCTGAATGCATACATAAATAAAATAAGAGAAAATGGAGGTCGATAAATTGGGCATGCAACTGAAAAGGCTAGAAAAAGAACAAACTGAAAATCCTCAAATACTAAATTAGAAATAATGAAAACCAAAGGAGAGATTAATAAAATTGAATTTAAGAAAACTATTGAATAAATAATACTAAGAGCTGGTATTATGAAAAAAAAACAATAAAATTGATAGACCTTTAGCCAATATGATAAAAAAAAAGAAAAAAAAACAAATTACAAGTATCAAAAGCACAAAGGGTGAATCTACCTCCAATGAAGAGGAAATTAAAACAATAATCAAGAATTATTATGCCAAATTGTATGCACACAAATTTGACAATCTTAGTGAAATGGATGAATATTTACAAAAATATAAGCTGCCCAGACTAACTGAAGAGGAAGTAAACTACTTAAATAACCCTATCTCAGAAAAAGAAACTAAACAAGCCATCAAGGAACTCCCTAAGAAAAAATCTCCAGGGCCAGATGGCTTTACTAGTGAATTCTACCAAACGTTTAAAAAACAATTGACTCCAATACTTTACAAACTATTTGGGAAAATTGGAGGAGTCCTACCAAATTCTTTTTATGATACAAATATGGTACTGATCAGGAAGATCACAAATCAGGAAGAGACAAAATAGAGAAAGAAAATTACAGACCAATTTCCCTTATGAATATAGATGCAAAAATTCTAAATAAAATATTAGCAAAAAGACTACAGCAACTCATCATGAGAATGATACATTCGGAAATTCTGTAAGGAAGAAGAGAGCAAATCTGCTTGAGACAACCATGATGGAACCAAAAAAAAAGTAACTATTACCTGGCTAGGACTACAAAGTGGAGATTTCCAATTCTTTAAAAAGTGTCCAAAAAATTCTACATAGGTGCTCCCAAATTTATCAAGGCTGTTCTTTATGTACACACACACCAGACAGGCTTGTGTGATAGCTAATCTGTAGTCTTTGCAACATCTTCCCAATATTCCTACCCCAATCTCTCAACTAACAATCTTGCATCTCCAGGAGCCCTTTAAACATGGAAGTCCAGTAGACAACTTAAAGTCAGTATGTCCAAAACAGAAGTCATTATCTTTCCCCCTGAACCCTTGTCCTCCACATCCGACCAGACCCTCAGGCTCATATACCAGATGTCATCCTGGACCCCTCACTACGTCTCACCTTCTCCATATCAAAGCTATGGACAAGGTTTATCAATTTCACTTTAGCAACATCTCTCGAATACACCTTCTCCCATCTGACACTGCCAACACTCTAGCATAGGTCTTCGTCACCCCCCACCTGGATTACTGCAATATCCTGATGGGGGGAGGGGTGGGGAGCAGCCAGCCTCAACTCTCTCCACTTTGGTCCACCCTCCATTCAGCCACCAGAGTGATTTTCCTAAAGTGCAGGTGTGACCACATAACGTTCCCCATCCTCTACTGCCTTAATAAGCTCCAATGTCTCCCTATTACCTCTAAGATCAAACACAAAATGCTGTTTGGCATTCAAGGCCCTTCATAACCAGCCCCCTCCTACCTTTCTAGCCTTCTTACTCCCTATTATGTCCTCTTTGATCCAGTGACACTGGTCTCCTGCCTCTTCTATGAACAAGGCTCTCTCTCATCTCTAGGCATTCTCTGGCTGTCCCCCCATGCCTGAAGCACTCTCTCCTCCATTCCCACTACTGACCTCCTTAGCTTCCTTTAAGCAAAACTAAAATCCCATCTTCTATAGGAAGCCTTCCCCAAGCCCTCTTGATTCCAGGGCCTCCCCTCTGTTATACCTCCTATTAATCCTGTATAGATCTTGCTTTGTCTGGTCTGTCTTTTGCCTCTCTTTTGTAATCCCAAGACTTAGCACATACAGTGCCTGGCACACAGTAGACCCTTAATAAATGTTTACTGAATTGAATTTATTGATCAACTAAATTAAACAGTTGTGAGAAATAATTCATTTGGACCTCTACTCTACTCCAATCAGTATTAATCAGTTTGATATGATTCCATGGGATAGATAACAAGTTCTGAAGATCAGACGTCAGAGCCAAGACTGTAATTTCACCTGCTTAATCACAGGAAGCTAACTAGAGGCCCTCCCACCTCGTTTTTCCTTGTCATGTTGACCAAGCCCAGCGAGGCAGAGGTGACTCAATGACATGGAAAGTCCCCCAGCTTATTTTTGTATCTCCAGACCATTTTCTCCTGTCTAACGTGAGCAGGCGACCATCTTATGACTACTTAGTCAGTGGAGATGCCTCAAGCTTTGTCCAACCCAAGAACTCCCCACCGACATACCATTTCTAGCTGATGCATCATTTTCTGGCCTGTGAAGCAAGCTCTACCAATGGGATTCTGTATTTTGCATAGCCTTGTTAGAATGTTCAGGTATCACCTGGCAGGGGCCATCTCAGATTGTGAGGAAGATGGGAGGTCCACTTCATTAGACTGGTTCAGAGCTCAGTGGTTTTTCTTGTAAATTGGACAATATTAATCCCCATGTAGTATCTGTTTAACATACCTAGTTCCCTCATTAAAAACACATCTATGGTAATGTGCTAAACTGAGAAGATAATTTACAGCACGTAGTTAACAAAAAGAAACCAGTGTGTGCTTCCTCACCCTGATTGGCTATGACTTCACTCATTCCACTTCCGGTGACTGTCTGCAGGAAAGCAAAGTAGCTCCTCCTCAACATCTGTTTTTCCAAAGCAGCAGATTGGTCATTTTCCTCTGCAGGGCGAAGCAACACTTCAAAAATGGCATGAAGTAAGGGCATGAACATTTGCTGTAAAAATGGTGACACCTGTGTCTGGGGAAGAGAAACAAAGATGCTTTCTGAACAGCAAACCCTGGACAGTAAGACAGATGCTCACGTTAATAATCTCAAATGAATTTTAACAAAACCACAACTTTATTACACAGGGACTGGCCGATGTGAGGGACACTAAGAACAAAGTGGGAGGTGCTGAGCTCTTGGTGAGGGGTGGCTGGGGATAGCATCAGGCTGGCAGCAGTACTTGGACATTTCCTTTTCTAGGAGCAGTGAACCAAAGCTGTCACACTGAGATATGTGAAGAGGAGAGGGTCAGGAGAGTGGTGGGGATGGCTGGCCAGAAGTCAGGCACAGTGGGTCACACAAGGCAGCTGCCCCTCACAACAGCAGGGCCCCCAAAGGAGATCTTGGGTGGGGAGGAGGAAATATAAGCATAACACCCTTTCAAGTTTAGTCTGCATCATTAACATTTTCTCCATCACTTTTTAAATCTAGACAATCAACAATACAATAAATCAAGCCATGTTTTGTAGGCCTGACCCATTTCTGGAATGTAAATGCCCATATGGAAAATTCGACAATCAGATGAAGCCCCTATGAGCTGGCTCCAACATGGCATTGGGTGAAAGGGTCCGGTTGGCAAGGCTGCTGGAGAGAAGAGGACCTCATGAATCCAGAAGGAGCATGCTGGGATGGGAAGACCTAGGCCCAGTGGCAATGAGCACCAGGGCCCTGGGGAGGGTACTAATCTCTGGGGGGAACTAGTGATCTATACCCTCCTGAACCAGGCAGTCAAAAGTAATGTTTGTATGCAACTTCACACTAAGCATTCCCTAAAAAGCTTCACTTGCATCTTGAAATAACAAATGCTGCCCCACTTAAATTCTGCCCCCAGAACCTAAATTCATGCTGAATTATCAGTGTCAGCAAAGTCTCTGGTCTGCTGTGTAAGCATTCAGGCCTTTTAATCTGCTGAGGGAATTCCTTTGTCCAGTTATACATTTGCTTACCAAAAAAAAAAGACATTCAAAATATTAGATTTTTAAAATACTATTAAGAAATAGCATTGAGTTTCTATACATAAAGCCAAAGGAATTAGAGATGCTGCAACAAACCTTTATGAAGATACAATTCATTTTGTGAATGACAATGACTGAGGAATACAAAGTTTACAATTCTTATGAAAATTGTTTATTGAACAAAATATATTATTTTGGGCAAAGAAATCAAAGTCCATCATAACTCTAAGGATAATTTAAAATGCCTGGTTCCACCGGCAATTTATGAGTAATATTAAATGAACAGACTGATGCTCTAAGGTTGGGATCTTTGTCATACTATTGGGTGACACAGAGCCTTGAATTACTGTGCTGTGTCTAAGATGTAATTGGGGTAGGTACTCTTCCTGCACCAAAGCAGACTGCCATCTCTCTATGCCTCAAAGGAGCACGACGGGCTGTTCACCCTGGAGGTGACAGGCTGGTTTTCAGAGGACACAACTCACCCCCTGGATGTACAAAGCCTTGCAAACCTACTAAGAACTGCTAGAGTTCATGCTTCACTAACTGGGTGCGCCCAGGGAGAAGCCGTGTGCTGTAACCACCTGGATACCACTTAGCTCCGAGTTCCTTATTTAAAACATGTATGAGGCGCCCAGTCTTCTCTAATAAGAGAATTCTCCTTGGCTGCAATAGTGAAGGGAGAGTGGAATGCAGAAAATAGTGTGGGCATTTTCTTTAAACCGAGCAAAACAAAGCACAGGCCAGAACACGTCTGAAGGTAAGTTCATCGCCAGCCGCCAGGACTGTGGGGTTCTTGGATGAGTCCATACCTTGAACTTGGCTGTGATCTGATTGATGAGAGGAATGAATTCCTGAAGGTCCTTGGCTTCACAGTCTTTGAGCATGTGTTCTGAGGCCGAAGGGATGAAGGGAAGAACTTCTTCCTCGAGACAAATGATCATTCGGTGAAGGAAAGTACGGACACCGCTTCTGAGAATCTCCTTCTGTAAAGGACAGCTGAGGGCTGGCAGAAATGTCTGTAAACAGTCCAAATAAACCTCAGAACAGCCACACTGTTTCACAGTCTGCTTGTTGCTGAAAGCTTTACTTGTTCGGCTGTGTAAATAATAAAATTGAAAGCTTAATTGAAATTTCTTTAGTAAAGTTACTTAGCATCCACAGATTAGAAAAAGGAAAAGGCTGTTAATATAGTATGTTCTACTAAAACCAACGAAAAAAAATGGGCTATTTTGGTAGCACAATGATTTTCAGCAGAGGTGTCAAATACATGGCCAGTAAACAGCCAACCAGATAAAAATATAACTGAGAAGTAATCAACAAAATAAAAATCATATTAATTATATTTTATAATAAACATAATAAATGAATGTAGACAATGTCACTATGTGACTGTGGGGATCCTCATGAATATTAGAGAGGTCCCTGTTCCCATCTGAGTTTGACACCCCTGATTTGTTGCATTCTTTAGCCTTGAGATTCATGGGAAATTCATTTGTGAGATGCAGTACACCTGAAAAATGTGAAATAAAATAAATGAATGATAACCATAATCTGAAATAGTCCTTTATGATGCAAGGATGTCAAACACATTGGTAAGAGAGTATAAAGACCAAAGAGAAAAAATATTAAAAATATAGATCAACACATACTAGGAAGGGCAATACCTAACCAACTCAATTTCCCTGGAAATGATGTGCACAACTGACAATGCAATCTTCTAGGTCAACATGGAACGTTGTTTTATTCAAAAGATTTACGTAACTGCATTACACCTTCATTAATATGTGGCTTCTATCTAGATCTCCAGTTATTCTCGAGAAGATTAAATCTATGATAACAAATCTCAGACATATATATGATAACATAATCTCAGACAACTTGGTAAGTATGTTATCTTCCAGAATTAGCAGCAAACACTGATCTTTTGCAAAATGAGAAAGGAGGCTTTTGGTTGAGTAATGATCCAGAATCCGAATGACGTAACATGCTGAAGGGTTTAAGTAAGAATCTCAGAACCCCTCTGCTTATAAGTGTTAATGCAAAGGCATAAGGTTTCTAATTCAGCACTTACATACAAGCATACATTTTCTTAAGTCTCCAAACCTGCAAGTTTTAGTGATCCCTGAAGGATTAACATAGTAAGAGCCCAATTAGAAAGTTTAAGGACTGTGAATAAAATGAGATTCATTTCACAAAACTGGCACATTTTTAGACTCCACTAAACCATCTTGTAATTTGCAAGACTGTACCTACTTTCACATGATCAAATGCCTACTGTTAATTTTATTTCATAGAAATGTTTTATTGATGTAATTCTTTATTTAAAAAAAATTTATAATTTATACTCACCTGGCAAACCCAACAGCATGGTTGAGACAGTCTGCTAGGGCTGCCTGCCTTTCTTCATCTTGTGCCAGCATCAATTTTTCTAACAAAATTTTAAACTTTTCCATTAATGGAGTCAACAGATTCCTCATTAAAGCCTGCTTCCTTTCTGCTGGGTAGTCACTATTCACAATTAGTACTCCTGCAGTCTCATAAATAAAAAGCTGATCATCACTGCTCAGCAAAGACTGGTAACCATTTTCCTAGAACGAGATTTATATTCTTTAATGACATTTTAGTTCATCCCATTTGCTCTTAAAAATAAAATGAGTGGGGTGGCCAGGTGGCACAGTGAGTACGAGCACCGGCCCCAGTGTTGGGATGACCTGGGGATTGAATCCGGGCTCAGATACTTAGCACCACACCCAGAAATAACTGGCCGTATAACCTTGAGCAAGTTACTTAACCCCGATTGCTTTAAAAATAAATAAATAAAATGAGCATCACAGAGTCAAAAGAACAATTTATTAAAAAAAAAAACTTACCTAAATAACTTATTCAGAAAACAGTGTGCATTTAAGCATACCCATTTTAATTGGCTGTATTATATAAAGTATAAATGAACTATTGCAAATCAAAAATCCTTGATTCTGAACTTTTTAGGGCAGTGGTAGGAAGTAGGGGTGGGATGGCAGCAAGAACCTAGACAAGATTACTTACGTGTGTCAGTTTCTTATTTGTAAACATTTTTTGTAGCTATGTTAAAGAGTTGATAAGGTTAAGATAAAAATAGGATATCAGTGTGCTTTAACAAAGCAAAACACAGATTCCGTGTGCATTTGAAAAAATCTTTAGTGCTAAAAATTAGGGGCATTAGAACTAGTTTTAAAGTACTAATTAAAACAGAAAAGTTGTGTTGCAAGCATTTCTGAAAGACTGCAAACAAAATCAAGTAAATTAAATTGTAAGCAAGTTTTTCCACCAGATCACTTTAACATATATTCACTTATAGATATTTTAATTAGCTGACATATTTATTTTGGATTTGCACTATCACTTCACAGAAGCTGGACAAAAAAATTTTCAAGTACCACTAGACAAAAAAAAAGTACCACTAAATTTTAAGAAAAGTTAACATGTACAAGATCCAGTCTTCTAAGAGACAAAGGCTTATTTACATTAAAAAGGAACTGCTTGGGGCAGCTAGGTGGTATAGTGAATAGAGCACCAGCCCTGACCTGAGTTCAAATCCGACCTCAGACACTTAACACAAAACTAGCAAGTGTGACCTTGGGCAAGTCACTTAACCCCAACTGCCCTCCAAAAAGCAAAACAAAAGGAATTGCTCTGCCTGCCTTGAAATGATGAAATATACCAATTTTTATTTTTTGAAAAGCAATCAGGGTTAAGTGACTTGCCCAGGGTCACACAGCTAGTAAGTGTCAAGTGTTTGAGGCCAGATTTGAAATCAGGTCCTCCTGATTCCAGGGTCAGTGCTCTATCCACTGTGCCACCCAGCTGCCCAATATACCTATCTTACGTGTTATTTTCAGAAATATTCCTATTATATAAAATGAAATGCTAAATTATATGGGAAAATCTTTATTAACAAACTTTAGACAAATGAAATTTGAGTCAAGATTTTCTTAGCTAAATAGAAATCATTATTTATTAATTATTATTAAATAATTATTTATTTGTTAAGTATTGTCTAAAAACGTTTATCTAATGACCAGCTTTCATACTAGAGAGCTCCTGTCAGTATACTCCTTCATACCCAAATCCTGAGCACTCAGTGAGGGCTGCCAAGGAACTTTCCAAGGAAATGGCCATAAACTGTGTGGTGTATCTTAGAAGACAAACACAGAAGTAAGAACAGGTGGATTTGTCAGCTGACTAGTTTTTCTCGAAGCGGCTGTGTGGGACAGCTAAGAAGATGCTCAAATGTGACTAATGAGTCTTTGCTGAAAATACAATTTTTATTATGTTGGAGAACACTGGAATCAACTTATACTAGAAAAAGTGGACAACCTTTAAGTAAAAGAGAACGTGCACAGCAGCACTGGATGCATCTGGAAAAGTCTTCTCATCTAATGGCCAGGAACTACGGGAAGTCTGAACAGTTCCTGAATTTCCCACCCCACGGGGGATACTGAGGCAAGCGCAGCAATCACTGAGAATGCCCAGCAGGGAGAGTCTCAGCCCTGTACAAGGCAACAGCTCCCAGAACACTTGCTTTCATTAATGCCTCAGACAATAAGAGGATTACAGCACCCACAGGTGTTTGGTTCTCTGTATTTGCCATTCCTGTTCTCCTAAGGGGCAGTCCCAGTAGTAACTAACGGTGAAAACCTTGTCAGCAAAAGAACTGATACTTACAGGTGGAGAAAGCTCCAACAGATCTTGAATTCTGTTCAAAATGTCCTCAATGAAAGCATTCATTTGTTTACTGAATAAATGTTGATAAGAAAGAAAATTAAGGTTTTAAATAAAATGCTTGAACGTCCAGTAAAATAAATATGAAACTGACTTTGGAAGCAGAACATGGTCCCTACACTATATATACTCACAAGTGGTTCTGATTTGGGGGGGAAAACCCTCACCTTTTATTTGCTCCACTTAAAATCTTTTGTCAAAATAGGATCCACAATCATATGAAGCCAATAGCAAGAATACCCATCCACAGATAGGTGGTCTGGAGTAATTCATAACACTGAATAAACCAGCTCTTTCTCCAGACCAGATTCCCAGAACAAACCCCCCACTTGATCCAAAGCAGCAAATGAGACTGCTGGTTTAAGTAGTGGTTGGCAGTTGAGATGGGAACAGAAGCTATGCACAAAAAGATATTTTAAAAAGGGAAACACCATAGTAGCCACTGAACAAGCAAGAAAGAACAATGAATGAAGAATGACACAAGAAATATTTCATTCAATAAACAGCAAATAGTTGTTTCACAGAAAAATTTCAGGTAAAACTAAGACCCAACCTATGATCTTTGGAAAGAATTTAAGAAGCTATTTCAGACAAACTTCTATTACATTGATTAAAATCTTCTAAATAAGTGTTGTGAAAAAAACAAAAAATAAAAACCAGCAGCAGCTGAAAATAGTTTCCACTTACTTGAGAGACTTGACAAATCTGGAGAAGAGATAAGCTGTTCTGCTCCGTACTTTTGGACTAGAATGGCGCAGGCCTCTCTGGTCTAAGAATGCCATCTAGAGGGAAAAAACAAAGTGCTTTTTTACACTTTTCAAGCCTTTGTAAAACAGGTATTCTGTATCTTGTGTCCTTCTTATGATTTGTTACAGTATCTTAATTTCCTAGAAGATAGGGCCCAGGTTTATCCAAATTCTTCTATTCAAAAGCTAGCCACACACATGGAGGCATTTGTAGACTGTCATTAGAATACAATTTACTCAAATTTTATATAGAAAAAAGCAACTCTGCACAAAACATCTGAAAATAGTTGAAAAGAGTCTGTTCTGGGAGAAGCTAGAAAGCACAGACAACACACAAAACTAACATACACAATTAATGGTACTTACTAGAACACAAGGAATGTGTTGAGGTTCAACAGCAAAAAACTTTTCATATCGAACTACAGTTTCAAAGAATTCTAATGTCACTGATGTATGCTGATAGGCACTGACACCAGATGTTACCAACTGCAGTGGGGAAAATGAGAAACCAGTTAAGAGTTCCGTTAGTTCACAGGGAAATAACTTGTTTTTTTAAGAAAAAAATTCTATCATCGTCAGTCAAATACTTACAGTTCGTATCATGTCCTGCAAAGCAGTAGCTTTTGAAACATCACCTGAGAAATGGGCACCATGAGACACGGGAAGAGCTTCTGCCAACATATACAGCAATCTTATTGCTACTTCGACTTCCATAAACCTAGTAGCTTGCCAGTTCCTGACAAAAAGATGAGTTGTCAATATGATCCACATAGTTTTGAGTTAAGTTAAGAAGTTAAGAGTTCCACAGTTGTACATACTCAATGTCTTAAGAAATATAAGGTAGTAAAAAAAATGCATTTTTGATTATTTAAAGCAGTCTTGGAAGCTTCAATGTTCTACTTAATAAAAGTATTAAGTTATACTATGTAAATGCATTCAACTAAAAGATTTTTATTGATTTTACTATGTGCACAGAAAAATGTCAAGGCACAGAGAGTAGTGGGGAATGGGTCAAATAAAAAGAAATGTTCATTTCTGTTCTCCAGACACTTAGTCTTGAAATTCTGACATACATCCTATATATATAGTGAGACCATTTATTTTAAACAAGTACCAAGAAAATATAACACCTTATCTGGAATGAAGAAAGAAGCAAACAAAAAAAAAACCTGACCCAAGTATTCAAGTTCATGTTTAAAAGGAACAATGCTAAGTACCTAAACCATAATCCAATGTACAATTATGTCTCTCCCCAATTTGAAATGCTTTTTTGAGAATTTTTTTACTTGAGGAAAATATTAGGTAACATATTCACTGCTACTTGCTTTGTCAAATGAAACCCGTAAACGTGAATATTTGATATACATTTTAAATTATCTCTTTTATTTCTCCCAATTGATTGTGTATACTATAACAACATGTATAAAGCATATGACATGCTTGTCAATTCCACATATCTGAAAGGAGGCCTCCAAGGAACAAAGTCCCCTGCAGGGTTAACAATGAATGCTGTGGTGGGCAGCTGCATTTGAAGTAAGGGGCTCACGATACTAGAACACTAGGAGAGTCCAGGAAAGGGATGCTTCCTATGCCCTGCAGCGAGGAGTTTGGCACAGAACACACAACACTGGTCTAGATGTCAGGGTCAGGAGAACTCCCATCTTAGAACAAAACTCAAAGCAGAAGAGAGAAAGAAGGCCCAGAGGGATGCACTGACTTGCCTGTTGGTGAGCAGCAGAGCCCGCACCCAAATCCAAAATTTCTGGCTCCAAATGCAGCACCCCTCCCACCACGACACCTGCCTCATTATCTGCGTCTCATGCTCTCCTTCCTCTGCCTCATGTTCTTAGATTGCTATGTCAATCCCAAACTGATTCTAGCCTGGACTACCTAAAGTAAAATTACTACTTCAAACTTACTTGCTGTTTAAACACACATAAGCTTTCAAACTAAAGTCACCAAAAAACTTACTGTAGTGTAGTGCTGAAAACCCTACGAACAGAAGCCAGCAACAACTCTGGGGAGACTTGAGCAAGTCGATCCAACAATAATTTCAGTTGTTTTCTATATTCTACAAACATAGCTTCATCTTCACCCTGAAAAGATTTTTTAAAATAAACATATTTAGATTTCTAAAATATGGCACAACCTAAAGCATAATCATACTACATAAACACTGTTGTGTACAAGTCTAGTCATGAGCTGCCAGAATATACTACTTGATACACAAAACATGTCCCCCCCATATATATTTACATACATGACATTGTACTAGGTGCTAGGGAGACAAAGGGAAAAAAAACACAAAAAAGGTTTTGCCTTCAAGCAGTTTACAATCTACAGTGTGAATGGGAATAGACATATAAACATAATGCAAGATAAATCAGAGAAAGAAAAATGAACAATTAGGTTGCCAGGGAGAAAAACAAGGCAAGACTTTTCACCCATTTTTTTCCCCTAATTACACGTAAAGATAGTTTTCGGGGCGGCTAGGTGGCGCAGTGAGTAAAGCGCTGGCCCTGGAGTCAGGAGGACCTGAGTACGGTTCCAGCCTCAGACACTTAACACCCACACAAAAAAACTAGCCATATAACCTTGGGCAAGTTACTTAACCCCAATTGCCCTCCAAAAGGCAAAAAAAAAAAAAGGTAGTTTTCAACATTCTTTTTTTTAAATTTTGAATCCCAAAATTTTCTCTCTCCTTTCCCAAGACAGCAAGCAATCTGATACATGGACAATCATGTTAAACACATTTGCACATTAGTCACGTTGTGAAAGAAGAATCAGAATGAAAAAAACATAAAACAATAAAAAAATCAAAATAGTCTACTTTAATCTGCATTCAGACTCCATAATTCTTTCTCTGGACATAAATAACATTTTTTATCATGAATCTTTTGGAATTGTCTTGGGTCACTGTATTGCTGAGAAGAGCTAAATAGCTGATCATTGCACAATGTTGCTGTTGCTGTTACTGTGTGCAATATTCTCCTGGTTCTGCTCACTCCACTCAGCATCTGTTCATGTAAGTCTTTCCAGGTTTTTCTGAAGTCTGCCTGCTCATCATTTCTTATAGCACAATAGTATTCCATTACATTCATATATCACAGCTTGTTAAGTCATTCGCCAGCTGATGGGCAATCCCTCCATTTCCAGTACTTGGCATCACAAAGAGTTGCTATATGTATTTTTGTACCAGTGGGTCCTTTTCCCATTTTTAGGATTTCTTTGGGATATGGACCTAGTATTGGTACTGCTGGATCAACAGTTTTACAGCCCTTTGGGCAAGTTCCAAATTTCTATAAGGGAAGATTTTGTGGCTAAGAAAGATAATGCCTCTGAAAGGCAGAGCTAAAAGGGGAGTGTATTTCAGCAAGGGGCATCAGCTTCGTGGAACACAGAGAGACAGATGGAGCCCTGAGCCTGAAGAAGAGCTAATAATGCCGTTTCTATGGAATGTAAAGTGGGTGAAAGGAATGATACTAAGAAGTCTGGAAAGGCTGCCTAGAACCACTGTGGTGGGCCTTAAGTGTCAGGCTATTTGTATTTTACTCTAGAAGCAATGAGGAGCCAGTGATAATGCTTAAGGAGAAGTGGCATGGTCAGATCTGTACCTAACAAGATTCTTTTGACAGCTTACTGGAGGATGGATGGGAGAAGGGAGAAAGCAGGTAAATCAATTATGACCAATAATATTGTAGTAATCCAGACAAGAGGTGACAAGAGTCTGAACTAAGTCCACAGCTATTTAAAAGGAGTTAAGGGGATGGATGTGGAGAATATGGAGTTGACAACTGGATGGATATAAATAGTGAGGAAGAACGAGAAGTTAAGAATGAATTCAAGGTTACAATTCTACTACTCTGAGGTTAAAAATTACATATAATTCCAGTTGTTAGGAAAATCTACTGCCTCCTCTTACTGGCCCAGCAAGTCATAAAAAATCTCAATTTGTTTAAAATTACCACAGGATCGTCATAACTTGGTCAAGCACATCAATTCTGCCCTTTATTCAAAATTCCAGTGTTCATCTCGGGGCAACTATCAAGCAGGGAACCTTACTGGGGAGCATATGATGGAGGAGGAGATCATCTCATGAGAGGAGTAAGACTTCACAGGTGAACAAGCTTAAGGGATCTTTGCCTTGCTTAGGACAACCTATGAGTAGGACATTCAACATGACAGAGAACTGCAATGGACTTCCATCTCCCACTTGGAACCAGACCCTCCCCATCAGTTTGAGTCAGTGAGGAGCTGGACTGCAATTGCTCAAGGCTGAGGACAAAAAGCTATCAGCCAATTTTATTCTGGTACATATGACAGCCCAAACACTACATTATTTAAGCTCCAAGAAGGGCATCAATTTAGTGCTTCACCAAGTTTAAAGCAAGGTTGTTTTTTTTTAATCACCACCGATGCAAAATATTAATGCATAAAAAAATACTGAAAATGAAATGTGATGACTAAGAAGTTTCATGTTAAATTTTACCTAAATTTCTTGAAGTTAACAGAGGTGAAAGTAAAATTTCTCACATGCCTTTTCAAGAATTCAAACATTAATAAAACTTATTCTGTGGCTGTATGAGACAAATAAAATTGGTAACTAAGTTCCTACACAAATTATTTCCCCAAAGAGAAAAAGAAATTTACCTCATTTTCAAAGTTATATTCTTCATCATAAGTCAATTTTTTCATAACGGCCAACATGATTGCCTATAATAAAGAATGAAATCTCTTTAAGGACCAAGTTCACTTACTTACATATTTAAAATTGACTGTTTCATGATTCCTGGCTTTTATATAATTAACACTCCATGATTAGTTTACAAAAATACTCAACAAAAAGGAACTTTTCTCAGCCTTACCTCTACATTAGCTTTTTGTTGATCAGAGAGCACTGTGAGCTATTAAAAAAAAAAAAAGGTAGTAAATCCAACTTGTATTTATGACAATCATATCACTTTTTCAGGAAATTTATTTGGCTACTAATTTTAGTTTCACATTTTTATTTTGTTTTCATCCCTGACTTCATGGTGGTGAATTTTCCTCCAATGAACCAGACTACACCTTCCTAAACTAGTAAGCAATCTTCATGAATTTTGGTGGCTTAAATTCACATGGAGGCTGCCCTTCTTATGAGCAGCGTCTTAACATTTAGCTAGGCCAGTACTCTAAACAGTGACATAAAATCAAGTGCCAGGCCACACTGCAAGTCTTTTTAGTTCGGTATAAACCTACCGGCACTTGAGTTACAATGGCTGATCCTTTAAGAAAGGATTAGGTCCTGTACCTCAGTGAGGTACTGGACAGTACTGAAGCAGACTTCCACTAGTTAGTCTGAAACAAATCTAATGTGCATAAACACTACATAAAACAAGATTGTGCTACGTGGCATAGTATTTGGCTGGACGTGTCTGTATCAAAACACACAACGGCCTTTAATTCTCTCCAGACTTTCTCTACCACATACCTCCAGAAACCTCTTCACCTCAGACTTCTCACACTGAAGTACCTGTGGACCCTGATGCCTCTCTCTCTGTTAGTCTGGTTTCTTCTAAAATCTCCACTTGGAAGAAGATGTCCAAGCCAGCCAGGTTTCTATTTCTCTCTATGCTGAGCCCAACTTGGACTCTCCCTACCATAAATGCCATAGAAACCTCTTGATCCTGGCCCTGGCCCACTGGAAGAACCCTCCACCCCAGCAGTCACTCTTCCTCTGACTGGCCTGCTCCTGGAATCCCCCTTTCATGGAGGATGCCCAAGTCAGACAGATCTTCTTTCCTCTCCATGCTGCACTCTCACTACCATGCTCCCCTCCAGGTTATTCTGTCTTTCCTTCCCCTAAGTTGTGTGTTGTCTTCCTCCTCAGAATATCAGCTCTTCGGGGGCAGGGACGACCTTTCTGTTTGTTTTGCGTTCCCAGTGCCTGGCACATAGTAAGCATTTGATAAATGCTTACTGACTTGGTCCACAGAATTTAAGAATGCTGGGACTGACAATATGCCTTAGAGACCATGCTACCTCAGGCTACGTATAAAGTAGCTATTTTTCAGGGCATACATGACTGACCTAATGTTTGTGATTTGTGGGAGGACAAAGACAAGTCAAACAGAATGAAATGAATAGCTGCATTATGATTAGTACTGCTAGAGTTAGGAAGCACATTAACAGCATCACAGACAAGACTGAAGAATTAATCCACTGTTTATAGGAATTCAAAGAAGCCATGTTTGATAGGACTATCACATGAGACACGAACATTTCAGAGTCTAAAATTAAACGTGATAACTACAGATCTATTTCTGAAATGTAATATCATCTTACCTGTTTCAAAATGTGAAGGTAATCATAACAAAATCCAATAATGTTCGAGGAGATGTCATCGTCCTCGTGAATGAGGAGCTGTAACATCAGAGCCACTTTTGTTTCAATGGCCTGTAGAGCCTCCTGAGCATTCTTCATGTCTCCATTCTTAACCAGTTTAGTCCAGCTGACTATCAGGGACTGTCCCATTCCATTTACTAGCTTAGAAAATCTGGCTAAGAAGTCCACATCTTCTTCCTGTAAACAATTAATAATAAAATCATCCCAAATATAGTACCAATTTTTAAAAACTAAAATATCAGTGATATGCTGCTTCAAAAAATAACTACAAATTTCTTTCAGAGGATAAGTATTATTATTAATAAGTTAAGCTTCTGGTGTCTCTATCTTATTAAAAATGAATCTAAGTGTTCTGGAAAAATTACTATCTTACAAACATTTTCCTCTATCCATTAGTGTTCTATTGTCATCATTTTAGGCCATTTTAATGATCAGTAATAACTATTCAGTTATTAGGAAAAATAGGAGTATTAAATGTCAGGAAAACAATGGGTGTGAGAAGGCTGAGAACTAACTTTGTAGCATTATTATAGCACTTAGGACGTTTTATAAAGTTGTTAACCATTATACATCTTGGGGTGGCCAGGTATCACAGAGAGTAAGAGCACCGACTCCAGTGTCGGGATGACATGTGGATCGAATCTGGGCTCAGACACTTATTACCCACCCAGAAACACCTGGCCATGTAACCTTGAGCAAGTTACTTAACCCCAATTGCTTAAAAAAAAAAAAATTACACATCTCCCGTAAGCCTCTTAATATGCAAAACTTTCTCTAAGACTCTGGGAAAAAAAATTCTAAAAGTTAAAAAAAGTCAATACTTTGTCAGAAATATTTTCAATTTAGAAAACTTGCATAAGAATTCTATAACTTCTTATAAGCAATGAAAAGACCAATCAATTTAACACAAATGACACCAAACCACCAATTCATGAAAGGTGAATTAAGACCATTTTTCAAGTACAATAGGAAGGCTTAAAAAGAGAGGCAAAATTATAGAGCTAAAAATTTTTTTTTAATTTGACTTTTTCAAAATTAGAAATACCCTTTGAACTGGGCCCACTGATTTTGTGTTTTTTTTTTTGGAGGGGGAAGGTAGGGCAATTTCAGGTAAGTGACTTACTTGCCCAAGGTCACACAGCTAGTTTTTGTGTGTGTAGGTTAAGTGTCTGAGGCCGGATTTGAACTCAGGTCCTCCTGACTCCAGGGCCAGTGCTCTTTTCACTGCATCACCTAGCCACCCCAGGGCCCACTGTTTTTAGCACCAAAAACTGTTATTTTCTCCCTCTATTTAAAACTAAATTAAAACAGCTCAATAATTATGATGTAGAGAATTGACATTTCAGTTATTCAAAGTTCTCCCTCAAGCAATGAAGATTATAGCCCTCAACTTAAAACCGTTTTCAATAGCTGTTGTGGACATAAATAAACAAACAGATCATTAGAAGATCTTGTGGCCAACCTAGTGACCAAGACTTCTTTATACTTAGCAAGGCATCTATCATTAAGCCCAGAATGAACATTTTTCCAACTTGCTGAACCAACAGCATTAAAGAATTTTAAAATCTAGCTTCTCCAATATTCCTGAGAGTGTCTAGCATGACACAATGGATAAGAAGGTCTCAAAACCTAGGTTTCAGTCACAAATGTTAGCTGTTCAACCTTGAGAAAATCCCTTAACTTCTCTCAGGATCTTGGGCAACTAAGACCATAAATTACAGAGAAGAGGCTGACATGCATTGGCAGAGGGACTTTCCTTACCTGGAAGGTCCCCATACCAATAAAATTATTTATTCCCTATTTCTGTGACAGAGATCGGTAAGGTTTCTTAATAACTTCTCTATGTACCTGTTTAAGAACATACATGTTTTCTGAAACTGATTCCATCAGATAAGAAACTGTTTTGAAAAAACTTGCTTTGTTAGGACTAAGACTAAATAACTCCAATTAACTGGAATTTATAAATGTTACATGTATTTGTGTCTTCAACATCTGTGTAAGTATGTTTCCTAGTTATAATTATGACTGTATGGAAGTTAATGCACATTGGATTAATGGTATGGCTCAAGGTTAAGCCTATTTACAAGCACAAATATTAGACTTCAGTCCCATCCCAAGCAGGCACATCCACTGCGATTACGTTTCCAGTCATCTTACTGACCTGTTCAATGCTGAAGAACCCTGCAGACTGTAACACTTGACATAAGGATTCCACTAGTTTCATTTTATCAATTGGGTCCATTCCCTTATTTACAATTTCAAACAAACAGTCACATGCTTCCTCACGGAGAACTTCTATTGACATATGACCTAGCAGCATATTTATAAACCTGAAGAGGAGTAACAGGGTTAGGACATACACAAATTCATGACACAAAAAACATTTTTTAGACCATACATTCTGCAAGTTCATATAAAAAACTTGACTTACCTGTCATTGGCTATCAGGGTCAAGTCTATCCATGAGACATAGGCCCCAACTACTTCCAGGCACTGGCATGTTACCTCGGAATTAGTATACTGATAATTTTGCAAGATTTGGTACCATGATTCCACCAGATTTGGAATGCACTGCTCCCTCATGGTATCTTTTATTAACGTGTTCCTACGAGCCTCCTGGAACAAAAACATTTTACCAGCCATCAAGTCACAAAATCACAAGTTACAATGTATATCTACTCATGTCTTCATATGATAAAATTTCAAGTTTACACGGCATATTTTCTGGTTTATTTTCTCTTTTCAGATGAAGCTTTAAATATGGCTAGTAAGGAAATACATTTTGCATGACTTCCCATTTATAACTGGTATCATAAGGAGTGAGGCAAGGGGGGAAGGGAAGGAGAGAATCTGGACCACAGAATTTAAAATACATAAATGTTAAATTGTTAAAATGTAATTGGGAAATATTTAACAAAAATACAAATATATTTTTTAAAAAAGGTTAGGCTTTGAGATTATTTTGACAGACTCCCTATCACTATTTTTCTTTATTTATCAGCTCTGAGACCACAAGTCCTCTAATTCTCTGTTCTCTTTTTTCTATTTCTCAGTACCAAACTCTATAAACTAAATGTACTTCATTCAGAACTCAAAGTGTGACTGCAGAGCAGAAAGGAAAAGATGTAAATAAACCAGGTTAAAAATGCTTTTAAAACCCTATACATGTGAGTTGAAGTCTTCTGTTGTATAACAGCACTTACAGTAAAGGGGGGGAGAGACTGTAAGATCATGGGATCCTAGATTTGGAGCCAGGATAGACCCTGCAGGTCCTCTAGTCCAATTGTGTCAAACTCAACAGAAATGGGGGAGAGTATCACTAAATCACACCCCAGGATCCCTGTGGGTGCAGAGTCACATCATCTACGTTTTATTGTGTTTTTATTTATTTTTAGGGTCAGGTTGCCCTCCGGACTGTGATACCTCTGCTTTGGTCCAACCCCTACATCGAACAAATCATGGCTGAGTCTGTAAGTAAATCGTCCAAAGCCACACAACTAACAAGTAACAAACTGGAACACAAATTCACGCTCTCTAAATCAAAATCCAGCTTTCCTTCCACTTCAATGGAGAACAGTGACCACTGCTTCCCAAACTCTGTGAAGAGGATCCCTGGCTTTTCTAAATATCCCACATGCTAATAGTTGCTGCATATTTTGATGGAAATAGGTTATCATGACAATATGTGGTGTACTCCAGTCCTTGGCCCATAGGTGGGAAGGAAGACCTGGCTAAGAGAGGCAGCTGGGATTTCAAGAGAGAGAACTCAGGGCCTGGAACCACAAGTCGAGTTTAAATGTGGTTTCTGACACTACCTAGCTGTGTGACCCTGGACAAGTACCTTCATCTGTGTGCCTCAGTTTCCTCATTTATAAAATGGGAATAATAGCACCTACTTTACATGGTTGTTGTGAAGATCAGGTGTGAATAACGGTAAAGCATGGCACCTGGCACATAGGAGAGACTACAGAAATGCTTCTTCCCAGCATGGAGCACATATCCTTATGCAAGTTCAAAACCTAATTTCATGTTATACCTTATTGGCACTTCTACTGAACCACCATCAAATTCAATCTTCATTTTTTGTTTATACTTCATTTATACCACGAGAATTTAAATTTCATCAGGTCAAATGCTGTTTCATTCTTTTACGTATGCCTTATAGGCCGCATATTCAAATGTTAAATGAATGATATAGGTAGAGAAGTAGTTTGCCAGGAGATCTGTGTCTCTAGGAAACTCAGGGCTGAAACAGACACTCACCAAACATGCAAACCAGAGGAAATCCCAACCTTACCCTGATGCATCAGCAGAAAGAGCACAAAACACAGGTTTCTCCAGCATATATGTACACACACTGGGAGAGAAACTGTTGCCATCATTTCTACTAAAGCTGACTCTCTGGTACTGACACCATGATTATGACTACAGGCCACATATTATGTTTTGTACAAGACACATTTGGAGAAAACGTCAAATTCTGTATTCGAACTGACACAATATATTTCATAATCTAGATCAACATTCATAGCATCAAGTTACATACCTTCTGAATTATAAAAAAAACGCAAAAACTTTAGAAAGAAAAGTGCCTAGTAAACTTAGGACTATTCTTTAAAATGTTACTTTGTTCAAAAATAGATTACACTTAAAAGCAACTTTGTATCTTTTCTTTTCTTCCACCTTAAACAAGATAAAGATATGTGCATTTCACTGTAAACAAAATCCAAAATAAAAGCTACAAATCAGTATTAAGGTTACTTGCCTCAGATGTATGAACTACATCGCGATCCACCAACTCGGCATCAATAGCCATGAGGATTCTGAGGTATAAATCTACTCCTCTTGGATTAAGGTCCACTACTGAGAGAATGTCAAAGAAATACTTGGGCCATTTGGTGAGATACTCTGTGACAAAAAGCAATGCGAAGACTTGTGCTGCTTTGTTTCGGATGAAAGTCTTCTCCGGCTGCGGATTCAGCATCTAGAAGAAGCAGAAACCTTCTGAGCACACACAAGCTCAGCCACATACTGGCAGCATAAGCTGCTTTCATAATTTATCCAGGTTAAGAATGTAAAACTCATTTCATCTTCATATGAATTTTTTGCTGTTAAATGCAAATTGCACTGAGAATATTAATTCATTCAACAAAATTCATCATCCTCAAATTTTTGACCAGGTCAACTTAGTGTTAGGTTGAAATATGCTTAACAAGAAGTACTGGTATTTAAAGGGCTAGTAAAAAAAAACAATTCAGGAAAATCTAGGGGCATGAGAAAGGGAAAGTAGAAATAAGAGGGCATGAAGTCATTATCTGCCTTGCCTCCATCTATGCAAGGACCACAAAAGAAATTCTAGTTTCTATGGCTTTATGACATGAAAATATTTTCAACATTTTCCTTAATTACTTGGTAACTGAAATAAGCTTCTCAACGTCTTCTGTTTACAGAACTGCTTTGAATATATCAGAGATTACCTAAAACGGACCAAAAAAGAACTCTGCATGTAAATCAGATCCTTTTTTTTTGCCTTATTTTTCAGGTCCTCTGAATGAGACATTTTGTAAAAAAGACAGGAAAGAAATACTGGTGCTTTCAAGAACATACCAAAAAGCCCTCTAAATTTACCTAACCTACAAATTACTCATTTTAGCCTGGCATGTGATCAGAGCTAGAAAATCACATTCACATCATGCAGTATTATACATTTTAATTCATTTAACTACCTAGATAATGTAGCGAAAAAGCCCCTCATCTCACCTTTCTCTTCAAAATGCCAATGTGAAAACAAATTTCTTGAGTTTCAATCAATATAAGAATTGGCTCAGGTCTTCCCATACCATGCTGTCAATACCTCAACCATGCCACAAAATTTTAGTAAATGTCTACGTGGACATAAGCAGGCAAATGTGGTACATCAAACACCATGGAGAATGGGGACAGCTGGATAGCTTTCAGTACAAACTCCAAGTACTGGACACTCGTTTGGCTGCTTCAGTTAAAACGCATGAATCGTTGGGACATGATATTTAGAAGACGTGCTAGGAGTCAAATTAGAACGCTGAGAGTCTTATCTTCTCTAAAATTTCAGAAGTGGTTATAGAAGCTTTTTGTTCCATTTCTCCTCTTCTTTCAAAAGAGGACACTTCTGAAAGTTTATTTAGATCAAAGTCAGTTCTTTTATCAACAGTCCTCAATGAAAAATCTGCAAATCCAGAAACAGGGAACTGCTTAAAGACTTAGTGGGCTGGGCTGTGCATGCAGTTGGGAAAACCTCTGTTGCTGTTACTATTTTACCTGAGCTTGTAGCCAAGTTATAAGAGTTTCCCTAATGAGCTGTTGTTGAGCTGCAGTGAGTTCTGAATACCTGAAACAAAACACACACAAAAAAAGTGAGCCACCCAATGAAGTCAAAGAACACTGGATCTTAGAGCCAGAAGAGATATGGCCTGGAATTCTGCCTTGGACACTTACTAGCTAACGACCATGGGCAAGTCGGGCAACTTCTGAGCCTAAGTTTTCTCACATATGAAATGGAAATAATAACTCTAGTGGTTTGTGAAGATCAAAGATAATAATGTAAAGGAAGCTCTCTATAAACGTCAGTTATTATTAAACAAACCTTCAAAGGCTTAATGGGACAGTCGGCCCTAACTGGTGAAGTGATTCATTTCCAAGAAAATGCTCCCCATTCAAATCCCAGTTCACAATTCACACAGCTAACGTTTCTCCAGTTGTTATGAGGAGCCCTATGTGTTCAGACGATGTGAAGAGATCATGGGCCTACCACTGTGTGGTGAAAGCAGCAGCCCTGGACTCCGGAATCTCCCTTGAGCCTGGTCACAAGGGACGCTTCCTCTGGCACACTGCAGCCCCTGGTTCAGTCCCCATCTACCTTACACAAGTGCCATCCTTTCTCCCTCCCTCCCCCATACACCAGTCCCTGGTCTTACACACCCACACCCAGAGTATTCCTCCAAACTCTGTCCCATTAGCCCTTCTCGTCCATCACCCTTCACTTCTCACTTCCGTCATACACACCCGATATAAACCCAGAATAACTTTCACACCTTCCTTCATATACCGTCCCCCGGCCTCACAGTAGTACACATGTACCATCACCTTCCTTTACATGGTATCCCTCATCCCTTTCTTTGGGGCTATTTTCCTGAATCCCCTTTATCCTAGAATTAGATATGAAATAACCCCAGAAGAGCAATGAAATGTTTTAAGACTCAAGATCAAGTTTTAAGGAAAACTTTACCCTAAGCTAGTCAACAGTACAAAACATTAAAAACTTAACTCTTCTGTTAATTTATCTGAAGTCTTAAATGTTTCAAAGTGCAGTAGACCAGTACACATTTTCTTTCTTTCTTTTTTGCTTTTTGGAGGGGGGAAAGCAGGGCAACTGGGGTTAAGTGACTTGCCCAAGGTCACATGGCTAGTAAGTGTTAAATGTCTGAGGCCGGATTTGAACTCGGGTCCTCCTGACTCCAGGGCCAGTGCTCTATTCACTACACCACCTAGACTCGCCCCCTACACGTTTTCTTAATCCAAAATTTCTGTTCTTTCTCCCCTTACTAAATTACAAAGTAACACAAATAGGTAACTGACAGTGATCAAATAAATCCATTAACGGCATTTGATGATTGCCTAATTCGAACTTAAACCTTTAATTTGACTCTAGGCTCGATCTGTGACACTATATTTCTATAGCACTTAACTGCCTAAAATACTTGATGTAAGTAGGCAAGAACAACTGAATGTGATAATGGTATTTGTGGGCATCATTTCCCTCTCATGTGCACACACTGTATCCTCTCCATTATCTCTGAATATATAATATTCAGTTTCTATAATGGAAAACTGGCAATACTGTGTTTTAGTTTCTAAAAATCTATTCTGAAGACGCTCTTGAATTCCCCTCACTTCTCATTGAAACAGGTATTTATTTTGCTTCGAGAGGTTTGTCTGCAGTTAACTGAAAATCTGTTTTGCTCCCTAACTTGGCAGTAGTCACAGTTCACAGTTCTATAGGTTTACAAAGTGCTCTCTTCTCACCACACCCCTGAAAATGGCCTTGGACTAGGATTCAGAAGATTTGGGTTTGAATCCCAATTCCCTCTCTGTGAGAGAAATCAGCAAAGCGCATTCAGAAGCTTCTGTTTCTGCCCCTGTTCAAAGAGCTGGACAGTGGTTTCTAGATCTAGATCCTGTGAATATGGAGTTGCCCAATTTTGACCAAATTTAGTATGCTAAAGACACTCATGAGATATTTTATGTCTGATGTAATGGTTCAAACTGGCACCTCTTGCAACTTTTAAGACAGTCCCATTAAACCTATTATATGGCTAGAAAACAGACACATGTGATTGTGTGGAGGTTCACAGTCCACTGAAGGACTAGGTGAACCATCTTAAAAACTGAGTAGTCATGACAGAAGCAAAATCAGAAGCCATGGCCCTATGAACAATAATTTGCCACTGCACTAATGCCAATGTCTGTTCTAATTCTCTAAAGAATTAGAATCTCTAATTCTCTAAAACGCTACCAAATGATAAATTTTATTACAAGGTAAATAAAAAACAAAACTGATTTTCCCACGTAGATCTTAATGTTAAAAAGGAATAGAGGAAGGAAAAATTTCTCACTTGAATTTTATCTGATGTTCTAGAACCTGAAAGCAGAAGAACTTGACGTGATCATCGCTGGAAAAAAAAAAAAGAAAAAGAAAAAAATAATTAAACAAGGACCAAAACAAATAAAATAAAAATAAAAATTCTCACCACATTTAACAGTAAAACCTACCCTTGATTCTCATGTTATTAATGAATCTGGAGAGTAGAAACGTTAATAGAAAATACAAGGTACTGATATCACCAACTAACCAGTTGAAAACACTGGGCTTTTAAAAATATTCTTTCAGTTTTACATTTAACTTATTTTACTATATAAGCTAACCTAAATCCTAAAATACTACTCATATATCAAAAAAAATTTCTGCTATTTTAATAAACATGACACAATCAAAACATGTTTCAGCTTACATTCGACATACAAAAAGGCCTAGATAACTAAGAAATATCTTAAAATACTAAAACCACTAGGTCTCTAAAAGTAGAATGATCTATGCTGGAAAACCTAGAGATGTCACTCTAGACCAAGTCACTGGTGGCAACTCTAGCCTACATAGCCCTGTCCTAAATAAATGAAGTTCTACTGCTAATGGAATCCAGGAGGCTGATGTTCCCAGAAATATTATTGTGTTTTCAAAGGTAAGTGACAAAATTGTAACAAAAGAACACAAAATTATAAGCTGATGAGTAACAATGAGACAACCACATCCTCCCTGTCAGCAACCCCACCCCCAAAAACCAGCCTGCATTTCAAAGACAGGTAGGTTTACGGGTATAGCTAAGGTGTGAAAATTTTAACCTCTAAAGCTGAGTCAAATGTGAGCCCTCCCTCTAACACAACAGTGCTTGACATTAAAGGCAGTGTGTCAATGTTTTAGTGCTCTGATGATTATTTTGATATTATTGATTTCCTTTGTATTTTACTTTATACATTTAAAAACAGCATTCTAAGATAGGGGTGACAGTTTTCATCAGACAGAAGAATAACCTTTAGTCTACAGCAACAGCTGCCCCCATACTGACTCAGAAAACCACAAACTAACATTATCTAGGTTGTATTATATTCAATGTGTTAAACATTCCCTAATTACTCTGTAATCTGGTTCCAGCATCGCTCTTTTTTTTTTTTTTAACCTTTTGGAAGGCAATTGGGGTTAAGTAACTTGCCCAAGGTTACACGGCTAGTTTTTTTGTGTGGGTGTTAAGTGTCTGAGGCCGGAACCGAAATGGGGTTGTCCTGACTGCAGGCCTGCCAGCGCTTTACTCACTGCACCACCGAGCAGCCCCCCAGCAGCACTCTTTTGTTAGCCCTCTGCTCTCTTGTGACCATAGGAGCTAGCCCCTATACCAGCTGGTTGTGCCCTAAATCACTATTTAAATGCTTCTTCAAAAAACATAAGCTACATAGCAGAAAATATGTGTTAGATCTGAAAAGGACCTGGGTTCAAATACCAGCTGATATTTCCTATCTATATGACTCATTTTCTCTCATCTGCAAAATGGGAGGGAAGTTGACTAGATGAAATATAAGCTCCTCTACAGCTCTAAATCTACTATTCTACTTTCATTACATTTTAAAATGTTAAGCAATATTTATTCCTTAGTGTTTTCCTCCTTAACTGAATCAATTAAACCTTTTCCAAGGGTTGCTGCAAAACCTACAATATTTCTAACTCAGAAACTGAATGTCTTTAGTCTAGTCCATGTAAAAAAACCTAGGATTTGAATTATAGAAATCTTCAGATTATTAATTTGTTCTTTAATGTCCCTGACTATTTAATGGTTACATACAAAGTCACTCCCAAATGATAAGGTTCCATGAAATGTTCTTGCATAGAGAGGTCAGAAAAATCTTGATTCCTTCTTGAATTTAGTTAGGTTTAAGTTTAAATGCTTCTGAGAGTTCTACAAAATTATTACATTTTAATTACCTGTACGTCCTTTGGGCCAGGGCTTCTGCACACACCTGCCAGCCATCTGGGGAAATCTTTAACTGTTCAAAATAGGCCAGTGCCTACAACAAAAAAAAGGAAAATTCACATAGAATTAAACAAGACCAGTGTTCCAGTATTTTCAAAACAAAAATTCAGCCAACATTACCCAATAATGAATCAGTATTTATTACAACTTCCTAGGCACCAATGTGCTACCTAATTTTACCTAAATCTAAGTATCTAATTTTATAATTTACAAATTTAAAATAAAAATGTATGTGTTGGGGCGGCTAGGTGGCGCAGTGAATAGAGCACCGTTCCTGAAGTCAGGAGGACCCGAGTTCAAATCCGGCCTCAGATATTTAAGACAAAACTAGCTGTGACCTTGGGCAAGCCACTTAACCCCAATTGCCCTACGTTCCCTCTCCAAAAAGCAAAAAAAGTATGTGTTCAGAAATATTAACAGTCATATCTCTACTAAACTGTACCACTAATAAGCATTGGTTTGAAATCCTAGTTCTTCTTGTGACCTAACAGCTTTGAATAGAATAGAAACTTAATAGGAACTCAGCACTAGAGCGGAAAAAACAAATCTTATAGTGTATATATCATTTAAGCTATCACAGGATAGAAGAGGAAATGTCTTTTGTCAACAAAACAAACTCTCTAGAAAAGAATTAAAACTCTAAAAAATACAGAATCTGGGAGGTGTTCCTACTGAGTGCCATTTTGTGAAACTCGCTCCAAAGAGTAGTTTGGGAAAGGGCACTAGAAACATGATTTTAAAATATGACAATGTGTGGGGCGGCCAGGTAGCACAGTGAGTGAGAGCACTGGCTCCAGTGTCCGGATGACCTGGAGATCAAATCCTGGGCTCAGACACTTAGCACCTACCCAGAAACACCTGGCCGTGTAACCTTGAGCAAGTTACTTAACCCCGACTGCTTTGAAAAAAAAAAATAAAAAAAAATATGACAGTGTGAGTAGAATTCCAAAGTAATTAAAACAGGTATCATAACAACAAAGAATTGACAGTAATATCTTTTGCCTTATACAACTGTGAGTCAGTATGATTTTATGTACTGTGATATGGTTGTTTCCCAAGAGCAGTGTCATCAATTCAATTTATAGCACAAAGCATCATGTGAAAGCAGGGAGACTCAATGAATGCTACTTGATAAAATGACCCAATAGTAGCTGGATACAAATGGTGCTGCTTTAACCCATTACAGGCAGTCAGGGACCTCTGCAAACTCTGAGACGATCTGGCTGATCCAGAGCCACAAAACAAACAGCTGTTTGTTTAGCCATCTCTCCAGAAAATGATGTATATAGAAGACAGGGAACACAAATAAGGTATTCTGGAGCTTCTTAAAGTGATCTGACAAAATATATCATTGCTTAACTTGTGACTTTCTTATTGCTCTTTCTGTCCATCTGGAATCCACTCCTCTCTGTATGTTCTTTTTTTGGGAAGCACAATGAAATCATCAACTTCCCACAGAGCTCTCTTCTGGTCATACCTTCCTGCTTCACTCTCTCTAAGCAGCAGCCCAATCAGGTCGATTACTATCAACTCTTGAGCAAACTCTGACAATGTGGACAGATAGGGTATGGAATGGGCACCATCACTGGAGTCTGTGGGCCCTAGCACCTCACCTGTGAAATGGCAAGTTTGGACTCAATGGCCTTCTTCTATTTCAGTTCCAAATTCCTGACTATGATTTACTCCAAAAATACTGAAATAGACAATGAGAGGGCCCAGTAGCTAGGTATGGCAGTGCACAGAGTGGAGTCAGGAAGATTCCTCTTCCAAAGTTCAAATCTGGCCTTAGACTTTTACTAGTTGTGTAACCCTAGGCAAGTCACTTAACCCTGCTTGCCTCAGTTTTCTCATCTGTAAAATGAACTAGAGAAGAAAATGGCAAACCACTCCAGTATTTTTACTAAGAAAACCCCAAATGGGGTCACAAAGAGTTGGATATGACTGAAGTGACTGAACAACAAAAAGCAGAGAGACTAAAGAAATGGGTTTCTGTAATTTCTTTCACCCCCTTTTGTGGTCTACATTAGAAGTATCTTGTAATCACTCTCAACCAGAACCTCTCCCTTACTTCTCCCTCTTTTCCCCATTTAATTCTAGTATATAGAACTGTATTCGACTTCTTAATAAGGTTTCACACATCATATAATCTGGAATCCAGAAGACATTTTAAATTTGCATTTCTATTAACCTTCTGTGATAATAATAATAATAATAATAATAATAACTAATCCTGTGAAGCACTGATCCTTCCACTTCAGATGATCTACAGTTTCCCCAATATAGGTACTCTCTCAAAGGCAAACCACAGCTCTTCTTCCCCTTAGAAGCTGATTAGAAGTATTGCTATGGCAACAGCTACAGCAAACAACACTGGTCACCTAGTGATCAACTTCTGATAATGATACTCTCTCGGTTTAGCTAGACCTTGTCACAGGGTCTTAAGTGTCTCAAGCTTGATTAAGAACTGCCAGTTTACGGGCAGCTAGGTGGTGCAGTGGATAGAGCACTGACCCTAGAGTCAGGAGGACCTGAGTTCAAATCTGACCTCAGACACTTAATACAAAACTAGCAGTGTGACCTTGGCCAAGCCACTTAACCCCAACTGCCCTGCCTTCCCCTTTCCAAAAAGCAAAAACCAAAAAAACAACACCTCTCCCCCACAAAAAAAAAACCCTGCCACAGCTTATACTCTGCTGGGAGAGCCACTAAGCCTAGGAGGACATTAGTGGAGAAATTCCCTACTAGCCTACTGAAAAATTCACTAGGCATCTTATATAATGCAAACTATGTTATATTTTAAAAAGGGAAAAAAGATATCTGTCCAAGTAGAGGGAAAAAAAGTGAACAGAAGAAGATTCATTAGTCTTACTGTAGTTGGCTGTAGCTATTAAATGCCCTGTGCATATGTTACCACCCATGGCAACTGGAAGCAGAAAGAAAAAGAGGAGGAGGAGTGGGAAAGAAGGCCTTCTTTCCTCCCACATAGCCTAAGCTTCAAAAGGCCTGAAGGCTTTAAAAAATTAATTACATTTGTTCTTAAAGGCTTTTTTGTATCATGTCTGCATTCAGGATTAACTTATAGTTTGAATTACTTAAAACAACTCTATTAGATGATTAAGTTCCCTAACTACAATACCACCTCATTATTACATTATCCTCTGGAGTCACATCAAAGAACAACTTCACAGCTGACACAACCTTTGAGGTGCTTCAGTAACTAAATTTCTTAGGATAGAGTCCAGGACAAAACCAGCTTATGTCAAATTCTACTTTCTGCTGAATATTATATCCCAAGATACAGATTTATTTTAAATCATCTTAAGATGTATATGAAGGACATTAATTCAATGAGATAACATTTACCAAAATAGTAACTTTATTAGATATGCTGCAATTAAGTGATTCTATAGACCAGGTTAAAGATGGGAAAGAAAGCACTTCACCTATAGCAAGGTCCCTTTCTACCTTTAACAATTTAACAGTGTGCGATCTTAAATAGAAAAAAGTAAAGGATGCAATATCATTAATGCCCTCTCTTCTAGGAAAGGTTAAATTTCTATACCTTCATGTGAATCTTTAATACATTCATTTAAAAGAACAAGGCATGGTTTTACTTTGGTACTCCCAAGGGAGTAGACTTGAAAGCATTTATCAGTATTTAGAATTTTCTACACAAATATTCATTATTATTTATAAGAATAAGATAGTACTATGTAATAAAAGAGTAGTCTCATCGGTAACAGCATCCACAGTTATGCTGCACTGTAACATTTAGTTTAAAAAAATTAGAGAAATTTAACACACCCTTTGTCTGAAGTCTGCATCAGCATTTGGATTTAGCCCTAAGAGGGCCTGTTCATCCATGCCTGCTGCTATACTCTGAATTTCCGAATCTTATTAGGCTTGCCCCCTGATCGAACAGTAGAATTCACAAACATCTGCAGACAAAAAAAAATTGAAACAGTATTTATATGCAAAAAGATGTCAAAAGATTTACACGATTTATAAATTAATTAAATTAAATGTAATTTACAGCGGTCAAAAATTGTAAAAAAAAAAAATCTTTTAAAATGAAAGCCTGTATGTAGAATTTCTATGAAGAGTTTTTTTTAACAAAGATGCAGATTTATATCAAACTAGAATAATCAAATTTTAAGAGGAAGTACTTAATTCTCAGTTTAATTTATAAAAATCTAACAGACTACTAATTAACTACATTAAACCAATTGTTTAATAATCGAGATTTTCACAAAATGGAGTACAGTGAAAGAAACTCAGGGTTCCAAGTCAGAAGACACAAATTTGAATCCTGGCCCTGCTGTTAGAAGCATGGCTAGGGAGAGTAATTTAAATTTGAGAGTTAGCTTTTTAACCTGTAAATGGAGAGAATATCCTGTACTACCTCATATGGTTACTGGAAGAATCATATATTAAATTGTGTAAAACCTAAAGGGCTCTATCAAATGTCTACTATTACACAATCCTGCCCCACTATCCCTGGGCTCGGATAAGGGTTCTAGGTCTTCTCCCTAACCTGTTAGACCTGGGACAACACTCAACCTCTCCAAACCATAGCTTCCTCACTGGATGACTCCCAGCTCTAAACCTGTGTGCAATTCCAGAGTTAAAACTACACACGTCTCTCTCAGACACTCAAATCCCAAACCTTTTAATCAGAGTGGTTGACAAAAGAGTGAGCATCATCTGTTGCATTTCATTTCCTGGTAGAGATGTTCATGAGCAGTCAAATAAAAATAGGAGAAGCAAGAGCTCATTAATTACGGATAATAAAGAATTAATTTGACTTAACAAACTCTACTGAAACACTTCTTGGCTTTTTCCTCCACCAGGTAACGCTGGAAATGAAATTCACAGAGTGCTCATGTAAGTCTTAAACACACACAGAATCTGAATTCTTAGAACTTACAGTGATATAGAATATCTTTTTAGTTCCTTATTAAATGCCACTTATGTAATTCGAACATCAATTTTAATAGTTTAAAATAGAGGGAAAGCAAAAGAAAAAGTATGCAACATCAAAATAATTAAAAGTCACTAAGATGGGCCCTCTAATTTGAAGGTCCAAAAGGTAAGAGTACTAAATCACTTCTTTTTTCACAATGATGAAGTCTAGCATACATCTCAGTTACAGAAATGAGACCTTTCTCTAGCACAGGAATGGGATTAAACTAAAGGGCAATGTCAATGTTAGGAAAATACACATAAGCACTACAATACTATAGAGAAACAAAGCAAGTTGATGAGCTCCTGGGGCTAAAATCCACTCTTTGCAGTCAGTTTTTGGCAGAATGTCATTGTCTACAGCTAAAAGTTGAGGAGCACTCTGAATTTACTCTGTAGTAGTCAAGTTTAAAAAGCAATCACCACAGGAAACCTAGTATTTCCATTTTTGAAGTTCAAATTGACTTAACTGAAATAAATATCTTCAATTCATTTTTCCTAGTTATTTCATTAATTAAAAAAAAATCAATGGACAGGGAACATGTGCCTTAAGTTTTGTCTCAAGTAACTAAATCTCCTTTTAGTTCACTAAAAGATAATCTATTAACTGGAGGTGGAGCAGACATAGGCTATTCTATCACGTGCTAGGAACAGTGGATTGGGAATTTAGGCTTCAAATGACCTCTAAAGCTCACTTTCCTTCCACTACTTTGATAATTTTGCTACAGTAGCCTCTTCTATCAGTATTTAACTGAACTATAAAGATACAGAAGTCTTTATCACAATAGGCCATACATGCATAAGCAACTGTGAAGCTAAAAACATTGACCTCTATCTTTTTAAGGGGGTGGGAGCGGTGAAGAAGGGAGCCTTAGCTCCACAGCACCTAGTTACCATGCTGGTTTGCTGCAAATTTTCTAAGTTTCAGTCTGCTATCTTTCAAATGGGGGAAGGAAATATAGATCCCTCATGAAAGCATAAAGGCACAGTAGTAAGAGTGTTTGTTGGATTTGGAGGAGTCAGATAACCTGGCTATGGATTCCAGCTCAGATTAACCTGTGTTATTTTGGGTAAATCACCTAACTTATTGAGGCCTCAGTTTCCTTGTCTGAAATGATGCCGATGGACTGGATGACCTTCCAAAGTCCTTCAAAATCTAAAACTAAATTGGAACATGGAGGAGAAAAAGCCAGCAAAATACTTAAGGGCTGAAATTATCTCATTTCTGCTGCATTTATTTTGTGATCTTGGGAAAATAACTTCTAATCTATTTATAGGATTACAGCATTTTAGCTCTACATTTAGAACTAGAAGGAGCTTAGGAAATCATCTTAATCCTCTCATTTTACAGATGAGGAAACTGAGGCCCAGAGAAGAGAAAAAGTGAATTGCCAAAAAAGTCACACATGCAACTAGAGGAAGCTCCAGGCAATTCCACGACTCTTAAATTCAGCACCATTTCCACAGGTCCAGAAATGTGGTAGAATGAGGTACAATAGGTCTTTTATAAAAGACACCAAAAAAACAAAAAAAAACAACCTAAAAAAGGGAGGGGGGGAAACACCTTGACCTAATTTCCAGTGCTTACCTGGAAGAAAATAATTGCTAACATTTATATTGGCTTTAAGGGTTGAAAGGTCCTTTACCGGATTATTTTGATTAATCTTCATAGCAATCTTATCAAGTTAGACGAAATTAAGACCTCTACTTTAAAGATGATGAAATTTAAGAGAGGTCAAGTCCCTGAGTCAACAAACATTGATCATTTATTAGGTGACTTGCCCAGGGTCACAAGTGTTCTGAGGCTGGAATTGAGTTCTTTCTGACTCCAGGGAACATACAGCTGTCTAAAAGGTGGAAATAATTCATTGACAAGGCTAATCAAGAGTTCACAATATACCAAAAAAGTATAAAAACAGAATTATTGCAAACTAAGCACCCCCCCTTTTTTTTTGCGGCGGGGGTGGGGGGGAAGAAGCGAGTAAAAGGCGGGGAGGTGGAGAAAAACCTAGCGGTTACTAGAGTAAAAGCTGCATCACTCCCAAGTTGTATGTAGGTGATGATAATAAAGTATGATCTGTCTTCTGATGATACCGAAAGATTTAAACCACACAAAAAAAAAAAACCTCATTAGCGCCTTATCCATTATCAATAACCAAATCTCTTGGGAAGAAAAAAAAACCACCTTTCAGACCGCGGTGAAGGTTCTTCAAAGTCATCTTGGAGTGTCTGCCTTTTTTTTTTTTTAACATCCCATCATTATCAGAATGACAAGTTTGTAATTGCCAGGATGCCACGGTCACGGACCGCGTGTCTTCCCTGCCCCCCTCCCTCCCCCACCCCGGGCGACTAATGAGCACTTCGGAGGCCCCGGACTCGTTTTTCTGGTTACAGGAGCATCTTACTGACGGCAAAAAATCGGAAAATGGATAGAAAAAGGAATCAAGAGGGAGCCAGGACCCCGCCTGGAATGTTACAGGCGCCCTCCCTGCTGTCTTCGGGGGAGCCCTTCCAAGAGTGCAGGGATCCAGTTCCCCGAGTCTCGGGTGGGGCAGCTGCGGTGGGGGAGAGGGAGCTCCACGTGCGGCTCGCGTGGGAGGGGGAGGCGACCCGCCGAACCCCCCCCCAGCCCGCCCCGGCCCACCCCCCCGGGGAATGGGGGGGGGGGGGGGGGGGGGGGCCCCGCCCCCCCCCCCGCCCGCCCCCCCCCCCCCCGCCCCCTAGGCGATCCCACCTTCCCCGGCCGGTCACTCCATCCCCTCCGCGCATCGATCAGCCCCGGGAGCAGGTCGCCACCATGGAGCCGCGGAGGAAGGGAGGCGGCGAGCTCCGCAGCCCCGCCGCCGCTGGGGGCCAGCCGCTCGCAGCTCCTCCGAGTCTCCTACTGCGTGGCGCTCGACGAGCGGGCGGGGTCACCGCCGCGGCAGGAAGGGGAGAGCGCGCGCCGCGCGAGCCCCGGGGCACCCACGCCGCCGCCGCCGCCGCGTCCGTTCCCGCTCCGACGAGCTCTTCTCGCGGAAATCCAGCTCGGGCAAACGCTGGCAACCTCATGGGCGGCCCCGATCGTGGCCCGCGGGGCGGAGGAAGCCTACGACTCCCAGCATGCCACGCAGCGAAGGATGACGGTTTTTCCGGGAAGGAGGACGCAGGGCGGGGAAAGAAAGTTCACCAGTCTCTCCTGGGTGCTTTACCACGTGGCAGCGATGCCTTCTGGGAAATGTAGTCTTCTCCTCTGCCACCTCCCGCACTAAGTGCGTGCCAGCAGGGCACCTTCTGGGAAATACAATATTCTCCCTTGCCGCCCCTCCGGCCCTGGACCACCCGGGTTTATGAGCGCATGCCAGCTGTGCAATCTGGGAAATGTAGTATTCTTCCCTTCCCCGCACCCCTCCCCAGGCCCCAGATCTCCCGGGTTCATAAAGGCGTGTCAGCTGTGCAATCTGGGAAATGTAGTTTTCCTCCCTTCCCCGCACCCCCTCCCACCCCCGGGCTCTGCTGAGCGCAGCCTCCATGCAGTTGGTTGACTTTTACAAACTCGTTAAGAAGCCGCGGTAACTGGTTTGAGCTCTAGTCTCTGCTCCGTGGCTGCAGATCGGTTCTCGGGCTCCGGGGAAATGTCGTGGAAATTGACAGAGATGCACACAGAACGGAAATATACATCCTGGGAATTTAGTTAGATGCACATGCCTTAGTCATTCGCTCAAACGCATATGAAGCAATCTGTGTGATGGATTGCAAGTCAAGTCAATAAGCATTAAAATAACGCCTGCCATGGTGCAAGGGACTGCATTAGGCCAGGAAGTCTTAGAGGCCTGAGTGTGCTGGCTGATAAATATTTAACGACATCCCTGTTGAGAAATAATCCTAGTTAGATAAAATATCAAGTTTTCCTGTCTTTAAGATCCTTTTTCTGTGTCTGGTGATCAATTCATTTTAAAGGTGAGAGTAGAAAAGTGCACTTGGACATCACACTTTATTCTCTTCAAAAGAACTCCAGCATGCAGCCAGAAATTTCTCTTCTCTCCTCTGCGCCCCCTCCCCCCCAAGCCAACACCCTGGGAAGCTCAAGCATGGTACTGAAGACCCAGGAAAGAGAGTACTCAACACCAAAGTTCTTGGCACTATCCCATGGTTCAAGATAAGAGACAGATGTTATCTTATCAGTTGAAGAGGCTTTAAAGAAGATGCTTAACCACCATCTGCTTTGTTGTTGTACTCTAAAGATGATGATTTGAACATTATAAATACCCAAATTAAATATAAAAGACACATGAAGAAAGACGCTATCTTCTTCCAGAGAAAGAACTGATAAATATAAGTATGAATAGAATAATTTTACATATGTACATACTTGTTTATGTCTAATGGTAGCCATCTCTAGGGCAGGGAAAAGAAAAGAAAAGAAAAAAGAAATTTACATGACAAATTTATTATATATTTAAAAGGAATAGCAACTTGTACATAACAGATGTGCTGTTTCCTGTACAATCGTCTTTTTTGTTGCTGTTATACTATGTTATGGACAAGCTTGCTTTATTCTATAAATTTAAAAAAAATGAAGATCATAAAATCTTTCCATCTGACTTGCAGCAGAAACTTCAAATATGGATGTCTCATAATCTAATGAACCTGAGCTCTTTGAGATCAGAGACTGTCTTATTTTGCCAAAGAAAATTCACTTCTTTTCTAATTGTAGAAGTTAAGATTTACCATCCAGCCCCCTCATTTTACAGTGAGGGTAACTGAGAGTTTTAAAAATTATGACTTACTCAGTCAAGAAGGTGTAATGCCAAGCAAAGGCAACGTCCCAAGGTTCAAAATACCAGCATAGGTGCTCTCCATTTTATTCAGTGAAAAATTAAGAACAGAGAAAATAAAAATATAGCATATTTCAAAATATAGCATTTACCAAGTGTAATTCAATCAAGTACTACCCCACCCCTGGACATTATAATTCATTTAGTCAATCCCAAAGACCCTCTTCTAAGTACTTCTCCACTCCTAGGATGTACATTCATTTAGTCAACCATAAAGCCCCTCTTCTCAAATGGAGATTAGTTTCCAATCATAAGCAAAGTACATTCATTTGTTCAATCAGAGAGCACAAAAAAGTCAAAAGTTCCCCACCCTTGGATCACAATTGAATCTACCCCAGAGTTACAACAAGCTTAACCACAGCATTTAATACCCAAAGAAAAATCTTTTCTTCATCTTGACTCGAGGCAAGTTCTCAACAATCTTTGTTCCTGGGGAGACAAAGCTTAGCAAGGCCACAAGATACATTGTCAGTTGTAATTGGAATGTAAATTTTTAAGATCTTCCCTGCCCCTAGGCTAAAGTGCACCTGGAGCCTGGGGTGGGAGGCTTGTTTTTCAGTAGATACTTTTTGATTAGCCAGTGGGTCAATAAGGTTATTACATTCTCTGAGCCAGGAGAAGGCTATATAAGTCCTGATGTGTAGCTTTGTTTTGGGGCTCACTTTGAGAAGTGTTCTGTGATTTGATCTGGATTTTGGGAAGCTGTTGTTGAGAGCCCCCCCTCGGCTTTGAAAAACCTAGATGTTGAAACCCAGATGTTGATTTGGTATAGATGTAATGGTTGGACAGTTTGAAATCTGTCTACTTGATCTGTTTCTCTGACTTGATAATTCTGTCTGTATATTCTGAAGTTCGGGGTGCTGACCTTTTTCCCCTGAACTAGGTAAATGATACATATTTGACTGATTAAAGTAAACTTGTTAACCCATTTTGAGTTGCTTTCCTTTAACAAAGCATATCTAAGAACCTTTGGTGGCAGCAACCCTGGGGACGTTGGGGTGCTTGCTGCTACACTAGTGTCTTCATTAATTCATTCTCTGTCTACAGAACAGTCCTAGGACCCATGAAAACATTAGCAAAACCCTCTTCCAGGATTTCTGTAAACATACAACAAGAAAATCCTTCTTCAGGGCTTCTGAACCAACAGCAAGGTTCCAGAACCTCTGCAACAACAGCACTGTCCTTCACCAGTGGACAGAATTCACTCTCTGTCTGCAGAACAGTCTCAGGAGCTTTGCACCAACAGCCAGGCTCCAGGACCTCTCCAACAACAGGTCTGTCTTTCACCAGTGAACATATCTGGCAAAACAACATCAAAACAGACAAAGTACCAACATAACAGCCATGTCTCCTCAGTCCTTGGCAGCTCTCAAAAGTCCTGGGTAATTCAAAGTGGCCCTCAGCAATCCTTTCTGTCTCTGTCTGCCTCCAAAGGGGTGCTGCTTCCAAAAAGTTCTTCTGCCTCTCTCTTTTCTTCTGTCTCTCTAAATTTACGTCACCAGCTCCTCCCAGTTCAGCCCTCTCTTTTCACATCAACAAGTCCATCGCACAAGTGGGATTCACAAGCTCTGGGTTTGAACACAATCAATCCAAAAACCAAGTCAATACAGGGGGATCTTTAAATTCCATTACTATTACATCAGGCAGCAGAACAGGGACCCTTAACTTTATATTCAGTGCATACTTCTCCTTCAGTATTGCCAACAGAACCCCATCAGTTGGACTATACCTCTAAAATCAATCAAAATAAAAGCTGATATTTCATTCCAGTGTCAACAGTGTAATAGTAATGGAATTTAAAGATCCCCCTGTACTGGCTTGGTTTTCGGGTTGAGTGTTAAAACCCAGAGCTTGTGAATCCCACTTTGGGATGGACTTGTTGATGGGAAAAGAGAGGGCTGAACTGGGAGGAGCTGGTACCATGGATTGAGAGAGGCAGAAGAGTTTTTGGAAGCAGCATTGTGGAGGCAGGGAGAAAGACAGGATTGTTGAGGGTCAGTTTGAGCTGCCCAGGACTTTTGAGAGCTGCCACTCGGAGCTGCCAAGAACTGAGGAGACATGGCTGTGATGCCAGTATTTTGTCTGACTGTTTTGATGTTTTGCCAGATTCGTCCACTGGTGAAAGACAGTCCTGTTGTTGCAGAGGTTCTGGAAGTTTGCTGTTGGTTCAGAAGCCCTGAAGAAGGATTATCTTGTTGTATGTTTACAGAAATCCTGGAAGAGGGTTTTGCTAATGTTTTCAGGGGTCCTAGGACTGTTCTGCAGACAGAATAAATTAATGAGGACACTGGCAATGTATCTTGTGGCCTTGTTAAGCTTTTTCTCCCCAGGAACAGAGATTGCTGAAAACTTGCCTCAGGTCAAGATGAAGTATTAAATGCTGTGCTTAAGCTTGTTGTAACTCAAGGGTAGATGGATAAGTTGTGATCCAGGGGTGGGAAACTTTTGACTTTTTTTGTGCTCTGTGACTGACCAAATGAATGTACTTTGTTTATGATTAGAAACTAATCTCCACTTGAGAAGAGGGTCTTTGGGATTGACTAAATGAAAGTACTGTCCAGGGTTGGAGTAGTAGTTAGAAATTATTGAATTACACTTGGTGAATGCTGTATTTTGAATTATGCTGTATTTTGATTTTTTTCTGTTCTTAATTTGTCACTTAATAAAATGGAGAGCGGCTATGCTGGTATTTTGAACCTTTGGGAAGTTGCCTTTGCTTGGCCTTACAAACAGCAGCCTGCTTATCTTGGGAGAAATTTCTGTGTACATACTGGAGTTTCTTTGAAGAGAATGAATGGTTCTGGCCAAGGGTAGTTTTCACTTCTCCCCTTTAAAATGAGTTGATTGGGGGCGGCCAGGTAGCACAGCGAGTAAGAGCACCGGCTCCAGTGTTGAGAAGACCTGGAGACCGGCTCAGACACTTAGCACCCACCCAGAAACACCTGGCCGTGTAACCTTGAGCAAGTTACTTAACCCCAATTGCTTAGGGGCGGCCAGGTGGCTCAGCGAGTAAGAGCACCGGCTCCAGTGTCAGGATGACCTGGATCAAATCTGGGCTCAGATACTCAGCACCACACCCAGAAATAATAACTGGCCGTGTAACCTTGAGCAAGTTACTTAACCCCAATTGCTTAAAATAAATAAATAAATAAATAAAATGAGTTGATTGAAACTGGAGGAAGAAAAATGTTCTCAAAGACAGGAAAACTTGAAGTTTTAGGTAATTAGAATTATTTGCCTTGCAGTTTGAATCTACTGTTTTCTCAACAGGAGCATTTTTAGTGCCTGAGGCAAGCTTTACAAAAAAAACACAGTCTGTAGCACAAAACAGGAAACTGGACAGCAATTCAAATTTCAAAGCCAAATATAGTTGGGAGGGAGAGGGGCCATTGAGGAAAAAATTGAGCCCCAAAGAAGAGAGCTTTTGTTCTTCAAGTCCCAACAAAAATCCCTTCTACATGAAGCCTTTCCTAATCCTCTGTTGATTATCTCCAATTTACTCTTGTTTCTATCTCCCTTGGACTCAGGTGTTTGCCTGTTGTCTCCCCCATTAGACAGAGGGACTGAGGATTATTTTTGGTTTTTTCCTCTCTTTGTATCCTCAGCCATTAGCACAATGCCTGGCTCAGGAGGTACTTAATATGTGCTTCCTAACTAACTGATGTTGCTGTTATGGAGGAAGGAAGGAGGTGTTGGGGGAAGGGATAAGAACTGAGACTAAAGCCCAGTCTTCTGGCAATTTCCTATTTTAACTAATTATTCACCAACTAACCAGGTGATAAACTCTGTTGTCTCTAAGCTACTGAAAGAGAATCAGTGTTCTAAAGTTCAGTGCCCTTGGGCAAAGCTTCAGTTATTCTTCCCTAGTAAGGCCTTTTTTTCCCCTCAGTTCCTAGCAATTGGGCACCAGCCATGAGCAATCCTTCATCCTTCCTTCTTGAAGAGGACCAATGATATCTTGATTTGCAAGTGAATTGGATTTCAGTGAAGCAGAGCTGTGCAAAGGCTTCAGCCTCACTCTCTCCTCCAGAGTCATCAGAATCCAGTGGCAAGACATAGGTCAAGAAAAACTGGTGATGGTCCTGCAACAGTGGGAGACCGTGGCCTTTTAAAGCCAAGGTCTTTCCTAGGTCTCAGTTTGTCTGAGGCAACACCCATTCAGAAATGTAAAGGCTAGTTGAGAACTGAGGCAGATGGACTAGTTTGCCTTCACAAAAGAATCAGTCTGGGGACTGTTGGTGGAAAACCAAGGGTTATCTCACCATGAGCAGCAGGAGTTCATTAAAGGCCTAAAAGGTCTTTTCCTGATTTTCAGAATTCTCATTTTGTGAAAAAGCTGAGCTGAAGAAACAAGAAAAGTGAGATAAATTCAACACAAAGGTAAGTCACCATCATTATTTGGGAAATGTTTCTTATTTTAGGGGCAGCTAGGTGGCACAGAGGATAGAAAGTGCTGGACCCGGATCAGAAAGACCTGAATTCAAATCCAACCTTAGAAATTTAACTAGCTGTCTGACCCTCAGAAAATCACTTTACAACTGTCTGCCTCAGTTTCCTCTACTGTAAAATAGGGATGATGATGATAATAGCATCTACTTTCCAGGGATGTTGTGAGGTATAAGTGAGATAATATTTGTATAGTGCTTAGCACAGTGCTGTATGCATTGTAGTATTAAGCAAACTGCAATTAATAAATGTTCCCTTCCTGTTTTGAAATGAAAAGTTCTCTATGATTGGACTTGTTTTGTGAAAATCTAAATTTAACCTAAATCTAAACCCCTCCCCCAAGTTGGTTAAATTAATAAATAACACTACTGATCCTTCACACCTGAGTGGTATGATCATCTCTGGAGTTCAGAAATTCATAATACCAAATAACACTGAGAAGATCTAGAGTGAGAAAGACCTTGGAAAGCTGTCCAGTTGCCCAATAGGTTGAGAAAGAATTCAATGAAAATCCAAATGCACTTATTAAGAATATATGGGGGAGAGGGGGATGGCTAAGTGGATCAGTGAATAGAACACCAGCCCTGGAGTCAGGAGAACCTGAGTTCAAATCTGGCCTCAGACACTTAACACAAAAAACTAGCCATGTGACCTTGGGCAAGTCACTTAACCCCAATTGTCCTACCCTCCCCTCTCCAAAAAGAAAAAAAAAGAAAAAGAATCTATGGAGGGGGAGGCCAAGATGGTGAAGTAGAAGCACAAACTTGGTGTGAACTCCTGCTCAAATCACTCCCAATACATGCAAAAAAAAGACTAAACAAACTTTAGAGCTACAGAACCCACAAAGAGACAGAAAGAAAAAAATCTCCTGCTGAAGGCAGCCTGGCAGGCCGACAGGAAAGGTCTATCACACTGAACTGGGAGCCAAGGGCAGTCCCTCATGAGCCCCAGGCTCTGGCCCCAGGGCGGCCCCAACCAGCAGCGGCTGGAGTGGCTTCAGGAGAGTGAATCACCAGCAGCTATGGTGGTTTCCAGACTTCTCAAACCATAAACACCAAAAACAAAGTAAAAGGTCAGTGTGGAACTCTGTTGGAACTGGGGGATGGAAGAGTTCAGTCCAGCCCCTGCCCCTGGGGTGAGAAGTGGCAGAGGCTTGGCAGCTGTGCAGCCGCTATATGTCTGCCTTGTGAGTTCCTGGGCTGCAGATCATAGTGGGACCAAGTGACCATTCAGAGGGTAATCGCTCTTGCTTTAACCTGTTTGGATCTGGATTGCGGTCTTGGGTGGTGGTCCTGGGGTGTGTGGCCAGTGAGCCACAGCTTGTGGGGGCTATAGAGAGGACACCCTCCTAATAGGTCTGGCAGTTGTGAAAATCCCAGCAATTTGGGACAAAGCTATCTCCATTCTGGAAGCAGAGTTCTACCATGGCAAAGAGCTCAAAAGACAAATAATTGGCTGGCAGTGTGAGCAAGAAGAGGAAGCAAAAACAGACCATAGCATCCTTTTTTGGGGACAAAAAGGATCAAGGCATGGAGCAGGAGGAAGACAGCAAAGTCAGAATTCCTGTATCAAAACCCTCCAAGAAAAATATGAATTGGTTACAGGCCATGGAGGAGCTCAAGATGGATTTTGAAAATCAAGTAAGAGAAGTGGAGGAAAAATTGGTATGAGAAATGAGAATGATGCAAGAAAATCATGAAAATGAAAATTCAGTCAACAGCCTGCTAAAGGAGACCCAAAAATACATTGAAGAAAATAACACCTTAAAAAAATAGACTAACTCAAATGGCAAAAGAGGCCCAAAAAGCCAATAAGGAGAAGAATGCCTTAAAAAGCCAAATTGCCCAGATGGAAAAGGAATTTCAAAAACTCACTGAAGAAAATGACTCCCTCAAAATTAGACTGGAGCAATTGGAAGCTAATGACTTTATGAGAAATCAAGATACTATAAAACAGATCCCAACAAATGAGAAAATAGAAGGCAATGTGAAATATCTCATTGGAAAAACCACTGACCTGGAAAATAGATCCAGGAGAGATAATTTAAAGATTATTGGACTACCTGAAAGCCATGATCAAAAAAAAGAGAGCCTAGACACCATCTTTCAAGAAATTATCAAGCAAAATTTCCCTGATATTCTAGAACCAGAGGGCAAAATAGAAGTTGAAAGAATCCACCAATCACCTCTTGAAAAAGATCCCCAAAAGAAAACTCCTAGGAATATTATAGCCAAATTCCAGAGTTCCCAGGTCAAGGAGAAAATATTGCAAGCAGCCAGGAAGAAACAATTTGAGTATTGTGGAAACACAATCAGGATAACATAAAACCTAGCAGCTTCTACATTAAGGGATCAAAGAGCTTGGAATAAGATATTCCAGGGCTAGGACTAAAACCAAGAATCACCTACCCAGCAAAACTGAGTATCGTGTTTCAGGGGAAAATGTGGTCATTCAATGAAATAGAGGATTTTCAAGCATTCTTGATGAAAAAACCAGAGCTGAACAGAAAATTTGACTTTCAAATACAAGAAGCAAGAAAAGCATGAGAAGGTAAACAGGAAAAAGAAATCATAAGGAGATTATTAAAGTTGAACTATTTACATTCCTACATGGAAAAATGGTCATTGTAACTCATAAGACTTTTCTCAGTATGAGGATAGTTGAAGGGAATATATATGTTTATGTATATATATATATGTATACATATATAAATATGTATATATAGGAGGGTGTATTAGTATATAAACATATATGTGAGTGTGTGCATATGTATGTACATGTATACGTAGACAGAGGGCATTAGATGAGTTGAGTATGAAGTGATGATATCTAAAAAATAAAATTAAGATGTGAGAGATGAATTTATTGGGAGGAGAAAGGGAGAGTATAAGGGTTATGAGATTTAAAGATCTTCCATGCCCCGTTGGACTTGCTGACATAGCAGGAAGGGGTGGAGCAAGAGGAAGCGGAAGCCAAACTAGAGTTCCTGTGGTGGCTAGCAGTGGCAGCGATGGCGGCGGCAGCAGCAGAGGCAGCGGCAGTGCGAAGCCCTTTTTGAGTCAGCCAGAATTTCTGCTAAGGACTCCTTCTGAGGACTGCCAGGGGCCGGAGTTGCTGGGAGCACTTCCTAGATGCTGGGTGGTTGCTGTGAGTGGGGAGAGGAGGACCTTTGCCTGAGGTAGCCTGTTCTGTTTTAAAGGCTTGAGAATGTGGGTGCTTTCTACTTTATCTACCTGTGCCAATGTCATAACTACTCTGATGGCTTTCACTTTCTGGTTTTGGGACTCAGTCTTTTGGTATCTTAATAAAATTTCTAGCTTATTCCCCCATATGGCAAGCATGATGTATTTTGTGATGGAGAATTATATCAGCATATCTGTAATCTCCATAGGCATTGTGAATATGGCATTGCTGATACATAGAGATAGAATAGGGTAAATTATCTCACATAAAAGAGGCAAGAGAAAACTGTTACAATGGAGGGGAAGAGCAGAAGGTGAAAGGAATGGGATAACGTTACTCTCAGTGAATTTGGCTTAAGGAGGACATAACATACACATTCAATTGGGTATCTTTCCCTACAGGAAAATAGTGGGGAAGGAGATAATAGAGGGGATGATAGAAGGAAGGGCAGATTGGAGGAAAGGGTATCTAGAAGCAAACATTTTTGAGAAGGGATAGGGTCAAAGGAGAAAATAGAATAAGTGGGGGGGGGGATAGGATGGAGGGAAATATTATTAGCCTTTCACAATATACCTAGTATGGAAATGATTTGGATAAGTACACATGTACAACCTATATTGAATTCCTTATATTCCTGGTGTCAGGAATGGTGGCAGGGTGAGGAGAGAAGAAGGGAAAATATCTGGAACTCAAAGTTTTAAAAACAAATGCTTAAAAAAAATTTTGTATTTTACATGCAACTGGGAAATAAGATATACAGACACTGGGGTATAGAAATGCATCTTGCCCTACTAGAAAGTTAGGAGGGTGATGTGGGAGCATATAAGAGAGAACAGATTGGGGGAAGGGGTATTCAGTAGGTTTTCTATTTTGGGGTGAGGGCAGGCGAAAGACAGGGTAGAAAAATTGTAACTCAAAATCTTGTGGAAATGAATGTTGAAAACTAAAAATAAATAAATAAATTTGAAAAAAAAAAATCTAGGTTGGGTGGCTAGGTAGTACAGTGAACAGAGCACCAGCCCTGGAGTCAGGAGGACCTGAGTTCAAATTCAGCCTCAGACAGGTAACAGTTACTAGTTGTGTGACCTTGGGCAAGTCACTTAACCCCAATTGCCCTGCCTTTCCCCCTCCAAAAAAAAAAGAATCTAGGTTGAGCAGCACCCTCCACTAAATTATGACTCTAATGCCTCATCAAGGCTTCCAGGGCACCATTGCCTTATTACAATGAAAGTAAAAAGAAGACTTTGTTAAGGAAGCTCTGTGAAGTTGTCTTTTCTGCTTCTGAGAAACGACTTGGATGACTTAGCATTTGGATGGGTCAGAAGTAGGAAGGGTAACTGTTCCATGTTCTATGGGATGGCTCCTGATACAAAATTATCTTTAAAATCGGAACATTAGGGCTCCATCTTGTAAGTAAACTGATTTTTCATCAAAAAATCATTCTAGAGATCAATGATGTTTTTCATTTTAGGTGCCAAGATACCTCCTTCAGATTTCAGCTAATTTTACACAGACAGAATCTGACTCTAGCTGAAGAGATGGAAGATAAAGCCCTCCCACTTAAAAACCAACCAACTAAAAAAAATCCAAAACATTTAATACCATCAACTATAATATATACAGTATTGCATTTTAATGGAAATAAATAAGATCAAGCAAAAATCAAGTCAGACCTGTTTTAGTGAGTTAATTAATACAGTTATCCCTTCCACCTCATGGAGGTCAGGGATCACAGCGCCCTGTGATCTGGGAAATCCATATAAAATTCTTGGCCCTCCCTTCATACCAGAGAAGTCTGAATTTCTGCTTTTTCTTTTAGGGGTGTTTACAGTACCTTATTGTAAAATCTGGGTTAAGTATTTGGTCATAGGCTATATGTAGGTCAATGTTAAGTAAAAATACTTTTTCTCTGTTGTCTGCTGGCCTCCACAAAACTCCCCCCAAATTCCCATTTAATTTCTTATGCCAACCTGCAATGTATTGAAACCATGATCAGGAAATTACAATGTGAAAATGATAACTGTAATAGTAATCATCACATCATTCACACACAAATGGCTGATGTTCAACTGCTTGGAAAGCTAGTTGTTTTTGTTTGTTTTTTTAACACGGTCTAAACATTATTCTTGCAGTCTTGTTTATATTCGGTCAATTAAAAAATTTATTCAGCATCTACTTTGTGCCAGAGACTGTGCTAGGTCCTGGGGTTATAAATACAAAGAAAGAAAAAAATTCCTCTTTGAAAGGAATCTAATAGGTAGGACCATAATTACATTTATGTGTGTAATGTACATATATATGCACACATACCTATATATTTTATATATATAACATGGAGTCCAGTTGGGCAGAGACAGCTGCATCATTCTTAGTTAGGGGATCATATGTTCCAATGCCCAATACAACATGGCATCACCAAGTACTCAGAGGTAGGTTAACAGAGAAGGTAGGGTATCAGGGATAGGAGTGGAGGCCTCGGTCTCTGACAGCTTACAGACCTTTTTGTGATGAGCATTAGCACCTGATGGATCCAGCTGAATTCAATCTTGAATGTATCCTTTCCTTTTTAACAATAAACACCTCCCATGATCTATCTATCTTGTTAATGGGACTATTGGTGTGTGACCTAACTCATAATAGACATCCCTGGATGAAGATTGACAGTAATGTATTGCATTATCAATTCAGTAGAATTGTAGCACATGGCAGACAAGCCATTGCTTTTCAAAAGCAAGTGGTAGTGCTATTTGCATCCAGAGAAAGAACTGACATATGTGTGTATGTGTATGTGTACACACACGTACATATTTGTGTCTAATGGTAGCCATCTCAAAATTGGGGGGGGGGGGGGGGGGGGGGGGGGGCGGCTCAGAGTGGTGGTGTTGGCCAGGAGGGAAGGGGAAGAGGGGGGAAAAAAGAAAGTTACATGATAATTTTGTTGTATATTTGAAAGGAATAGCAAGTCGTACATAATGGATCTGTAATTGCAAGTGTAATCCTCTATTTTTCTATTCCACTTTGTTACAGAAATGCTTGTTTTATTTCTTAAATTCAGAATAAAATAAACTTATTTAAAAAAAAAAAAGAAAGCAAATGGCCACTTCAGGAAGCTTGCATCCATCTAGAGGCTTCAGAGTCACTTGGTCTGTCTACTCCTAGATGGCTGCCAAAGGTGCACTCAGTCTAGTGTTTATTATGGAAGAGACCTCTGAATACATAGGCCCCATGGAATCATCTGGGCCTGGGCTAGACTGCTGGACAGCTCCCATTGGTCTTCTAGAACTTTAACCTGTTCTGGGTCTCATTTGAAAGACACATATTTGAAGGTATATCAGTAAATGGGTGCCATCGGGATTCCCAGATGGGTAATGTGAGTTTTCTAAAACCAGAGAGTCTAATGTAAACCTCTGGGCTTCCCTTTTAGATTGTGAAGAAATATGTTGGTCGCTTATCCTGAACTATTTTTTTAGAATCATTTGGTTTCTCCCTACCTACTGTATTCCCAAAAATGTGACTAAGGGGACTAGACCTGGGTTTTCATTGGGAGAACACAATTGTATTCCTTGTCCCTCATATGGACCTCTGCCTCTGTGACTTCATCCACCCATGTCAGCACTATATTGACATGACATTGTAGTGTTTTACATCAAAGCCCTCAGGAAGGGGGTCATTTTTTCAGGCCTCTGAAAGGCTCACCAGATTATGGCAGTACAAGGGAATCTTTAGGAAGTTCTGAGGAAGGACAGGGAAATATATTACACTCCTTCCCAGAGGAAAGTAAACTTCTCTTGACTAGTCTCAGCTATAAGAATAGAGTGGAAAAAACATTGTTGATGTAGACAATTCTATTACACCTCACCAAGGAGATGAGCTGCCTGGTCTATTGCATTGATAAGGACAGAAACTGTTGCAGCAAAGGGCATGGGCATGCCAACTCTATTCATCTCCCTGTAGTCCACTTTAAACCACCAGGTTCCATCTGCCTTCCTCACCAGACTCACAGGGTTATTATAAAGGGAATATGGAGAAATACTCTATTTTCCTTCATCTGCATTAATAAGGAAATATCTCCCCGACTCAGACCCAATATTGTACATAGTATGACTCAGGTTACTCCAAGAATTCCCACAATAACTGGCATAGAGATTCCATATAGATATCAGTGCCCATGATATTATGATACCATTCCCTCAGAATAATGATCTCCAGAAACCTTCCTTGAAAAGTAGAGTGACAGGGGCAACTAGGTGATACAGTGAATAGAGCACTGGCCCTGGAGTCAGGAGGACCTGAGTTCAAATCTGCCCTCAGACACTTAATACTTACTAGCTGTATGACCTTGGGCAAGTCACTTAAACCCAATTGCCCTACCTTCCCCCCTCCTAAAAGACCAGAAAATGAAAAAGAAAAGTAGAGTGGCATTGTAAAGCCACACATAAGCAGCTTTCCAGAAGATGGCTGCTGTGAACAGCTTTCAAGGTTCTGATTACATAGTATAGCAAACTCTCTTTTTATTCAATAGCAAATCAGAGGAAAATATTCACAGAAAATCAACTACAGCATTCACAATGTTACAGTTTATCACAGAAAATCAAAATACAGCATTCACCATGTCACAACTCAATAACTTATCACTAAAATGGCCACATCATTTTCACCAAAGTACAATCATTTATTAACTCAGTCATTCAATGGTTCTCTTTTAAACAAGGTGCATCCATTTAGACAATCAATCATTTAGTTAAGTCCTTAATTCAATCAGTCTTAAGGAGGAAAGCCTCCTTAATCCTTAACTCACTCATCCTTAATCGAAACAAAGTACTACAGTCAAAGTTCTCCATCCATGGGGTGCAATTAAGTTACAATATCAGTTACTACTCAGTACTCTCTTAAGGGGTAGTGGAAAATACACAGGCCATCCTCCTCTAGGTCAGAACCTGTATTGGCAGCCACCCTGGGGATGCTGGGGTGCTTGCTGCTACAGGTTCATACCTTCTGTTTGTTTAACTGAGGCTTAATTTAAAACTAGGTGCTGTGTGACCTTGGGCAAGACACTTAGCCCCAATTGCCCTACCCCCCCAAAAAAGGCAAAAAAAAATAATAATAAAACTAGGTGCTAAGTACCTCTTAGCTTAGCAATACAAAGGGATCTTCAAATTTCATTACTAACACAGACATAGACCTTTTGGGGGTCTCCTGGCTACCAGCCCCTTACACCCAAATGAGTGTGGGTTTTAGGAGATTGCCTTTAGCTTAGGGGGGGCTCAAGGACCCTTACGGCCTTGGTACTGGAAGTCTAGCTTTCCGGTACAATTTTATTAGCATCAGTTCCCCTCCCCTTCCTCCTCCCCCAAGCCAGGCTACTGAGTAATTGTTTCAATTCTATGTCTCAGGAGCCATACCTAGAGCTTCTTCACAAAAAATAGTGTTATCCTTCCACCTCTTCCCCCTTTCCAGCATCATGGCAGGTACTGTACTTGTCATATCCAGATCGCTATAGTGATAGTGAAGTTTTTCCAGATGGCCATTGCTATCCCAATCTCCCACTCATATTCTACCAGTCAATCTTCCCCTACTCTTAAGGTGATGTAGCTGGGAAGGCCCATAGCTAAAGACTAACCTCATTGGTACAGGCTCTGCTCAGAAGACAAGATCTAGTTGCCTATAAAACCCACTAGGTTATCATACCTCCTTCCCAGTTCATCTTCCTTATGCACTGATCAGTGAACCAATCAACCCATCAATGAACAATTGTCTCTTTTATGTCAAACACTATGCTAGTGCCTGTGGGATATAAAACCAAAAAAAGAACATGTTTTGTTCTTACAACCTATTAGGGGAGACATGGATGCACATACAGAATGAATACAAGGTGGTTTTGATAGGGAAGGCTCTGGCATCTGGGTGCATCAGAAAAGTCTTCATGGAGAAGAATTCAGCTGGGTCTTGAGGGAAGTACGGGATTCTATGGGGAGGAGGGGAAGGAGAAGTGCATTTCTAGGAGGTGTAATGCTCAGTACAGAGGGAGTTTGCACTATATATATTTGCCCAATACAGAGGGAGATGGGAAGGCTAGCTTATCTAGACTAGAGTGCTAGAAGAGGAATAATATGTAATCAGGTTGGAATAGTAGGGTGGGGCCAGGTTGCAAAGAGCTTTAAAAGTCAAACAGAGGAATTTCTTTTGGATCCTGGAGGCATAGGGAGCCACAGGACTTTACTGAGTAGGGGAATGACATAGTCAGAATTGTGTCAGTCTAGATGCTATGGTGGAGGAGGATGTTTGAGGCAGGGAGATCAATAAGGAGGTTATTGTAATAGTCCAGGCAAGGGGTGAGAAAAGCCTGAACTTGGGTGGTGCCTATGAGAGTACTGAGAAAGAGACAAATGAGAGAGATGTTGTAGAGGGAGAAGTAAGATCCGGCACCACCTAGCATTTGTCATAGACTTTTAAGGTTTGCAAAGCACTTGACAAATATCCTCTCAATTTATTCTTACTTTAATCATTAAACCTACTATGTGTCAGGCAAGACAACCTTCAGGAGAGGACAATTCAAATTGCCCAAGGCCATTCAGCTAGTTAGGTATCTAAGGGTATATTTGAACTGCTTTTCTGACTCCAAGTTCAGTCCTCTAACCATGGTGCTACCCAGCTGCCCCAAGCAACCAATGGTTATGTGTGTAAGAAAACAAGGATAACTCTTAAAGTTGCAAATTTAGGCGCCTGGGAGGATGGTGATGCCCTTGACAGAATAAAGTTTGTAAATTCAAAAAATTACATTCAATTACAAAAGAAATCAATTATATTGAAATGCAGCGATCAGAATATTGCAAGTTCCAGGTTCAGGGGTGGCTAGGTGGTTCAGTGAATAGAGAGGACCAATCCTGGAGTCAGGAGGACCTGAGTTCAAATGTGACCTCAGACACTTAACACTTACTAGTTGTATGACCTTGGGCAAGTCACTTAACCCCAATTGCCCTACATTACCCCTCCAAAAAAAAAGTTTTAAGTTCAGAGGCCCTAAGTGAAGAATTCTCTGCTAATGACCTGGTGCTGCTTGGCTAGTCTTGTCATTGAATTCCTCTTGTCAATAACAATGACCTTCTGCCTTGGACTTCACATAGCATTTTGTTTTGTATTTCTCAAATGAACTTAGCAGATATGATGTGTATTTGAAAAAAATATATAAAACTAATCTCTCTCCCAGACTATAAGACTCATAAAAGTAGGGACCACATTTTACCTAAATTTTGTTTTTCTCTAAGCATTTTTCCTGGTGTTCTGCTGACAATAAATAAATGAGATCCAAATGAGAAATTATACATACAAAACACTTTGCAGACCTTAAAACATGAAATACACATCAGCCATCATTAATATTATTATTAAATGTTCAAATATTCAATTACTCAAGCATTTATCAAGTTCCTACTGCATGCCAAGCTGGGTATTGAGGCTACATAAACAAAAAATGAAACCATCTGTGCCATCAAGGAACTTATATCCTACTTCCATAGATACAAGAAACTTATATCCTACATCCATACATACTAGAAAACCTGATGGAGAGAACATTAACAAGGGAGACCAGGAAAGGCTTTGTGTAGGAAACAGCCCCTGAATCAAGGCTTGAGAGATTCTAGGAAACAGTCAGGAGAGCTTTCAGGGAGGTCTACAGGTCAGTGTAGGCAAAGACATGGAAGGGGATATGCAAATGCTGAGCCTAGGGAACTTGTGAGTTGGTCAACTGAACTGGAATATAGTGTGTGAATAGAGTAATGTTAATGAAATCTGATCAAGTAGGCTGGAGTAAGGTTGTGAAGAGTTTTCATTTCCACACTGAAGAACTGTATTTGATCCTAGAAGCAATGAATATTATTGAATAGGAGAATGGTATGATCAGAATTGTGCTTTAGAGAGATGTTTATGGCACATATAAGGATGGATTGGAAAGGGGGAGGTGCTGTAAATAGAAAGACCAACTAAGATACCACTGCAATATTGCAAGATAAGGTGGTGGTCACGTGAGTGGAAAGAAGGGTTCAGATGTGGAATGTATAGGTAGAATTGGCAAGACTTTGCCATTGTTATATGGTGGTGGGAAAGGGAAGAGGGTGTAAGGAAGCAGAAAAAGTTAGGGGTGATTCTGAGGTTATGAATCTGGGTGACTGATAAGATTGTGGTGCCTTCAACAGAAATAGGGACTTCAGTAGAATCATAAGATCATATATTTAGGTCTGGAAGGGATCTGTGATGTCAATGAATTCAATCTCCTTACTTTATAGATGAGGAAATGGAAGATTAGAAGATGATGAGTTTCATATGCTGATAGGAAATCCAAGTGGAGACATCAAATGTGTAGTTGGTAAGGCAGGAATTAGAGCTCAGAAGAGAAATTTGGGCTGAATGTACAGATTTAGGAGTCATCTGTACAGAAATAGAAATGATACTTTATCCATGGGAGCTGATGAGATCACCAAAAGAAGATATAGAGAAAAGGGCATAGGATAAAGCCTTGGAGGACATCTATAGTTTGGGGATAGAAAATCCGGCAAAAGAGACTGAGTAATTGTCAAATTAGGTAGAAGGAGAATCAGATGACCACAGTGTGAAAGATGGAAATAGATAGAAGACAAGGGAAGCAAGAGAAGTGGTTAATAGTGCCCAAAGGGCAGAGAAATCAAGGATGAGAGCTGAGGAAAGGTTACTGGATTTAGTAATAAAGAGATTATTGGTTTCCTTGGAGGGAGCAGTTTCAGTTGAGTTATGAAGTCTAAAGCCATTAAGAAATGTTTGTGAATTGAACAGGTATGCAACAAATGTTGATGCTGAATTAAACAGCTGTCACATGTGCCATGGGTTGAACACAAGTACATTATTAGACCAGTGTTTTTCTACCCTTTTTGCTTTGTAAACCCAAAGAGTATATTTGCAACTATCTCTAGCTCACAAATTTACACTAAAAATACCATTAAAAGAAGGAAAACGAAAATACTATTCATTTGTATTGATCACCTCGAGCCTGCAGTATAAAATTACAAGACTAGGACAGAAACCAATGAATAAATTTGTCATTTTCCAAGGATGGAAACATGGATTACCACACTCAGTAGTTCATGATGGCTCTTGGGCCAAATTCCTGACTTGTATGCTTAACTGGACTTATGGAAAAAGGAACAGTGTCATATTTTGTGGATGGATACAATGGATCTGTCATATAAAACCCACCCAGCAAAAATGGAACCCACATCCTGTCACCTTAGCAACAATTTAGAAGGTATGATTGGATGGAATGGTTCATGGAAACCACAAATGCTTTCTTGTTGTGTGGCAAAGTTAAAAATTAAATGATATGTTGCCATAGATACCAAATCTTTTAAAAATCCTCATCTTAACACTTTTATTTTTAAAGCTCTTAGGTTTGCAATCTTAGGTTAACTTTCGATATAAGGCCTGAAGCCTCACACATAGTTCTTGACAAAAGGAGCAAAGCAAATGTCATAAATGATGTGCCTCTGTGGCCAAAATTGGGCCATTTTATTCTTTTTTTACATAGGAAACTCTGGGGGGAAATCACAGTAGCCACCTGAGAATGGTACATCAGGAAGGATTGCCTCAGATATCTATGTAGGACTTTGCTGCCCCTGTCCTGTGGAAATTTCATGTATATGTGTATATATGTGTGTGTGTATACACACATATATGTATATATGAATGTATGTATACATACATATATGTATATAGGAATTTATGTATATATACATACATATATGTATATAAATGACTATATTCAAGTGTTTAAAATAAGAAAACTAGCATTTTATTACTTACCTGCAAGTTATAATATCAGCTATAAGTTGTTCCAGGAAAGAGACACATGACTTTTTTTTTAAAGGTGTCTTTTGTCTTTTATATTTGCTAAATTGCCGATTTTAATATGGTGTATATGAAGAATGCTATTTTCCATTCTAGAGAAAATAGACGCACCATGATCCTTTTCACCCCTCTCCTCCCAAAGTGTGAAGTTTCAAAGAGCCGGGAATCATCAAGGTGCCAATACTCACTACTGGATGAAAATAATAATTTTGGTCTTGAAAAGTTTCACCAGCAGGTGGCACCTCATTCCTCAATGGTAATACAGCCTTTTCAGGCAGGAATACTTCAGACATTTCCCATTTGCTACCCTAGCTCTCTCCTTAGAACTTTGCTAGTTTCTGATAAAAACCAGGCATTTTTTTTCCTTTTTTTCTTTTGCTGAAGTTTCTTCTACAGAATCTTCCATATTCCTTTGGCATCACTAAAGTCATTTGAAGAGCTCAATCCCAACCAATAACCCTAAGATACACAATATCTTTAACAGAGCCTTGCAGTTAGTCAATTGTGTTCAGCTTCTGAAACCAACAAACATTTATTGAACACCTGTTAACTAGGCTGTGGTGGCAAAAGGGAAAAGGAATAGAGAGATGGAAGGAAGGCAAGATCCCTCCCCCTAAGGAGATCTTATTAGGGAATCTTACAGCAATCTTGTTAGGAAAACAAAACTTACAACCGAATTGGAGAATTAAAAGACCATTAATTAAATGATAAACTGTTGTTTTTATGGTGTAGGGTAGAGGGATCCCTACACATTTCTTAATCCCACTGACATTCATGGAGCTACACAACCTTTTCCAGATCCATTGATATAAATCAATGCTTTCTTCATTTCTACTTCTCTGAAGTTATTCCCTTGCAATGGTAGTATGCATTTAGGCTGTAACAATCTTTAGAGTTTCTCAGATTTCCTGCCAAGCTGTGTCACCAACCATCCCTCCTTGTGCCAATACTGGAATTGGGAGTGGGTTGGTAATCCTTTGTTAATAGGGCAAAAGAGTCGCCTAGAGAAAATCTCCTCCTTCTTTTACAGAGGTTTCTGCTACTATGTTCTTCAATCCTTTTGAGGTGGTAGGGGTCATGTTCGAAGGGCTCAATTACAACCAAGAAATGTTTTTTTTGGAGGAGGACGAAAGGCAATTGGGGTTGTGAGTTGCCTGAGGTCACACAGCTAGTAAGTGTCAAATGTCTGAGGTCGGATTTGAACTCAGGTCCTCATTACTCCAGGGCTGGTGCTCTATTCTCTGTACAATCAGCAATTTTGTCTCTATAATAATGTCTTCACTCAGTTATGGGCAACATAATGTAAAAGGAAGAGTTTTGGATTTAGTCTGAGGACCTGGATTCAAATCCTGATTCTTCCACCTACTACTTGTATCAACAAGTCACTTAACTTCTCTGGAGGTTAGTTTCCTCTAAGGAGGAACTTGGATTAGACCTCATAGGTTCCTTCAGTCTCTAAATCTATAATCCTACTAACTTCTGAAACCAACTAGTATTTATCTAACATCTGTTAGCAAGCCAGTGGTTACTGCTGAAAGGAATTAAGAAATAAAAGGAACAGATCTGTCTTGGGTGTTATTCTACCACTTCTCAGGTCCTGCCTCTCCACCCCTACTCCCCATCTCCCACAAGAAGGCAGTGTGATAGAGAGGAAGCAGCACTGGCTCAGGAGTTAAAAGGACCTGGGTTCAAATCCAAGGGGTCTACTCCCAGTGTGATCTTGAGTAAAAGTCTTGTATCCCTGTTTCTTCACCTGTAAAATAAGATGGCTAGTCTTAGCGCTCTAAATGTATGAGTCGCATCAACCTTGACTTTTGATTAAAAAATTAATATCCCAACCTTTTTTTTTTTTTGAGGGGGGAAGGCAAGGCAGTTGGGATTAAGTGACTTACCCAAGGTCACACAGCTAGTAAGTTTGTCAGGTGTCTGAGGCCAGATTTGAACTCAGGTCCTCCTGACTCCAGGGCCGGTGCTGTATTCACTATGCCACCTAGCTGCTCCCCACCTTTTCCTTTTAGACTTTTTCCGCGTGGACTAAAGCCCCGAATGGGCTAAGGATGTGCAAGGAATAAACCTCAGAAGTCTAAACCTAAGTGGGTTCATAGCTGAGAGCTCCAGAGCCCCGTTCCTTTCCAGGATTTACAAAAAGGGAGTAATCCCCAGGCGGGCGGGCCAGTCCCTCCAAGCGGACAGAAGCCGGAGGCAGAACTGAGACGGGGCGGGCCGGGATGCTTTGTGGCGTCCACAGGTTCCAAGGATGGGGGAGGGAGGCGGGTGTGCGGCGCGGGCGGGGCGCGGGCGGGGCGTGGAGCCCTCCTCCTTGGCTGGCTCCGTCCTCTGAGCTGTCCCAGCCTAGTGCAGTGCCATCGAGGGGAGCTCTGTGCCACTCACGAAGCCCGGAGTCCGTCTCCGGCCCCGGCGCTGGGCATGGCTGGCTCGGGCCAGGTGGGGTTCCCCTGCCGCAGGAACAGCCGTCTGGACTCCTTCCTGAAGCGGCACCTGCGGCAGGAGGTGTACGACGCCATCCGTGCCTACGAGCTCTGCATCGTGGTCTCCGACACCGAGCACAGGACCTTCAAGTACGTGGTCCTCAGCGACAGGCTCATCTACCTGACCGAGAACCCGCCCAGGTCAATTCGAGGGGTCGTGGCCCTCAAGGACGTCCAGACCATTGATCTGGTGAGAAGCGCGGCTTGCGCCTGGAATCCCCCTTCTTCCCTCTCCTCCATCCTTCCTTCCTTCTGTCTGTGCGACTGGAATGGGGAAGAGGAGAGTCACCCCTCAGGGTAAGGGACCCAGGTTAGGACAGAAACAGTCCCTTTTCCTTTCACCTACAATTATCTTCTCTTCTCCCCTGCCAGCTCCCACCTCATTCATTGTCTTTCACCTACAGCATTCAGGCAAAAGAAAAACTGAGTCTCCTTTCTGTTCCCAGACAAAGGTGCGTTTCCCACATTTGTTTTTCCCACCTGACTTTTGAAGGCCCGGGTGAATGTGTTGGTAGGTATGAGCAAACCGGTGCCTGGAGAGCAAACAGCCCCTATGACTGCCCTTCCAAGTCCCAAACTTTTATGTCAGTCTTCTCTTCTCCCATCAGCTCTTGTGTCTCAGTAATCAAGTTCTCTCCAAACTTTTTATGAAGAAGCAATTGATTTAAGGCTCTTTTTCTATCATTGTTCTTGGTTTCTCTCCCTCTGACCTTTTTTCCTGATATATTCCACCCACCCCCACCCATTTTTCCCATTGGGGGTAGTGTCTAGCCTACTTTGCTCTTTCCCATGCCTGAGTCTCTGTTGGCCTTAGGGAGAAGCTGGCACAGCTGGTTCCTAGCTAGCTTTTTTCTACTACAATTATTTCTTTGTTTTGAACTCAGTTTTTAAAAAAGGAACAAAATAAACCCACTTTAATAGAAAAATCCTCTCTGCCTCTTTGAAAAACACCTTGATTGGCTTATCTTTTAACTAGACAACTTCTACTTTAAGAAAAGATTGAAAGAATGTGAGAGAGAGAGAGAGAGAGAGAGAGAGAGAGAGAGAGAGAGAGAGAGAGAGAGAGAAACAGAAAGATCATGAAACTTTTAAGGTAGAAAAAAGGGAACAGTGTGGGGCGGCTAGATGTTGCAGTGAGTAAAGTGCAGGCCAAGGAGTCAGGAGGACCCGAGTTTGGTTCCGACCTCAGACACTTACCCACACACAAAAAAAACTAGCCGTGTAACCTTGGGCAAGTTACTTAACCCCAATAGCCCCCCAAAGGGCAAAAAAACAAACAAACAAAAAAAAGGGAACAGTGTAAGCAACACAGAAATTGTGTACTTTTCCTTTGAATCTGGATAGAATTTGACCAGTACTATCTCTAAAAGTAAGTGTGTTGTAAGAACAAAGGATTTTGAGTTAAAGGAACCAGGTTCAGTTTCCAGCTCCATCAATTCCTACCTGTGTGACCTTAGCCAAGTCATTTCATAACTCTAAGCCTGAGATTTCTTATCTGCAAAATGAAGGCATTGGACTCTAGGCTCTTTTCCAACTCTAACCCTATGACTGCAAATTTAAGCCAAGAAATAAAACAAAACCACAACCACGATGAGGCATAATTTCTTGCTTATGGGACCCACCTGCTCACCATGAGGATTCAGGCTAGACTCTGCAATGGGCTTCTACTTGCACAAACACCTTCATGATCAGACTGCCTTTACATCACTGCGTTTGTCCCCCCTACCAACTGCTTTTGCCCTCAGTGAAAAAAATTCCTATTTACAGGTATGACAGAAATCACAAATTTGTTGTTCATCATTGACTACTCTGTCTAATGCCTTGAGACAGTACATGCCTTCTGGATAAAGTCATAGTTACAGAATAACAGCTCTGTGCCCAGTGATTACAGCTACACTTTACATACCTCTACATAATTGTTTTTGAATTTACATCTCATCTAAGCAAGTGGCCCTTCTTGGTCCCTTGTTTGTCATAGTCTGTTTTTTTCTTTCTTTCCTTCCTTCCTTCCTTCCTTCCTTCCTTCCTTCCTTCCTTCCTTCCTTCCTTCCTTCCTTCCTTCCTTCCTTCCTTCCTTCCTTCTTTCTTTCTTTGCTTTTTGGAGGGCAATTGGGGTTAAGTGACTTTCCCGAGGTCACACAGCTAGATTTTTGTGTTAAGTGTCTGAGGCCGGATCCAAACGCAGGTCCTCCTGACTCCAGGGCAGGTGCTCTATTCACTGTGCCACCTAGCTGCCCCCATAGTCTGTTTTTTTTTTTTGTTTATTTTTTTAGCAATTGGGGTTAAGTAACTTGCTCAAGGTTACACGGCCAGGTGTCTCTGGGTGGGTGCTAAGCGTCCAAGCCCAGGATTCGATCTCCAGGTCTTCTCAACACTGGAGCTGGTGCTCTTACTCGCTGTGCTACCTGGCCGCCCCACTAGTCTGTTTTCTTAATGATGGGATTCTAATTTTAAGATATCTTTGGTTGGTAGCAGCTTAAGGAGCACCTATCTACCTTCCCAACGTTACTGAAATCATTGTTGTGCTCATGCTGAGTGACGTGAAGTGAGTGAAGAGGACGTTGTACACAGTAACAGCCACGTTGTGCAATGCCTGACTTTGATACACTTGGCTCTTCTCAGCAATGCAAGGATCCAAGACAGTTCAAAAAGACTCATAATGAAAATGCTACCAACCTCCAGAGAAAGAACTATGGAGCCTGAATGCAGATCGAAGCATACTATTTACTTTTTGTTCTTGTTTTATTTTGTTTCTTCTTTCTTGTGGTTCCTCCCATCGGTCCTAATTCTTTACAACATGATTAATGTGAAAAAAAGAGAAATTATGAAGACATAAAATAGAAAAGCGAGTCCTCCGGCAAGTGTAGATCCTGGAGTAGGGGTAGCTAAGACAAGGAGTAATATGAAAAAGGGTGGTAGTACAAGGAAGGACACCTTTTAAAATATTTAAAAAATATTGAGGGATACTTTTTATGTTACTTTTAATATGCTTTGTCAGGAAACTGTAGACACTTTTTATATTACTTTTAATGTACTTTGTTAGACAGCTAGGTGGTACAGTGGATAGAATACTGGACTTGGAGTCAGGAAGACTCATCTTCCTGAATTCAAATCTGACCTCAGACATTTCCTAGCTGTGTGACTCTGGGCAAGTCACTGCAATGTCATTAATATTAATGGGATTTAAGATCTCCGTCCATTAATGGGCTTCACATGGAGCCCATTATGGGAAGCTTATTTAGGGGATGCTTGCTTGTAGGAAGGCTTTCACACCTTTTGCTAATTTCTAATTAGGCACTGAGTCTTGAGGGTTGTGATGCCTTCTGGCTCTAAGAAGTGTATATATTGTGAGTTGGTATTTTACTTTGGGGGTTCACTTATGAGAAGGATCTTGTGATTCCATGGTAGAGATTTTGAGTGGGCCCTTCAGAGCTCCCCATCTGCTCAGATGAAAAAGTGCTCAATCCAGGGAGGTTTGTAAAGTGTATTCAGGCAGTCAGAGCCCTGCCTGTTGGTCTTTTTTTCTGTTTTCTTTGTTTGGATTTTCTCTGAAGTTCAGGCTACTGATTTTCCCCTGAACTAATGAATGTAATTAAAAAAGATTGTTGACCCGTTGAACAGCTCTCTTTCCTAGTAAAGTGAATCTAAGAACCTGTGCTAGCAGCCCTCCTGGGTATGCCAGTGTGATTGCTGCTACAATCACTTGACCCTGTTTGCCTCAGTTTCCTCATCCTCATCTAATATAGGCCATACATGGACAATCATATTAAACACATTTCTACATTAATCTTGTTGTGAAAGAAGAATCAGAACAAAAGGGAAAAACCACGAGAAAGAAAAAAAAACAACAAAAAAAGAGAAAACAGTATGCTTGGATCTGTATTCAGGCTCTATAGTTCCCTCTCTGGAGGTGGGTAGCATTTTCCATATTTGCTCCCCAACTAAGACACCCTCTGTTATTCTCTCTTCTTCTCTGACCACTCAAGAAAATCAATGATTTTCTTTTTTAGCACTTACTTTTTACCCCATACTTTTTGCAAGTAGCTAGGAGGAATAATGGATGGAGTACTGGGCTAAGAGTCAGGAGGGCCTGATTTCAAATATCCCCTCGGACACCTATTAGCTCTGTGACCCTGGGTAAGTAGGTCACTTAAACTGTCTGTCTCAGTTTCTTCATGGAAAATAATCATAAATGAGGACAATGATAGCATGCCATAGGGTTGCTGTGACGATTAAGTGAGATAATATACATCAAATGCTTTGAAAAATGTGAAGTGCTGTAGAAATATTAGCTGTCATTATTTTTGGCATTTGGAATAATATTTTCTTACACTACCTCCTAGTTGTATCCTGGGTCTCTTTCTTATCTTCCTGATGACATTGTAGCCGCCACAAGGTCATATCTTATATATACTTCTCTATCCTAATATAACACTGTACATGCAGCAAGTCCTCAATTATACTTGGTGAATTGAAGTCAATATATCATATATAGGATAATCGATCCCTGAAAATTGTAGAATCTTCTGTCTGGAAAGACATGGGCTGAGGGACTGGGGATATGATTGCATTGTATGAGACCCTGTGGGTCAGTGGAAAGACAGCTGTACCTGGAACTAGGCGTCCTGGATCTGATTACTAGCTCTTACTAGCTGGATCACTCTGAGTAAATTTTTTCTGCTTCATTCTTCTCATTCATAAAATGGAGGGGAAAAAATGTTTCACTGTGAGCAGGTCATTTAAACTCTTTAAATATCAGGCACTCTCTGGTAGCTTAGAGATGATTTGCTATCTCCTTGCTAGAGGGAGTTCCCACCTGGAAAACCCCCACAGATCCTTGACTTAAAATTTTACTCCTTGTATCAGCAATGCCATATTCACAATGCCTATAGAGATTACAAATATGCTGATATAATTATCCATTACAAAATACATCATGTTTGCCATATGAGGAAATAAACTAGAAAATTTATTAAGATACCAAAAGACTGAGTCCCAAAACCAGAAAGTGAAAGCCATCAGAGTAGTTATGACATTGGCACAGGTAGATAAAGTAGAAAGCACCCACATTTTCAAGCCTTTAATACAGAACAGGCTACCTCAGGCAAAGGTCCTCCTCTCCCCACTCACAGCAACCACCCAGCGTCCTGGAAGCGCGCTCCCAGCAGCTCCGGCCCCTGGCAGTCCTCAGCAGGAGTCCTTAGCAGAAAGTCCTTAGCAGTCCTAACTCAAAAAGGGCTTCGCGCTGCCACTGCCTCTGCTGCTGCCGCCGTCACCACCACCGCCAGCCAACGCAGGAACGCTAGATTGGCTTCCGCTTCCTCTTGCTCCGCCCCTTCCTGCTACATCAGCAAGTCCAACGGGGCATGGAAGATCTTTAAATCCCATAACCCTTACACTCCTATATATAACCAATGGGTTTGTTCCAAAGAAAGCACTTTGTAAACCTTAAAGTAGTACAGAAATGTGAGCCACTGTTAATTTTTTTCCATTTTGTCCAACAAAAAAGAGTATGAATTAGGGTGGATACAGTTTTGTTCACTAATCTTTATGCCATTGTTCAGACCTGTAATTTAATTTTCTTGATTGGACCAATCCTGTGATTTCATAGGTTTAGGGAGCTCCTGGTGAAGAACTGTTTTATCAGTGAGGGTTGGCACCTTTTCTAAAAATCATGGTCTTAGGGAATTTTCAGGGGACAATGAAAAGTTATGTGACTTGCCAGGGTAACATAGTATAATGTTAATGGCAGGATCTTCCCTGCCCATTAAGATACCTCAGGTGGAGCCCAACAAGAGAAGCTTGATTAGGGGAGGCTTGTTTTTCAGGAAGGCCCACACCTTTTGTTACTTTGCAATTAGGCAGAGGGCCACAAGGCTTGTTGTGACACCCTCTGACCCTGAAGAAGTGTATATATACTCCGAGGTTACCATTTTGTTTTGGGGCTTCTCATGGGAAGAGTGTCGTAGCCAGATGAGACTATGAGTGGCCATTAAGGAGCCCCCCAGCTTTGAAAACTCAGATGTTGGTGCTTCTTTCTCTAGTAACTATGTATGTATGTAATGGTCAGACAGTTGGATTTGTCTGTTGATCTGTGATGTATATTTTATTAGGCCAGGTGGTGAGAAGGTCTGTCTCTTGGTCTTTAGGCTATTATTTATTATTATATATATTTATTATATGTATTATAGATATTTATTATTATATATATTATTTATTATTATATTTTAGGCTATTATTTCTGCTTATAATTTCTGTTTGTATTTTCTCTGAAGTTCAGGGTGCTGATTTTTTCTCCTTGAACTAAGTAAATGATATATATATGTTTGGTTAAAGTAAGATTGTTGACCCCTTTTGAGTTGCTTTCCTTTAGAAAAGCAGATCAAAGAGCTTGTGCTAGCAGCCTTCCTGTATGCTGGTGTTAATGGTCTTACACCCCCACAGCAGCTGCAAGCAGCATTGCTGTTACACATAGTATATATCAGAGATGGAACTTGAACCCCTATCTTCTTGTCTCCAAGGCCACCTCCCCATCTACTACGTCATGTTGCTTCTCTGATTTCATAGATATATGGACATCCCAGCGTGGAAATTCCATCCTCTAATGTATCGGAACAATTTAGAGAACCATTTGGAGCACTGAGAGATTGGATGACTTGCCCAGGGTCACCCAACTGGTATTTGTCAGAAACAGGATTGGAACACAGATCTTCTGTCTCCAAAGCCAATGAAGTCAATACATTATGCCTCATTATCTCACCAACCAAATCTTAAAATACTAAAATGAAGGCATGTCTTGATGCTTGAAAAAAGCAAATATTTGTTACTTACTACTTTATAGAGTAATATGGTTGAATATATGTATACATATATAAATATGAATTTATATATGTGTGTGTGTGTGTATTTGGTCTTGAAGGTATTTTGCCTCCAAGACCATGCATGCACTCGAATATGCCTTCAGATTTTAAATACATTTAGGAATGTTATTCTTATAATGAGTTAAGAGAAATTAGTGGTGGTTGGAACTTGTAAGACATACTATAAAGAAAAAAATTATGTTCTAAGACATACTATGAGGAGAAAATCTGTCCTCCACAAAATGTCCCTTTAGTGCCACTGTAGGAGAAAGTATCATAGGCTAGAGACACCATGGATCTGAGCTAGGGAGGCATTCTTATATTCTTATGAATAATCCAAAGTTAGCCATCATGACTACAATAGTAAAAAAAAAAATCTTTATTATTTCCTAAGGGGTTAGATGTTTTGCAATAGTGAAAATCTGGCCACCTTCAAATTCAAATTACCTGATCCCTGGAGGGATAAACTAATGGGAATTTCTCTGTTTGCATCGTTAATCAATAGGAAGAGAAAATGAAGTCATAAACAAAATCACCTATTACTACCTGTTATGAGATAAGGCTATTGTTGATTCTACTATCCGTGTTTGCAGATTAGGCTGAAAAGACTTCACTCTGACCCTCAATACTTTAAATATTGGGAAATTTGGACAATTTTACCTCTTTTAGTTGCAGGTGTAGCAGCTACTATATGCCTAGCTTTTCCAGCTTGTGGCTGAGTTTTGCTGACAGTCCTCCATCCAGATTGTCTCCAGCCTTAGCAAGGTGTATCTCAGAATCCTTAAAACAAAATCAATTTTTCTTGGACAATATGGTGACATTTCCATGCCAGGAATACGTATAGCCCTTATTACTCCGAAAACAGATATTCTATTCAAACTTTCCCTAGGGACTGTTATCCTAGAGTCTGGGTAGGGAAAAATATACCTGCTGGAGACCACAAAGAATTATGTAAGCAAATTTTAAAAAATGAATGTTAAAATGTTAAAAGAAAATAAATTATAATATGATTAAAATATTCAGGCTCCTCAAAAATTCCCCAAATTAGAAGGCTATTGCTAAATCCATCTTTTCGTAAAATATTTGCTTCTCTTAGGACATTACTCTAGAGCCCTGAGTGGGATTCATAGCCAGCCAGCCACTTACTGGGTAGCTTTTTAAAACGTGTAAAAAAATATTTCATTTTTTTCCAATTATATGTTAAGATACTTTTCAATATTTATTTTGAGTTCCAAAATTTTCTCCCTCCCTTTAGACAGCAAGCAATTTGATATGTTATACATGTGAAATCATGTTAAACATTTCTACATTAGTCATGTTATGAAAGAAAAAACAGAACAAAAGGGGAAACCTCCCCCTCCCCCCCCAACAGCAAAGAAAGTGATGATATATGCTTCTATCTGCATTCAGATTCTATCAGTTCTTTCTTTGGAGGTGGATAGTATTTTCCATCATGAGTCTTTTGGAATTGTCTTAGATCCTTGTATTTCTAAGAGCTAAGTCTATCAAAGTTGATCATTGCATAATGTCGAGAAAGCAGCTTTTTTATAATGAACCAAAACTATGCCTCTAGACAAACAGTATCTAGAGAGATATCTCTCTGATGTTTTCTGTGAACCATGTTTAGATACCTCTAATGGAGATACATAACTAGATGAAGAGCTTTGTACATGAAAAAAATTCATCTATGATTTATTCTATCACATTCCCCACAATGGCTGTTCCAAACCTTCTCAAGCTTCTATGACACCTTCACCTCCCTCCTTCTCAGAAAATAATCTCTCCCTCCAACTTTGCTTAGATGACTGGAGTTATTCATCACACCCTTTTCCAGTTACCCTTATCTTGTGTCCTCATCCACGATAATTTTCCCTTCTGTGCTCTGAGGTTGAAGTAGTTCTCCGTCTTTGCAAAGGCTAACCCTTCTTCCATTTATATTTTTATTTTATTTTATTTTTGCGAGGCAATCGGGGTTAAGTGACTTTCCTAGGGTCACACAGCTAATAAATGCCAAGTGTCTGAGGCTGGATTTGAACTCAGGTCCTGTGGTTTATCCACTGTGCCACCCAACTGCCCCATTTAGATTTTTTATTCACTCTTTTCCTGCCTCTATAATCTTGCTGTATGGATTCATGTTCTCTCACTCATTTTCCATCCATTTCTCTCTACTGGCTCTTTTTCTTTAGCCTGTAAATATTCTCAGTTCTCTCTTATCCCAAGAGAACCTTATTTAAAAAAAAAATCCTGCCATCCTATTCTTCTACGTGTTTTTAATTTCTAGAGAGAATAATCTATACTTACTGTTTCCTCTCTATCATGACCCACAAAACCCGCTTAACTGCCTACAATTTGATTTCCATGTTTGATAGACTGTTTTCTCTGAAGGTCACCAGTGACTTTTTTTAAATTGCCAAATCCAGTGGATTTTTCTCAGCTTTTATACTCCCTTTTTGATTGTTCAATTGGTTCAGTCATGTCTGATTCTTTGTGATCCCATTTGGGGTTTTCTTGGTGACAGTACTGGAGTGGTTTACCAATTTCTTCTTTAGTTCATTTTACAGATGAGGAAGCTGAGGCAAACAGGGTTAAATGACTGGCCCAGGGTCAAAGACCTGTTAAAATCGAAGGCCACATTTGAATTCAGGAAGATGAGTCTTCGTGACTCCAGGCCCAGCACTCTATCCACTGTGCCACCTAGCTGCTCTAACCTCCTTTTTGCCTCTTGCAGGATTTGACTCTGTTGACTACCCCTTCCTTCTTGAAACTTTCACCTCCCTTGGCTTCTGTGATATTCCTGGTCCTCCTTGTCTCTGTCTAACCTACTGTTCCTTGTTGATCTTCATTGATTCCATAGTTTTCACCTACCTTTTAAGTGTGGGTGCTCTCCAAGTCTATCCTTGGACCTCTTTTCCCCCCTTATCTGTTCTATTGGCTTTAAAGAACACCCCTATGCAGAAGAGCTACAAATCTACATATCCAGCTCAGATCTCTTCCCTGAATGCTAGGCATTTTGCATTTATAAATTACCTACAGGACATTACCACTTGGACATCTTGCTGCTGGCACCTCAAAATTAATATGTTCAAAACTAAATTAATATTCCTTCCTCCCACAACCCACCCATCCTATTAAGTTTGCTAATTCTGTTCATCAAAGCAACACCCTCCCACACACCCATGTACAAAATCTTGGAATTGCCTTTGGATAACATCATTTCACATATCCAGACTTCATTTTCCTCATTGGTAAAGAGAGGCATTTGGAGTAGATGACCCTTTCAGGGCTATATCCTAAGAGTCTGTTTCTTTTTTAAAAAAATAATTATTTTTAACATTCATTAAAAAAAAAATTGAGTTCTGAGATCTCTTGTTCCCCTCCCCTACCCATTGAAAAGACAAGAAATATAATATTAAGTATACGTGTGAATTTATACAAAACATATTTCCATATTAGTCCTGTAGTCAAACCTCCCCCCCATAAAAAAAATAAAGAAAGTGAAAAAATTATGCTGGTCAATTATGCTGCTAATTTTTCTAATATTGAACTAGCCCTTCATTCCTGGTCTAAATCCTGCTTGGTCGTAGTGTATATATACATATACTATCCTTGCTAGTATTTCACTTAAAAATTTTTATCAATATTCATTAGGGAAATTGGTCTATAGTTTCTTTTTCTGTTTTTAATCTTTCAGGTTTGAGTATCAGCACCATATTCGTGTCATAAAAGGAATTTGGTAGGACCTCCTTTTTTTGCCTATTTTTCCAAATAGTTTATGTAGTATTGGAATTAATTGTTCTCCAAATTTTAGGTAGATCCGAAAAGTTCCTCGTTTTCAAGAATGTTTGAAGCTTTTATAATGAAAGGCAGTGTGAAATAATGGGAAGAGTTCTGTACTTGGAGTCAGGAATATCTTATTTAAATCCTGCATCTGAAATGAATTACCTATGTGTGAAACTATGGGCAAATTATTCAAATTTTATGAACCTCAGTTTCTTTGTTTCTAAAGTATGATGATAGTGTCTCTTACACTTGACAGTGCTGTTGTGAAGCTTACATTTCATAATGTATGAAAAAATATTTGAAAAATTCTCAAGTAGTCTGTAATGGTTGGCTAGTAAATAGAATTCTACATTATATAAAGATGATGTCTACAATTTGTTGCCATTAAAGAGAAAATATAATTCCTCTAGATAAAGGGGGAAAAAAACAAAAAGAAGTTTGGTAGAATAGTGGCACAGCAGATAGATTGTTGGGTTTGGAATCAGAAAGGCTCATCTTCATGAATTCAAATCCTGTCATAGACATTTACTAGCTGTGTGACCTTGGGCAAGTCACTTAATCCTCACTGCCCTGCCTTGCCCCCTCCAAAAAGCAAAATAAAAAGAAATTAATTTGTTGGTGATTGTACCTTTTAGTAAAATGTAGTTTCCCTGCTAATCTCTTTTAGTTGTCTAGTTTTGCTTTTGCTTTGTCTGATATCATGATTGCTACCCCTGCTTTTTTTTTCCTCAGCTAAAGCATAATTGAGTCTGCTCCAGCCCCTTATTTTTACTCTGTGTGTGTGTCTCTTTCTTTCATTTGTGTTTCTTGTACACAACATATTGTTGAATTCAGGTTTCTAATCCTTTTCCACTTCAGTTTTCTAGGTGAGTTCGTTCCATTCACATCCACAGTTATAATTACTAATTGTGTATTACCCTCCATTCTTTTTTTCCTGTTTATACTTCTCTCTGTCTTTTTACCCTATCCCTCTTCAAAAGTTGTAGGGCCAAGCAGAGAGAATCTAATCCCTCTTTCATATCACCTTTCAAATATTTGAAAAACATCTCTTGTGCCCCACCTATCATTCTAATTCATCCTTCATATTACTGCCAAAATGATCTCATCATATCACTTCTACACAAAAGTATTTTCTCCCTATTGCCTCCTGGATAAATTTTAAATTCTTGATGGCCTTCCATAACATGGCAATAACCTTCTCTTTCCAGCCTTATCTCATATTATTCCCTTTCACATACTCACTTAGAACAAAATTAAACAACCTTCTGACCATGTAACTCTCACCTATTTAAATTGGTTGTTCCAATATCTGGTAGGTCCTTCATCCCCAACTTTGATGGCTCTACTTAGGATACAAATACTTTTTTTTGGGGGGGGGGGCAGTCATATAGCAGTAAGCATCCAATCCAATTTGAACTCAGGGCCTCCTGACACCAGGGCCAGTGCTCTTATCTATTTTACCACCTAACTGCTCTATGCAAATACATTTTTTTTAAGTAATGAGACTTGAACTTGAAAATAATGGTAATGAGGGAAGGCATTCGTGTTCCAAGGAGTAGAAGAATGAGTTTGAGCAAAGTTTGTCAGTCTACCAGCATTCATTAAGTGCCTACTATGTGTCAATCACTGTGCTAAGTACTGGAGGATATAAAAATAGACAAAACATAATCATATTGGTAATACCAAGTTTGATGTAGTGATGACTGATTGAATAGAAATGTCCCAAAGGCCTTTGGGATTTTAGTGGAAGTGAAAGGCAGGACTGGAATGTCATTTATATAGAAGTGATCTTCAAAGTCATGAGAGTGAATAAATTCTATGAGGAAGTGAGTGTAGAAAAAAATAGAATGATTATGGACTTAAAGTTTGATTTAAGCTTTGTCCCCAATATGTGTGTATTTAATTTTTAATTAAATTTAAGCTCTTTTTTCAGCTTTGTCCTCAATATGTACGTATTTGCATGATAATTAATTATAGATGCACTTAATTAGAGCACTTAGGCTCTAATTGTAGGAACAGTTGGTCACTTGCTGCCAAAGTGTTTATTGTTACTTGACACATTTTGATTATCAGTAGCCTGCTAGACACCATGAAACAGAAAACTACATAATTGCTGCATTTTCAGCCAGTCCCTGGATAACAAGTGAACAGAGCTGTTGGTGAGTTCAGAAAATGAATAACAAGTGAAAAAAGTGAATAAACAACACTATCTTATTTCATAAGATTATATCTTAAAAATAGAGTTTTATTTGTACATTATTTTTTTTAAACTCATTTATTTTTAGTTTTCAACATTCACTTTTATAAGATTTGGAATTCTAAATTCCCCCTCCCCCTTTTCCTTTATATCAGATGCCAAGATGGCATCTGATATAAACTATATAGTCATATTAAACATATTTCCATGTTAGTCATGTTGTGAAAGCATCAGAACAAAAGGGAAAAACCATGAGAAAGAAAAAACAAACAAAAAAAAACAACAAAGAGAAAATAGTAAGCCTCCACCTGCATTCAGAGTCCATGGTTCTTTATCTGGATATGGATAGTATTTTCCATCATGAGTCTTTTGGAATTGTCTTAGATCATCGCAATGCTCAGAAGTGCTAAGTCTAACAAAGCTGGTCATTGTACAGAGTTGCTGTTACTGTTGTATATTATTTCTTAAAGCCTAAATTAGATTTGTGGAAGTGGGAAGTGGATGATTGCATAAATGATAGGACTTAGTCACTAATTAGAAGTAGGGATGAAGAAGAGATATGGATCCAGAATGATTGCATGGTTTCATACTTGAGTAACTAATAGTTACAAATAATTGACAGATGAAGGTAAGTTAGGAATGGGAGCCAGTTTTAGAGAGCAGATGGATTTGGTTTTTGACCTAGAATCATAGAATATGAGGGTTCTAAAGGACATTAGAGATCCTCTCATTTTATAGATGAATAAAGTCAGGCACAGAGAAATGACATGGCCAGGGCTACACTATGTCACTAGCAAAGATGGGATTAGACACCCTTGTCTAGTATCCTGACTCAACTCCAGTGCTCTTTCCCCTATTTTCCAATATTTTTGTGAAGGAAAACATTTGCTTTGCTTTTAGGTAATAAAATTTGTAATTCAGTAAGCAAAATAATTAGATTCTTCTATAGTTCAATTCAAATCAAAATTTGGATTTAGACAATATACTTCAAGTCACATGTTAATTAAATTAATCTGGCATAGTTAATTACAGTCATCCAAAAAAATGGTTCTCTTTCAATACAGATGAATTCTTTTTTTTCTTTCTGAAAGTCAATCTGGCCTCCAGTCGGTTTAAATGCCAGCTTTCTTATGTGTCATTTTTTGTTTTATGTGAGATCAGATTCCTATTCCTTCTATGTCTGGAATGTTCCTTTCATGTTTCAAGCTCCCTTTGAAGTCAGACTTTTGAAAAGAATTCTCTGGGAATAAAGACAAATGTGAGCACATGGGGAAAATGACAACCTGGACCTTCAAGACTAAAGCTATTCAATAATAATCTATAATAACCATAAGGTATTAATTATCCCAGCAAGGAAACTTGCATAGTAAAGCTTTATATGAATATTGTCTCACTTGAGAGAGTAAAAATTGAAACAAACACCTATTTCATCTTAATTTTGTCACATCTCAGTTTAATGCTGCTATTATGTGCCATGAAAAGCCCTTCTTTGGGAACACCTCCTGCCCCCAGTGCCTTGTTCTTTTGATTTCCTGTATTCTGTGTTAATGTTCATTTTTAAGGCATAGAGCTGGTAAGAAGTTTACTCAGGGAAGGGTGTAGATTAGTTATGTGTCAAGAAAGAGAAATAACCACAATAACAAAGACCCTGGTCCCCATGGAATAATCAAAACCATAAAGGAAAGCTTCTAGGATGTTGGCTGGATTTTCTCTTTAGGATTTATGTAAGAATAGAGAATTGTAGAGAATGAGAGGTGTGGATATGCATCATTCTACACCAAGGAAGGGAATGCTTACATCTGTGAGATAACTTAAAGATGAAAGCATTGGAAGAGGCTATATAGAACTTGACCAAATTATTTTTATTTATTGGTAAAAAGAGGACACAGAGGAGGAAAAAATAAACTTTTTCTTTAAAGTTTAACCTACAAAGTTGTTAAGAAAGTATTTTGCAAACCTTAAAGAGTTTTATATGTTGTTGTTAAATAACTTTATATTAAATAACTTTGTAAAAGAGAAGCAGCATAGTGTAATAGAGAGCTGGCCTCACAGTCAGAAAGATCTGTGTTCAAGTCCTGCCTTTGACATATGGTAGCTTGTGTGAAGCTGGGTAATTTGCCTAACTTTTTTTTTTTGCTTTTTCTTGGAGGAGGGAGGACAGGACAATTGGGGTTAAGTGACTTGCCCAAGGTAACACATCTGTCGGATTTTGAATTCAGGTCTTCCTGACTCCAGGGCTGGTGCTCTATTCACTGCGCCACCTAGCCACCCCTTTACCTAACTTCTTAGTGGACTTGGCAATGCTTTGAGTATGTAAGTCATATGACTTTTTTATTTCTTTTATTTATTTCTTCATTGGTAGATGAGATTTTCTCACCAGGAAGACCTTACACCAGTTAAATCACAGGTCTGGTCCAAAAACAAACAATGAAAAGCATCTTTGTGTAACAACAAAGAACTGCTTAGGTTTGATTCATGCCCAGAGTCTTTGCAAGAGGGAGTGGAAAGGTATGTGATATACAATATAGGTCAGGTATGGGACAGCTATTTATTTCTTCCACATTAAAGAAGTTCATAAAACTTAAAACTCACAAGTGTGCTTTGTCAAAGCCTTAAATATGAAACAGTAATTTTTACAACTACTATTATATTCTTCTGGAGGTTAATATTTAAAACATCAGATGTTTTCTGAGACTAAGGAATCAGCCCTTCACATTCACATTAGCTCTGTCTGCACTGTCCAAATACCACTCTCTAAATCCATATCTTTTAGTGAGTCAGGTCAGGGCTCGGGCTTTATCACCCTGACAATAGCCTTAAAAAGCAATAGCACTGGAATAACTATATTAATGCCTTTCTTTAACTCCTAAGGGCAAGTCCCAGAAGGATAGACAGTTTCATACCATATATTCTGGGGTTAGAAGGAGAATGTGTCAGAGGGTAGAGTTGCTACTCTTAAAATGACGTAGTCCTCTCATGCTTTCCCACTGTCATTAAAGGCAGTGGGGAAGAATTAAGGGACCATTCAAGGTTTGCTCCAAATCCAAAAGTCCTTCATCTCTGAGCCATAACATATGTAACCTACTGGAAGTGGCCCAAAGTCCCATAGACCAGGTGTTCTCCTTCATTCGCTCCCATTATTATAATATATCAAAGTTTAGCATTTTCATAGCAGAGCCGTAAGTAGTAAAACGGAAGAGTATTCTTTACTTCAAAAGGCATTGATTATATGATACAAAGGAAACAAATCTCTGTCATAAAGTATTATAATATAAAGCTTTGATTTTTTGTTTCCTGCCAATATCCCAGCTATTAAGATGATTAAAAAAAACTCAGGCAATCTCGTAGCTAAGAGTGAACTCCAGAAGACATGTATTAGCAAGGGTTTGAATTTAGCTATGTCAGGTTACCATCTGTCACTTAATTTTTGGACAGTGGCCTTGATTTCAGGCATAAGGAGGCTTTTGAGGTCATTCCTTTCTTAACAGTGCAGTCAGTGTTAAACTTTGTAATGAGAAGCTTCTTTATCAACTATGGATGTTAAATTAACCTTGTTGAAATTTCTGGCAGCAATCTTATGTCACCTGTTAAGTTGCCTAATAATAATGTTCTTTGCTCTTAAAAAACAAACTGATGCCACACTCTTTCCTTAAAATTCAATATTTCATGTTATGAATGTTATCACCATACTTGTGACCTTTCTAAGGTTTTATTATACCTTACTGTTTGGATGGAGAATGAACCTTTTTGGCTTCCTTGCCTGACTTATTAGCATATTTGTAAGTTTTCTCCCTGGAAGGCCGCTGCTATGCTCATAGTTTGTAGACATCTGCATTCCCCAAACTGTAACTCACAAGCCCCCACCAGTGAACTTCCCCTTAATAGTTACCCAGGAGACACAGTTAACTCACAGTAAAGGTATTTACTAAGATGACTTATGGCAAAAACAATAACAAAGCTTAATCTTCATAAAACTGACATACATTCTATCACAAATACGGTGTTCATAGGAAGAATGGGAACAGAGTATAATAATAGTGAGGTATGTAAAAAGGAAATACTTGGGACCAAAGCAACTCATGCCTCTGGTACCATAGGGCCTTTCTCTCCTTGTGGAGTTCTCTCTACAGCTTAACTCTCAATTGCCAGGGCCGCCAGTTCTCTCTCTCTCTCTCTCTCTCTCTCTCTTAATGCAATTGGGGTTAAGTAACTTGCTCAAGGTTACAGGGCCAGTTATTACTTCTGGGTGTGGTGCTGAGTATCTGAGCCCGGATTTGATCCAGGTTATCCTGACACTGGAGCTGGTGCTCTTACTCGCTTGAGCCACCTGGCCGCCCCTAAGCAAATGGGGTTAAGTAACTTGCTCAAGGTTACACGGCCAGGTGTTTCTGGGTGGGTGCTAAGTGTCTGAGCCCGGGATTCGATCTCCAGATCTTCTCAACACTGGAGCTGGTGCTCTTACTTGCTGTGCTACCTGGCCGCCCCCCAGTTCTCTCTTGAATCAATAGTTGGCTCTCTCCACTGCTTCTAGCAGTCATATTCCTTGAAATGTGCCCATGCCCGTCTTTCTGGAGAATGTGTATCTCTGCTCTCTCAACCATGCCTCACGCTCTCCTGAGCTGGTGGATGGCATGTCCCCTTCTAGATGACTAACTCTGATACTAAATGCTTTGGCAGATCTTCTTCCCTTTCTTTCTCCCTTATTGTATAAATCCTATAAGCCACAAAGCCAGTGAATTAAAGAAGTAAGAAAATAGTAATTCTGTTCTACCTCCTTCAAAATAAGGGAATAAAATCACTTAGCAAATATATGAAGGGGGTAATGAACCTGGCAACTTGATTGACTTTTGGTTTCCAATCTTGCATTGAGAGGGCAGACTTTATTTCCTGCTTATGCTATGCTCTTACAACTTTATTTGATTTCACAATTTGAATCAATTTGGTGAACTCAGTCCAGTGCCTTCTATGAACCAAGACACTATGAATAGACACTGGAGGTGGAGTATAGTTGTGTCTGACTCTTTGTGATCCCCATTTTGCGGTTTTCTTGGCAAAGATATGGATTGGTTTGCCATTTTTTTCTTCAACCCATTTTAAGATGAAGAAACTGAGGCAAACAGGGTTAAGTGACTTGCCTAGGGTCACACAGCTAGGAAGTATCTGAAGCCGGATTTGAACTCAGGAAGATGAGTCTTCCTGACTCCACCTTTTCACCACCTAGCTGCCCCAAGACAATGGAGACATAAAGGTAAAAAAATAACATTAACCTAGCCTTCTAAGAGTTTATACCCTACTAGGAGGGTATATTTTAATTATTATTAATAAAATGAATAATTTTATTAATTATTAATAAATTAAAATTAAAAGGTAGAAATAAGGACAAAAGAGGAGTTTAGATACAGTGCTAAATGAAAAGTTGAAGGAGGGGTCATATTCCGCTGGAGAATAGAGGTAGAGAATTAGGGAAGTTTTCTCCATTCAGAGCTACCACCTAAGTTAAGGGCCTTGTTGTCTCTCCCTGGGACTATTGTAATATCCTTCTAAGTGGAGGTTATATATGTACAATCATGTAAAATGTATTTCCATATTAGTTATGTTGTGAAAGAAGCTGCCCCAAATGGAGAGAACCATGTTGCTGATACTGTGTTCAATGTTCTCCTGGTTCTGCTCACTTCACTTTGCATCAGTTCATGTAAGCCTTTCCAGATTTTTCTGAAATCTGAAATCTCATCATTCTTATAGCACAATAATATTCCAATACATTCATATACCACAACTTGTTCAGCCATTCCCCAATTAATGTGCATCCCCTCAGTTTCTAATTCTTTGCCACCACAAAAAGAGCTGCTATAAATATTTTTATACATGTGGGTTCTTTTCCTTTTGGAAAGGAAGCATTTCAATAGTAGCAATGGTGGGACATTTCTCTGTTCTGTGTATGTGTGTGTGTGTGTGTGTGTGTGTGTGTGTATGTGTGTGACAGAAACAAAGGCATGGAAGCAAGATAGATCAGGGTAAGAACAGATGTTGGGAAACAGCCCAATTTAGTTGGATCAGAGAGTACATGAAAAGTATGTACAGGATTGGCAGGGCAGATTGTAGCCAGATTATAGAGACTGCTGAATAGCAAGTTAAAGAGCTTATTATGCTTTATTTGGTAAGCAATGGGGGATCACTGAAGGTCTTCAAACAGAGGTATGGTTCGTTTAGAGCCATATATTAGAAAGATCCTTTTGATAGTGATGTGAATGATGGTTTGGAGATGGGTGAGACCTGAGGCAGGAATACCAGTTAGGAGGGTATTAAAATAGTTCAAATGAGAGAAAATGAGTGACTGAACCAGGCAGTGAGAATGGAGATTAGGTGGCAGGTATTAGATGTATTTTGGATATAGAATTGATGGGACTTGGAACTGATTAGATGTGGGAAGTAAGAGAGAAGGATCAAAGATTACCCCCAAGTTTTGAACCCTGCATGACTTGGAGGATAGCAGTACCATAAATAGAAAATAGAGAGTTTGAAGGGGGAGATTTCTTTTACTCCAAGTAAACTGGGCTGCTTCCCAATGCCTGTTCTCATCCTGTTCTATCCTACCTCGTGCCTTTGCTTTGAGGAGATGATGGGTTCAGTTTCAAACAGTTTGAACTTGAAGATATCATAGTGGAGGCAGTTGAAAACGTAAGACTGGGACTATGTAGCAAGGCTGGATAGGGCTGGTGATGCATGATTGGTAGTCATTTGCACAGGAGAAAACTGAAAACATGGGACTGGAATGAGATCACCAAAGGGGAGTGTAGAGAAAGAATAGTAAGGGAGAGAAGAGAATTTAAGATTCTTTTCTCTGTATTCAAAGCCTCAGAGGAATTATATGCTCTTTAGATAAATTCTTAGATCTTCTACTATTCAGGGTTAATGGAGAGAAGGGGAGGGTTTAGCAACAACTTTAGCACCAGGACTATACTAATGGAACTGGCAAAAGCCTGTGACACTTCTAGCTTGTTCAGCACACAGATGTGAGAGAAGGAAAGGAGAGAGGAAGAAAGGTAGAGGGAAAATAAAGGTAAGAGAAAGAGAAAACAGTGATGGAAAGGAGGGAAAGACAAGGAAATCATAAGAGGAATTAAATTTTAAAATTTCATAAGGAAATTGTGGAATATAAGGAAGATAAAGGCATAATGGAAGACAGCCTGTGCCCTGAAGGTGCCTTCATTCTGGTATTAGTAAAAAGTATGGCTTCTTCTTCTAGTGAATGGCGGATGGAGCTGCAGAAGGTGTGGCAGGCCCCGGGGGCCCTGGCATTGGAGGCTGGGGAGGCTTCCTCAATGGCTTCGGCAGTGGGGGCCATGGCCGAGGCCGTGGCCGTGGCCTCAGGGCCTGGGGAGGAAAGGCCGAAGACAAGGAGTGGGTTCCTGTCACTGAGCTGGGCCGGCTAGTCAAGGACATGAAGATCAAGTCTTTGGAAGAGATCTGTCTTCTCTTGCTTCCTATCAAGGAGTCTGAGATCATAGATTTCTTCCTGGGATCTTCATTGAAAGATGAGGTTCTGAAGATCATGCCTGTTCAGAAACAAACTAGGGCTGGACAACGTACCAGGTTCAAGGCTTTTGTGGCCATTGGTGATTACAATGGCCATGTTGGTCTGGGTATCAAGTGCTCCAAGGAAGTGGCCACAGCTATTCGTGGTTCTATCATTCTGGTCAAGCTGTCCATCGTTCCTGTGAGACGTGGCTACTGGGGGAACAAGATTGGCAAGCCTCACACAGTACCCTGCAAGGTCACTGGGCGATGTGGGTCGGTTCTGGTGCGCCTGATCCCCGCCCCTAGAGGTACTGACATTGTTCCAGCTCCTATGCCTAAGAAGCCCCTGATGATGGCTGGAATTGATGACTGCTACACTTCTGCCACTCTGGGCAACTTTGACAAAAGCTACCTTTGATGCCATCTCCAAAACATACAGCTATCTAACCCCAGACCTGTGGAAGGAGACTGTGTTCACTGAGTCTCCTTATCAGGAATTTACCGACCATCTTGTGAAGACTCACACTCGAGTATCTGTCCAGAGGACCCAGGCAGCTGCCACATAGATGTTTTTTTTTTTTTTATGAACAAATAAATTGAACTATGCCTGCTAACAACAACAACAAAAAAAAACTATGAGTAATAATGTCCAGCTCTTAGATCTGTGATCCCACAATATAAAATTATTTTCAAGAGAGCAGAGGACTTTTAGGATAGGTATCTTCAGAACCAGTTCTGGTCTCCAACCCATCTTCCACAGAAATGCTGAAGTCATTTTCCCGATGGACAGCTATGAGTCTATTAATAGTGTGCCACCCTTGCAGACCTCCTTTCTTCATTGGTTACTTGCTCCCTGGGACTTACCGTTTTAGGTCGAACCCACTCATGCTTTCCCTCACTCTTACGTTGACTCTTTATGAAGCCCATTTCCTTCTTTTCTCCTGTCCATTGGCCCCTCCCAGGACCTTTCCCGCTCTTCTTTCTCCTCCCTTTCCTGTATCTCTCTGTGTATTGTCTTACCCCATTCTAGTGCTTCTTTCCCCATTATAAACTCCTTGAATGTAGGAATTAGTTCGCTTAAATTTGTGTCCTCAGTGCTTAGCATAGTTCTATCTATCTCTGTCTTTCTCTCACTCACCTACCTACCTGCCTATCCAAATTGACCTCATGTGCCTTCCTCATGCAGGGCATTTTATCTCCAACCTTTATATGCTTGGAATACACTTGCGCCTTATTTTCACTTTTTGAAACCCCTAGTTTTCTCCAAAACTCAAGCACTACCTTCCACCTTTTCTCATGAGTACCTTCACTGACCAACTCATCCCCCACTCCCTGCTCCTAGAGCTTTCTAAAAAAAAAATAAAGTATATATTTTATATATGCTTATATGTCTATATGTGTCTCATAATGGAGTTAAACTTCTTGAGGGGAGGGACTGTTTGATTTTTGTCTTTATATCTCTAATACCCCAGCTTATGAATTAGCTTGTTGATGTAAGGTAGAAAGGGCAGGTAATCCAAGTTTTACAGATGAGAAAGTTGAGACTTAAGGAAGGATAATAATTTGCCAGGTTCACATATCTCGTTTGTGGTAAAATTATGACTGTAGTCCATGTCTTTTGTTTCCCTTTCTGCTACAAAATATGCATAAATTCTTAATAATTCAGTAATCTCAAGCACATAGAGTAGATACCAGCTACATGGGATAGAAAATGAAGTCCAGGGATTGAATCCGGGATCAGATACTTAGCACCCACCCAGAAACACCTGGCTGTGTAACCTTGAGCAAGTTACTTAACCCCGATTGCTTAAAAAAAAAAAAAATGAAGTCCAAATTTGGAAAGAATTCTCACTTGTTTTCATTTCATCTAGATCATAGGTTCCCAAAGTGGGTGATACCACCCCCAGGGGGCACTTGACCAATGGGAAGGTAGCTTTGGGTGCAGTTGGGGGGCACTGAATAAAAATAAAAGGGTGGAAGCATAAGGAAAGAAGAGAATTTTGAAAAAACCGCTAATACATGTTTCATCTGTTGTATAAGTTAAAATCGTAGCAATTATATTATTTTCCAAATAAATACACAAAATGCAAGTTATAACCCAATCAGTGGTCAAGTCTGCAAACAGGTCTTAACAAGAACATGTTGGCAGGTGAACATGTTGTGCATTGTCGGGAAGTCCAGCATGCATCAGCAGGAATATGTGAGTGTAATGGCTGTGATGTCATAGTCACATGACTTGCTATAGCATCATCAAAATTTCAGTTCAGGAAAAGACCCCACAAATTTACAATAAATTATTAAAATGAAGATGTGTCATTTTGAAAAGTTATATATATATATATATATATATATATATTTGAAATGATGAAAATTTTAAAAAACAGTTAAAGGGTTAAAGAAAGTAGTTTTGGGTGTGTGTGTAGTAGGACAAATGAGTTTGGGAACCTTTGATCTAGATAATAGCAACAATAATGATAGTAATAATAGTAATAAATATAAATAAATATATAAATACAAATATATATTTATTAAATATAAATATGTAAATATTTATATAAATAAATGAATAGTAATAAACAGCAGTCAGCACTTAAAGAGTGCTTTAAAGTTTGCAAAGAATACCAAGACATTTGTTATCTCATTTGATCTTAACAACTCTGTGAGGGAGGCCATTTTGCAGATGAGGATAATGAGACTGAGAAAAGTTAAATGACTTGCCCAGGGTCATTCAGCTAATAAGTATCTGGGGACAGAATTTTAACTCAGGTCTTCCTGACTCAAGGACTCAAGTCCAACACCACCCACTGCCATCACCAACCTCAAGGCCAGACTATTTATAGCCTAGAATCCAGACTCCAGAATCTAGAAGCTAGACTCCTTGAGAAGTCTATAGGGTCACTTTTTTTTTTTTTTTTGGTAGCTATTTAGGCGTGTCTAACTCTGTATGCCTCATTTGGAGTTTTCTTAGCAAAGAAACTGCAGTGGTTTGCCATTTCCTTCTCCAACTTATTTGGCAGATGAGGAAATTGAAGCCTAGAGCCTTAAGTGACTTGCCCAAGGTCACACAGCTAGTAAGTGTCTGGAGCCATATTTCAATTTAGGTTTTTCTTCCTGACTCTGCTGGGGAGGGGAGGGGCACTCTATCCACTATGCTGTCTAATCTCCCAGTTTATTTTATACCCTGGGTTATCTAGGAAGATGCAATCATCTTTCTATTCTAATCAAGATCTTCCTCCAAAGCCTTGTCTAATCTTTTCCCCTGCAGCTAGGATACTGCTGCCCTTTTTCTTTTGTTTTTGTGGGTCTCTAACTTCTAAGCTATTTACTTTCTTTTTCAGTAAACAGAGAAATTATCCCTGTGTATTCAAGATAAGCTGATTGCAACAAAGATTAACATAACAAATGGATAGAAGCCAGATCCTGGAGATATATATTTGTTCATTTACATTCAGTAGGGCTGGTTTAACTCAGGAAGTGTAGTTTAAGAAGGTAATTGCATCATTTAGACCTTTGCAGTGTGGTTAATAAATATTAAACAGTAAATACAGAATAGCTCCTCCACCTTTGTTTCTTCATGTATAAGAATCTAGGTACTAAGGAAACCTGCCACAAGTACTGGGAACACATACTGTAGAAAGATAATAAAACAGTCTTTGGTAGGATGTTTTTAAAGATCTCCCGCTGGTCCGATCAGACAACAGTAATAATGTGTATAATTGTAATTATTATAATATATTACTATTATAAAAATAATCGATTTTAACTTTATATAGAAATTAAATGAAGTCCCTATTTCAGGTAGCATACTCTCCCATTTATATTTAATAGATAATAGATAACCCAAGGAATAAAATAAACTGAGATAAGGTAGCAATATGGATGGAGTGCAGGGAGTAGAATCAGGAAGAAAAACCTGAGTTCAAATCTGGCTTCCAGACCCTTACTAGCTGTGTGACCTTGAGCAAGTCACTTAACACTCTTGGCTTCAATTTCCTCATTGGGATTCATGATGATTTTGACGTGTGGAGCTAAAATTTACCTCTGCTTACCAAATACTTTCTTTTATTGATCAGGCTTGAGTTAAAACACCAGTGTAAATAATTCAGCAGGGCAATGCTTAAAGTTTCCTAGGGCTCTCCCAACTTGCCTCAGAGGCAGCTGCAGGTGTAACAGCAGCTCTCCCACAGGAAGTTCTCCCCAACCAGGCATGGGTCTCTGGGCTTCCTGCCCTGAAATAGAAGTAGCAGGCATGGGGGAAAGGTGAAGAGCTTCCCCAAAGATGACCCCACCAAGCCTGTCCACCTGACAGCCTTTCTGGGCTATAAGGTGGGCATACCCACATCGCTGAGAGGTGGACAGGCCTGGCTCAAAGTTCAGCAAGAAGGAAGTGGTCCAAGCCGTCCCCATTGTGGAGATATCCCCCATGGTCTTTGTAGGCATTGTGGGCCACACACAGACCCCGCAAGACCCGCAGAGCTTCAAAACCATCTTTGCTGAGCACATCAGTGATGAGTGTAAGAGACAATTCCATAGGAACTGGCATAAGTCCAAGAAGAAGGCCTTCACCGAGTACTGCAAGAAGTGGCAAGATGATGACAGCAAAAAGCAGCTGGAGAAAGACTTCAGCAGCATGAAGAAGTACTGCCAGGTGATCCAAGTCATTGCCCACACCCAGATGTGCCTGCTTCCTTGAGGAAGAAGGAGTCTCACCTGATGGAGATCCAGGCTAATGGCAGCAGTGTTGGCTGAGAAACTGAACTGGGCCCTCAGGAAGCTGGAGCCATGTTCGCTGTGTTAGGGAAGGATGAGATGATTGATGTCATTGGAATGACCAAGGGCATGGGTTATAAAGGTGTCACCAGCCACTGGCACACAAAGAAACTGCCCTGAGAAAAACTCACTGAGGCCTGCATAAGGTGGTGTGTACTAGAGCTTGGCATCCTGCCCATGTGGTCTTCTCTGTGGCTTGAGCTGGTCCCAAGGGCTACCACCATTGCTCTGAGATCAACAAAAAGACCTGCAAGCTTGGCCAGGACTACCAGATCAAGGATGGCAAGCTGATCAGAAATAACGCCTCCACCAGTTATGATCTGTCTGATAAGAGCAGCTCCTCTCTGGGAGGTTTTGTCCACCAGGTGAAGTGACCAATGACTTAATCATGCTGAAAGGCTGTGTCGTTGGGACTAAGAAGCATGTCCTCACCCTGAGAAAGCCTGTTTGGTACAGACCAAACGTTGAGCCCTGGAGAAGATAGACCTGAAGTTTATTGACACCACCTCCAAATTTGGCCACGGTCTGGAAATGATCGTGGAAGAGAAGAAAGCTTTCGTAGGACCACTCAAAAAAAGACCATGTTGCAAAAGATGAAGCTACTTAGTGTTTCCAGACCAACTTGGATCTGGTGGATTCTCAATAAACTTTTCAGAGCTTAAAAAATAAATCTCCTAGGGAACAATCTGTTTTCAAACATGAAACAGCAGTTCATAAATGCCCATTATGCTGAAGAGGGAGGAGGGGATATCATTGCAGTGGACCAGCCCTGTCTCCACCCATTCCCTGCCTGCTTCTTCATTCAACCTTCCAGCCTCTTGGAATTCCTAGACTCTTCTGACTCTGTTCAAGCATCATCTCCCAATCTCTCAATCTCCCTTCTGCTAGAGTGCTGTCCCTTCAAACCCCATTAATTTTTATTTTAAAAAATACATTTTATATTAACCTACATATGTACATGGTCTTCACCTTGAGGTCAGGGTACTTTTCATTTTGTGATATTGCCTAGCATATACTGGGCACTTAAGAAATACTTAGTGATTGATTAAAAATTTTGCGTGGGGCCCAATCCCTCCTTTCAAGTACTGAAACTAGAAAAAGAAATAATCTCCACCAGAAAATACTTTGCCACTGTAGCTTGAATTACTATATGTACTTTCATAACATGTAAATTAATATATTACATCATTTAAAATTCTTCCCAACTTAAATTTTAAACGATGGAATATTTCCTTATATTAGCCTTAACCGACAGTTTTATTAGGCTTATTTTTCAGTTGCATAAGAGGAGAAAGAGGCCACCTCAACAAAAAGCTCTCTTGGTTGCCATTTGTGAAGGTGGTACCTACATATTCTCCCTTAATGCTAAATGCCAACCATCACTATCACCTTTCTGCTGGCCTCACTCTCCTAGTTTTGACATAGTTAATCATTTTGGCAATGGACCGTCCCCTTATTCCATTTCTATTCACTTTCTGCCAACCTTAACCCTGTGTCACTACCACCAGCTTTCTCTGTTCCAATTTCCAGTCTGCTGAATGCTGCTGGAAGAAGTCATGAAATTAATTGTGCCAAATGGTTCCAATACAAATCCATGCCAACTATCAGTCTCAGCTGGGCTTTCATTTCTTTAGGACAATTCTTCCCCAATTAACTCTCTTTAATGTTCTCCTAGGAAGTTACTAATTCCCTTACCTGCTGTCTCTGAAGGCAATGTTGCCTTTTACTTTTTTGAGAATCTGTCTTGAAGGTTAAGCTCCTTGAAGGTGCTATCTCCTCAATGAAGTTATCTCCCATTCCCAGAAGTGGCAGTGCTTTCTCACTTCTCAAATTATTTTGCATTTACTTTTCCATGTATAGACTGTATCCCCCAATAAAATATAAACTCCTGGAGGGCAGAGAATGTTTTATATTTAGCTTTTTATCTCTGGTACCCTGCAGTGACTTACTAGTAACATACATTTAAGGTTTATTTATTAAATTGAATTAATTTATATCCAATAAATTAATAAAATTTTTACCAATCCTTTCTGCTAAAATAAGCCCCATTGAAGGTCTCCACTAGAAAATACTTTGCCACTGTAGCTTGAATTACTGTATGTACTTTAAAGTAATAACATCTAAATTAATATATTCCATCATTTAAAATTCTTCCCAATTTAAATTTTAAATGACAAAATACTTCCTTAAATTAGCCTTAACTGACAGTTTTATTAGGCTTACTTTTCAGTTGCATAAGAGGAGAAAGGTACAGTTAAAAGACTGCAGGGAAATATGTACCCAGGTTCCACATATTTGAAAGAAGTTTATATAGGAAACTTTCCTGATTTTTTGATTCAGAATATTCCGTTTTTAATATTTGCTCCCTAATGACCCTTGTGACTCTACTTTGGTCCACAGCCTAATCTAGTGAGCTGAAACCATTTCTGGTAACCAGTGGAGACTATGAGCATAGCTCTGTGGTGGGGAAGACTCTTGGCATCCCAGCCTTGTTAAAGTGAAGATTAGCAAATGTTTAAAAAAAAAAAGTGCCAAAGACTATTAACCCCGAATTGAGACTTTATTCTGATATTGCTTGAGAGAGGAGGAGGGAAAGGAAAATGAAAGAGCTCTGAAAATGATAATTTGGGTGGGGGGGGGAAGGAGTAGTTGATGCTTAGAGTATCTTATATATTAAAAAAATAAAACAAGCAATACAACATATGTTAAGTGTCTACTTTGTGCCTAGTACTATCCTAAGTGTTGGGAGGGATAAAAGAAAATTTGATATTATGTCTTTATATTCCTAGCATCTAGCACAGTGTAAGGACTTAATTAAATGCTTGTTGAATTGAATGACCCATGTCCTCATGGATTTGGAGGTCTAGTCCTGTGTCAAGAATTGCTATTGGATATTTTAAACTTGTTATCTTGTATTATTTAGTTATATATATATGTATATATATATATATTAGTCATGTCTTACTCCTGCTGACCCCATTTTGGGTTTTCTTGGCAAAGATACTGGAGTGGCTTGCCATTTCCTTCTCCAGCTCACTTTACAGATAAGGAAACTGAGGCAAACAAGGTTAAGTGACTTGCCCAGGGTCACACAGTCAGTAAGTGTCTGAAGCTGGATTTGAACTCTGGAAGAAGAATCTTCCTGATTCCAAGCCCAGTGCTCTGTCCACTGTGCCAACTAATTGTCCAGGTGTGTAGATACCTCAAACTCAAAATGTGTAAAACAAAACTCATGGTCTTTTCTCCCAAAGCTGCCCCATCCTTCTGCCTTCTCATATTCACATTCTCTTGGTCATTCTCACCTCCTCATTCTCATTCACTCCACATATCCCATCAGTTGCCCAGTCTTACGGTTACTCTTTCATTAGCATCTCTCGTATTGGTCTCCTTTCCCCTACTCACATCCTAGTTCAGACTTTCATCACCTCTCATCTTGACTACTATAACAGCCTCCTAATCGGCATCCCTCTTCCTCCTACCTCGTTTCTCTCTACTCTCATCCATTCTCCACATGGTCACCAGAGTGATTTTCCCAAAATAGATCTGACCATATGTCCAGTGATTTCCTTTTATCTCTCCAGAATCAAATATAAACCCCACCACTGGTCAGTTAAAGCTCTTCACAGTCTGGCTCCTTCCTGCCTTTGCAGTCTTCTTCCAGGTTACTCCTTTCTGTGCACTTTTACTGTCTAGCCATACTGGTCTGCTTTCTGTTCCTCATACCCAAGTGAGTGGGATAATGAAAACTTCTCAGACTATATCCGTCCTAAAATCTAGTAAGGTTTCTGGTGGGAACAGGCCATTTCACCCTTCCCCCTTCTTTACTACATTCAATCAGCCTTAAACCCTTCAAGAATTTTAGGAATCTCTTCCTCCCCTTCCCTTGCTGTCAATCAGCATTAAGCCCTTTAGGAATCTCTTGGAACCCTTTCCCCTTCTTCACTTTAGCCAAAGGAGAAATATGCACACTCGGATTGGCTATACCCTGTTTTCTTGTTCTTTGTCTTTTCTTGCCCAGACTGTAAGCCCACCTCCCAGCCACTGAGAGATAGTGGCAGACTTCTTTGTTCCTTGTCATTGGAGAAGATTTCGTGCTCAGATTGTCAGCCCGCCTCGAAGTCAGTGGGAGTAAGGGACTGTGGTGGGAGGGGGCTTGACTTCATTAGGGTATAAAATCTTGCTTTGCTTTCTGTAACATGCCTCATTCCACTGGTTTGCACTGGTGGAAAGGATGCCCTTTTCTCATAAGAACTGAATAAAAATTTCCTGTCCTTACCTGGAGACACCTCTGGTTTTAATTTTTGGGTAGGGGATTTTTGGGGCCCCCATACCCCTCACACAAGGATCCATCCCCATTTCTGTGTTTTTGTATAAGCTCTTCCCTATGCCTGGAAAGCCCTACCTCCTCAGCTTAGTTTCTTGGAATCTTTCAAGACTGCACAAGCATCACCTTCTGACACAGGTCTTTCTATTCAGCTCCTAGTGCCTTTCCTCTTAGGTTACCTAGTATATATCTCTTTATGCCTTTTTACATACATGTTATTCTAAGTCAGAATGTAAGCTCCTTGAAAACAAGGACTGTTTTGAATTTGTTGTTTCCCAGGGCCTGGCTCACAGAAAGGGTGCTTAATAAGTGATTGCTGATTGATTGGACTGCTCATTGAGGATCTCTAGTATCTCTCTCTTTTGTTTTTTTTTTTGGAGGGGGAAAGGCAGGGCAGTTGGTGTTAAGTGACTTGCCCAAGGTCACAGGGCTAGGAAGTGTTAAATATTGTAGGGCAGATTTGAACTCAGGCTCTCCTGACTCCAGGGCCAGTGCTCTATTTACTACCACTTAGCTACTAAAGGTATCTCTTTTGCTCATAAAAGTGGCATCCTAAACCTAGTTTTCAATCTCTATCAAAAAGTGCTTCTAGAAGCTGTTCTGTATGTGCATTTTTTAAAAGAGAAGTGGCAACATTTCAATAAAGATGACATTACTAGGGGCTAAGTAGCTTTGCTGTGTCAGAAGTACAATGGGTACTATTGCTGGCAGCATTTACAATTCGCGCTTAAGAGTGAACAGAAGAGGAAGAAAGAAACTGAGGTGAACCAGAAAGTACCTTGGGAAGAGGCAGAGAGAAACAGAAAAACAGAGACTGAGAAAGAGGCAGTTGCACACACAGAGACACAGAGATAGAGACTTTGAAAGAGGCAGAGACTCACAAAAACAGAGATAAAGAGACGAAGAAAGAAAAACAGAGACAGAGAGAGCTAAGTGACAAACATGTGGGCAGCATTTTTACCTAAGCATTTAGAGTGATGTTATTTTTAGAACAAGTTAAAAAGCTCTTCCTCAGTCATATAATTTCATTTTGTTTTTCAGATTGATGACTATCCAGAATTTTTGAATGGACCAGACAGAGAAATTAACCAACACATTCGCATAGTCTATTCTTTATCCACTTTGAAAAATTCCTGTGGGAATGTAAAAGGGGCTAGGAAATTACCGTTTCCATTTCCTCACTTAAAAGTAAACAAAAAAGGTATGACATGCAATATTACCTAGATATAATGCCAAAATAGATGGTGTCTATTTATGAAGAAGCAAACACATGTTGAATTTCCTGTGGTATTACTTCCTAAAATTCCTGAAGGGCTTAAGGCTGATTGACAGCAAGGGAAAGGGGAAGGGTCCTAGGTTGTGTAATTTCTTAGGAAACCCAGGACTCAGGTCTGTACAATCTTACAAAAGTCTGTCTCTGATTTTGAGATGGTCTCTCTCCCTTTTCCTCATTTTGAGGAGTCTTCACAGAGGGTGCAGAGAGTGTACCCCACTCAGTCCCCCCTTCTTTTCATACTAGCAGAAGACTCCTCACACAACTGTTGATGTAACTCATCTGCCATACTATCACTTTCTTCTAGACTATCATACCCCACACACTTTCCTCCATAATTCTTATTTTACCCTGGGATCCATTCCCCTCTTCTAGTTTTGCTGCAACCTGTTCCTGGAGAACCCTTAATTTAACAGATTCAGAATAAGCAAGAGAATCTAGAGAAATAAGGAATATTAAGCAATTTAGTATGCAGGGGCCAAATAGGCACATACATGTAATAGGACAAGGGAATTCCCCTATTTTTCCTCACTAGTGGTAAGAAGTTGCCCACTATTCACTACCCATTAGACCAATGCCTAAAGCATATTGGGAGAGTTGCTCTGAATATTAATTGAATAGCAGAAATGTGTGGGAACTTTGCCCAGTGTTTGTGAACTTTCAAAACAGGGTACAGTCCCACAGTGGAATACTGTCATGGCAACTGTTTGTGGCCACTCTTGTAATTAGGCATTTTATTAAGTCCCTTCGTGCTTACCAGATCCCATGTCACACTAATGAGGATATCTAACGGTTGTTTATTGCCCTAAATGCATATTTACCCTTGCATGCAAGCATAATTATTCTTGGGTTTCTCTAGCGAAAATTGTGTGTGTGTGTGTCTGTGTGAAAACTCATTAAGGAAAGCAATCTCATGTTACACTGATTAGTGCTTTATAAAGTCCTAAATTCATGGAAATAATAATAATGTGGATAGAAGCAGTGAAATGACCAAGACCATCTCTCCTCCAGCTCTGCTTTATTTGGGTCCAATCATTAAATGGAATTATGTAATTTAGAACTAGCTTTATTTTAAAATACTGTTCTAAAAGTGCCTGTCATATTTGCTGTGGACAGAAAAATAAGTCTCTAAGAACTGAAAGTTCAACTGTTACCAGTAGCCATATTGATTATTAGAAAATCACCAGCCTGCCTTTCCATTCCTCTGACTGGATGGCTTCTCTCAGAACCCTAGAGTCAGGAGAACCTAAGTTCAAATCTGGCCTTAGACAGTGTGATGCTGGCTAAGTCACTTAACCCTGATTGCCTAAAAAAAAAAAAGAAAGAATGAATGCAAGTTTCTTGAGGGTAGAGACTTTTCTGATTGTATTTGTATTTCCAGTACTTAGTACAGCAGTTAGCAAGTAGTACCATTTTATTAAATGCTTGTCAACTTTTGGTGATATAAGAACAAAATGTATCATCGAAAATTGGCTTAGTAACACATCCCTTCTAGGTGTGTTAATGGTAGTGGTGATTTCATTATAGTGCTCAAAGACAGTGAAAAGCAGGGTAGAAAATGACCAGAATAGGGGCTGCTAGGTGTCAGTGAATAGAGCATGGCCCTGGAGTCAGGAGGACCTGAGTTCTAATCCAGCTTCATACATGTAGCACTTAGTAACCATGTGACCTTGGGCAAGTCACTTAACCCCAATTGCCCTGCCTTCCCCCCTCCAAAAAGAAAAAAAAAAGAAAATGACCAGAGTGAAGATTTGATTACATTGTCCCAGGAAGAGCAGAATCAAATGACTTAGCTTCAACAAAGGAAAACAACTGGGAAAGACAGTGACCAGTCATGATTCCAGAAGACTGATGATAAAGCATGCTTTCTATACATGGGCAGAAGGGTGATGGGTTAGAGGCACAGAGTGAGATGTACACGGCCAATGTGTGTGTTTTGTTTGGCTATTCTTATTTGTTACAAGGGGATAGCTGTAATTTGGAGGGCTTGGGGGAGAATTGTAGAGTGCATGTGGGTGGGTAATGATAGCAATCCCATAAAAGGAAAAGACAAAAGAACGTCAGAGAAATATTAACATAGCCTCCTTCCAATTCTTTCCTGGTTCTCCTTAATTTGAGTGCCTTCTATCTGAGACTACTCCCAGTTTGTCCTGTCTATATCCTGTTTGCCCATAGGCGTTTGCATGTTGTGTTCTCCATTAGGCTGTAAGCTCCTTGAGGACAAGGACAAAGTTTTGCCCCTTTCTTTGTATCCCTAGTTTGTATCTCTGTGCTTGGTACATGTTCTTGTTTGGTTATTTTCCAGTTGTGTCAGACTCTTCATGACCCCATTTGGGGTTTTCTTGGCAAAGATACTGGAATGGTATGCCATTATTTTCTTCAACTCATTTTACAGATGAGGAAACTGAGGCCAATAGGGTTAAATGACTTGCCTTAGGTCACACAGCTAGTAAGTGTCTGGGGCTGGATTTGAACTCAGAGAGATGTGCCTTCCTGACTCAAAGTGGATAGAGCACCATGCCATCTGTCTGCCTATGCCCGGCACATAGTAGGTGCTTAATAAATCATAGCTGATTGGCTGAGATGAGAGCAGAAAAGATTTTGGAAGAGGATGAAGACAAAAAGAAGTACAGTATTGATTCTGTCATGTAAATTTAATATGTATTTCTCAAAAGCTGTACATAACAGAGATTCACAATCTCATATATAATTTTTTTTTTTCTGAGACCTGGGAAAGGCCAAGGTCATCCACTGCATCCTAGGCCATCACCATCTGTCCTGACTTTTCTCCTGCCACTGGACTCTGGAAGAGAGACTATAATGCGAATGTAAATTTTAAAGATCTTCCCTGCCCCTAGGCTAAGGTGCACCTGGAGCCTGGGGTGGGAGGCTTGTTTTTCAGTAGATACTTTTTGATTGGCCAGTGGGTCAATAAGGTTGTTACATTCTCTGAGCCAGGAGAAGGCTATATAAGCCCTGATGTGTAGCTTTTTGGGGGCTCACTTTGAGAAGTGTTCTGTGATTTGATCCGGATTCTGAGAAGCCGTTGTCTAGAGCCCCCCGGCTTTGAAAAACCCAGATGTTGAAACCCAGATGTTGATTGGGTATGGATGTAATGGTTGGACAGTTTGGAAAGCTGTCTACTTGATCTGTTTCTGTCTTGATAATTCTGTCTGTATACTTTGAAGTTCGGGGTGCTGACCTCTTTCCCCTGAACAAGGTAAACGATACATATTTGACTGATTAAAGTAAGCTTGTTAACCCATTTTGAGTTGCTTTCCTTTATCAAAGCAGATCCAAGGATCTGTGTGAGCCGGGGTGCTTGCTGCTACAGAGACTAAGGCTGATAACTGTGAAATGGCTTCACTTAAATCCAATTTATTTGCAAGCCATGCCGTCACCTGTGATGACAGTGGTCCTCTTCAAAAGCTAAGCACCAACATCAGCATCTGCTTGTTCACGTTTGTAGATATTTAAGTTTACAGTAAAAAAAACAAAACAAAATATTCTTTGCTCTTCTTCAAGAGTCTTACCATTCCAATCTATCTTCCACTTAGTGGTTAGAGTGATTTTTCTTAAAGTAGATGTCTACTGTGTCCTTACTCCCCTTATCAGTCCAGTCCTGTGGCTCCCTCCTACATCTAGATTTGAATAGAAACCACTCCATTTAAAGCCCTTCACAATCCAGACACATCCTACCTTTGCAGCCTTATTACTCATTACTCTCCACACACATGACAGTTTAACCAAATGGTCGTTTCTGTTCTTCACACATAGCACTACATCTTCTTTCTCCTTGCCTTTGTGATGACTGTTTCCCATCCTGGAATGAAGTTCCTCCTCGCCTGTGCCTCATAGAAAACCCAGTTTTCTTCAAAACTCATCTAAAGCAACTCTTTTTAGATATATTTTATTTCCCCCCAATTACATGTTAAAACAAGTTTTTTATTTTATTTTATTAAATTTTATTTTTATTAAATTTAATCATTTTATTATTTTAATAATAACAAAATTAAAACAAATTTTTTTAAAAAATGTTTTGAGTTTCTGTATCTTGGCAGAAGGGCCTCTCCCCTCCCTGAGACAGTAAGCAATCATATATAGGTTATAAGTATAAAGCACCATCTTTTACATGAAGCCTTTCTTGATCCCTCCCAACTGCTAGTCCCTCACTCTCAAAATTACCTTGTTATCGCTTTTGCATATATCTGTATATGTACCTGTTGTCTCCCTTTGATAACTTCAAGCACAGGGATCTTTTCACTTTTATTCCCCCAAAGCCTAGCATATAGTAGGCACGAATAAATAGTTTATTGGTTGATATTTCTTTGCCAAATTATTTTTCAGCTTGTATATCAGTATAGATTTGACAGCTATTTTAATATAAAGTACTGTATATAGTAATATAAAATATCTATATACAAATTATACAAACATAAATATATTTTTGTGTAATATAAAATATAAATATATTTGTGTAATATAAAACATAAATATATTTGTGTAATATAAAACATAAATATATAAAACTTTACATATATGTATTAAAATATAATATAAAATTTAAAACCTATACAAAACATGATCTGTTAGTTGCTTGATATAGCTTTACTTGCAAATTTCTGTGAAATCTTTTGGTTACAATAGATACTATTATAATGGAAGACACGAATATATCTGTTAGAAGCTCATTGAAGTACTGTATTAACCATTAACTAATTCTTTTCTTCTTAGTCAAGGAAAAGAATGATGGCCCCTCCTTTCAGTCCTCAGCTGAACACAGTAATGAATATGGAAGTCTAAATGATTCCCTTCTCAGGTAAGGTTCTAACTCACAGAATATATTCAATCACATGACCAATTCAATATTTAAATTTCAATTGATCTGGGATACTTTTGATTTAGGTATTCTCTTTCTCCGCCTGTAAAAATCACAATTTCTCATAACCCTTTCTCTGTGTCATGATTGTCGATGGCTTGCTATAAGCCATCCATCAATGATCTAGCCAACATCCTGGAGATTTACTTTGTCTTTTAATAATCCATGGATAGCAATCAGTCTGTTCATCTACCATCCCTCATTCTTATTACCTGGCTCATGCATTTTTTCTGTCATGCTGTAAAGAAGGGAGGATGTGCAACCCCTCCTCCCGTCAGTTGATGTCTATAGAAAGCCCAGAATGTAATCACAAAGTGTTAATGAAAATGACTGTAAATCTGAATCTAAGCCTGGATTCTTTTATTAAGTGTGAATATCTCTCATCTGAAAGAGGGAATAGAGAGACTGGCTGAGCAAATAAATTAGAAATGCCTCAGGGGGCTTTAAATAGCTAAATCTTTGATGAAAGTCAACAGTTTGAATTCAAACAGGAGATCCAAGAGGTGGAAGCTGCCTATGGACATCGAGGGGAAGAGACTTTCTCTCAAATTATGTAATTTGAGAGAAAGCCTCTTTCCAACTTTCTTCTTACCACATTGGCCATGTATTTTTGAGGAGGAGCTGTAGAATAGGAGACACTTTATCCAGCGACACAGATCCTTAGACACAAGTACAGAGACACTGAAGCTGATTTGAGGAGCTTAGTTCTTAGATCTAGTGGGGTTATGGAGAAGAGCAGATCTGGGGGAAAACAGTTAAGTTCAAGAGAAGGAACTTTTAGGCTCTGTAATAATGGGAATTGTGAATTGTCTTTACCACACCTGTATCCTGATTGTGTGCTTTCCTACCATTATATTTCTAATTTTGAGCCCTACTCATTTTTCATGGGGCTGTACAACTCTGGGATTTCTCTGATATTTTCACCATTCTCCGCTCATTATTGGGAAAACCTTATCATACAAGATCCCATTAGCCTTGGGACTTATCTGACTTTTCACTATGCCCCCCCCAGGTACCTTCCTTTGGGATTTATCTTCCCCCATTAGATTATAAACCCCTCTGAGGGCAGAGAGTGCCTTTCTTTTCTTTTCTTTTCTTCTACTTGTATCTCTAGCATTTAGCAGAGTGCCTGGTATATAGTAGCAGCTATTGATCGATCCCATTCTTTCCATTAACACACGATTTGTGGGAAAGCAGATCATAGGTTTATAGAACAAATGTTTCTTTTTTTTTTAAAACCAGCTGTTCTTATTCCTATCCTGGTAAGGTAGGGGAGAGACAATCCTGTGTCTAGTGGTGTGGGAAGGAAGATAGGACTTTTGATTTGTGGAGAAGATGTTTCTGTACCTCTATAAGGAATACAGAATTAGTTCCAGACATTCTTGGGGGAAACAGATAAAAGACTTCAAGAAAGGCAGCCAGAGGATCAAGAGAAATAGGCATGGGCTTTTGAATGATTATTGTGACCTTCAGAACAACAGATCTATAAGAGAAGCTGGCTCCCCAGTATTTCCCCAATTTCCAGTTTGCTTCCTTAGAGATTGCTAAGAGAGGAAACCATTTGAGCGGGTGAGATAATCTCCTGACTTGAACTGAGATTTTATCTCACTCCCAGAAGAAGTTATGGTTTCCATTAATCCTAGCAGCTTCTTGACTTTTCCTTCAAAATCTGCCTTGACTATGCTCACATCCATGCCAGATAAGTAAAAAAAAAACTGGAGCAGCATTCTTCTAAAAAAAAAAAAATTGGAATTTTTCTTTTATTAACTGCTGGATTGAGAATTGTGCATTCACTTATGCATTGGAAGGAATGAGTTGATTTCCAAATTGGTGCCGTAAATTAACTTTATTCATTTACTCTATTAAGTAGTCTCTAGAATATCCCCAATTTCTTTTTGCTGTTTTCTTTAGGTTGATGAGTTTACTTGTCACATAGTGTTTTAGATAGTCTTTTGTGTAATTGATATTTGGTGGGGAGGATCTAAACTGAGGAGTATAAATTAAGGTTTACCCTCCTTCTTAAGAACAATCAGTGAAGCAACTTTCTTTCTAAGCCTAGACCTGGACTGGTAGATGGATATTTGACAAGAGGCAGATATGTGTGTGTGTATATATGTTTGTATGTGTACATACATGTGTACACGTATGTTTCTAGTCTACTCTAATACCCCTCTTGGGCACTGGAAGAGAGATTGCTTAGTCTCAGCAATAATAAAACTTTTCTCCACTCCCTCCCCCTATACTCCAAGCTAAAATGCCAGCAGCATACCTTTTCTTATACTGCAAAGATGGGTTAGACCTCAGCTCTAGTCATTTCTATCCATAGCATCAGCTAACCATGTCTATGAATTTAAACAGCCAACCCCACATAATAATCTTATATCACCATACTATTTTAAGTGCCTTTGCCAAGAGCTAATTGTGTTTATTGGCTGATTGTTAATAGGAAGCACAAACCTCTGGTTCTAGCAGCCATCCTCTGGGGATTCAACCTATAAATACAAGTTGGTGGAAGTTCAGGGTTAGGGCTATTTTAGATTTCCTGCATATTGTCTCTCATCTATTAATCAATAAGCGTTTATTAAACACTTAACTATGTACCAAGCAGTGGGAATACAAAGAAAAAGTGAAAACAGTCCTTGGCCTCAAGGACCTCACATTATAATGGGGAAAACAACATGTACATAGTTACATACGAGATTACATAGAGATTAGATGGAAGGTAGCCTTCCTTATGGAAGGCCTCCTGCAGGAAGGGCTGCTTGTGATACAGTATGAACAGCATTTTAAAGGGAGTTAGCACTTCTAAGAGACAGGTGAGGAGGAAGAATATTCTCTTCAAAGGTAAGGGGATGGGGAGTGGGAGGAACAGCAAATAGTCTGTAGGGTGTATGGAAGGGAATAGTTAAAAAGAAGACTGGAGATACAGGAAGGAGTCAGGTTGTGAAGAGCTTTCAATGTCCTCCTCCCCCCAACAAAGGGACTTTATATTTGAATCTAAAGTATTTGGAAACCACTGGAGTTTGTTGAGTGGGAGCTGAGGATGACATGTTCAGACTTGGGTTTTAGGGGGAAAAATCACTTGGGCAGTTAGCTGTGTAGAGAATGGGCTGGAATGGGGAGAGACTTGGTTCTGGGAGGCTAATTTGAAGACTGTTGCAAAGCACCAGGCAAGAGCTGATGAGAGACACGTATTGTGTACAAATCATCCTAGGTAATATGCTACTTATGCTACCACTCATTTCTTCATTAGTTTTGGAATCATCTGCAATTCTAATACTTTAGAGATTCTGGCCATCGCTGTCAGGAAGGATGCCTTCGGCTGAGATTGGTTAGAAGGATTCCCTTTGGGGAGAGATGTCCTCCAAATTCTCCAGTTTGTGGATGACAATGTGTATATTGCATCCGACCCCAGACTACAGGGTGTAAAGTTTCTTGTTTAATTACAATAAAAGCAAGTTCATAATAATGATGAAATGATCTTGGAACCTTGGGCTTGTGTAGGGATTGTTGCAAGTGGTAAACACCTTGCTGTTATTATATCCCTAAGGGATGGAGAGCAAACCAGTGACCTGTAATAATGGAACTGAGAATTTATACCTCTCAGACCTCAGTGTTGCTTTTCCTCAGTAGACAGATTTCTCCATTTCTATGTATTATATTGATTAGGGAGCTTAGGAAGGTACTTCACCATCACACTTTTGTAGGACCAATATTGTTTGAACAACTTAGCCGCTCCCAATAGTTTAAGTGTATAAACTCTAAATGAAGACTGCAGCCAGTTGAACACTTTTCAAAAATGAGTTGACTTTTAATGGTACCAAGTGGAGGAAAAATGCTATTGATGTTTAAGTCTGAAGAGTCATTCTTAGCAGTGTTTCTATCTATTTGCAACTTCTATCGATTTTCAGCAAGTGAAAATAAATGACAATTTATTGCTACAGAGCAGGGTAAATAGATGGATGAGGTTTGGCGAAAATGACCTGGCTGATAAGTAGATATAAAGCCAAACCACTCATCATTTCTATGAATGTGAAATGTGTTGCATTTAACCAGCACATCCCAGGGGAAAGAGACATGAGAAAAAAAAACAAACGAAAAAAAATCTAATGACTACAACGTATGTGTCTGCTATACTGTTTCAGAACTTCCTGGCCTTCCTGCTAAGAAAATCATTAAATCTTCATCCAGAAAATGTTCTTAGAATCCCTGTGTTTTATCTGAGGGCAGAATGACTTTTGTATCTCTCAGCCTTCACTAATAATACTATTTTATTCTTTAAAAGACATTAAAGTATTAAAAAGTATTGTTACATTAAAAAAGTTGTCTTTAAAAGACTAACTTTTTTTTTAAAGAATTTTTTTAATTTAAATTTTAATGTATTCTTTAAAAGGCATTGTAGAGTAATGGATAGAGTGCTGGTCTTGGACCCAGTAATATCTGGCTTCAGTCCCATTTTTGACAGGAAACCCTGGGCATGTCCTTTGCCCTCTTTGTCTTCTTGACCACTTTTTTTTGTTTTTTGCTTTTTGAAGGGCAATTGGGATTAAGTGACTTGCCCAAGGTCACACAGCTAGTTTTTGTGTTAAGTGTCTGAGGCCGGATTTGAACTCAGGTACTCCTGACTCCAGGGCCGGTGCTCTATTCACTGCACCACCTAGCCACCCCCAATTGACCACTTTCTAAGATAGAAGTTCTGAACGTGGCCTGTGGATGGATTTCAGGAAGTCTGTGAACTTGGATAGGAAAAAATTGCATCTTTATTATTGACTACCCTCTAACTAAATTTAGAGGTTTGTTCAATTGCTTAAAAGCATTACTGTGAGAAGTGTGAACTGGCTTCACCAGCCTGTCAAAGGGGACCACAATGCACAAAAGATCAAGAACGCTTCTTCTAAGACACTATAGGTTTGTGAGAAAATGATGATCTGCATTTCCTCTCTTAATGATATCAAAGGTCCAGTCCTATCTCTATTAGTTTTATTTTTTTTACTTTGACGATTTATTTTTTCAGTGAACAAAAAAAAAATCTTTCTTTCCCACTCTTTTCCTCATTGAGAAAAAGAAGGGGAAACATCTTGTAACAAACCCCTATTCTTATCAAAAAAATTCATTCCAGTCAGTCTTTTTTTCTATAAGGAGACTGCTAAGGTTTGTTTAGCAAAGCTAGGTAGCACAGTGGGTAAAGTACTGGCCCTAGAGACTTGAGTTTAATCTGTCCTCAGACACTTACTAGCTGTGTGACCCTGGGTAAATCACTTAATTCTTTTTGCCTCAGTTTTCTCATCATAAAATGAGCTAGGGAAGAAAACAGCAAACCACTCCAGTATCTTTGCCAAGAAAACCCCAGATGGGGTCACCTGAAGAGTGGGACATGATTAAACAGAAGGAAAGAGAAGCCAGGGGGTTCCATATTAAGCAGTGATATATGAAGGAAGGCTTACAGGGGTAGGAAAAAAGGACAGTATGGTGGTGGATGGAAGAATGAGTAATTCCCAGGTAAAGGTGGAAAGGACAGGAGCCACAACTCCAGGGAAGCCAAGAGGATTTAAGCTGAGGATGCTGCTCCATGGTCCCTGAGCTAATGGAACTCCCAGGACTTCCTTTCACAGGTGTCACTTCCTACAGTTTCCATGTCTTAGATGCTTTCTAATCAGCAATTATTTTAAGTGCTTGCCTCAGCCCACTGGAACCATCTGGGTTCTGCAAGCATGGCAGTAACCAACACAATCTTTACAGTTGACACCTCCTCTTCTCCCTGCTTCCTCTGCTCCAGGTGAGGATTCCCTTAGCTCCACCTCCACCTCATGGGTGCCCCCAATCATCAGCATGTACCAATGGTGGGGGTGGGGTAGCTGGGGTGAAAGAAATGACTTCTGTAATCAAGTGCTGCTTGTCTTCCAGTCCCCAGCATGAGGTTCCAAAGACCAAAAACTGCCATAGACAATGTCTTAGCCTTCAGAAAAAAAAAATTGCAAGGCACATTTGAGACCCTAAAAGCAGCAATCTCCTGGGAACACTCAGAGACAGAAGCCCAGGCCCTAGATAGCACCTGGAACCCTCTAATCTTTTTTTTTTTTTTTTTTGCTGGAAAGGCAAAGAGCCTCTTATAGTTCATAACCCAGTGCCAGTTATTTATAGACCTCTACCTTTGCCCCATGGATCAGTGTAATGGAAATGTAAATTTTCAAGATCTTCCCTGTCCCTAGGCTAAAGTGCACCTGGAACCTGGGGTGGGAGGCTTGTTTTTCAGTAGATACTTCTTGATTGGCCAGTGAGTCAATAAGGTTATTACATTTTCTGAGCCAGGAGAAGGCTATATAAGCCCTGATGTGTAGGTTTGTTTTGGGGCTCACTTTGAGAAGTGTTCTGTGATTTGATCAGATGAAACTCTGGGAATCCATTGTTGAGAGACCCCCCTCAGCTTTGAAAAACCCAGATGTTGATTTGGTATGGATGTTATGGTTGGACAATTTGGAAATCTGTCTACTTGATCTGTTTCTCTGTCTTGATAATTCTGTCTGTATATTCTGAAGTTCGGGGTGCTGATCTTTTCCCCCTGAACTAGGTAAACAATACATATTTGACTGATTAAAGTAAGCTTGTTAACCCATTTTGAGTTGCTTTCCTTTAACAAAGCAGATCCAAGAACCTGTGGTGGCATCGACCCTGGGGATGCTGGGGTGCTTGCTGCTACAATCAGGTCCACGTAGCCTTTGTAGTATGCTTCCATTTGTCATGTTGCCTATTAGGGTTCCAACTATGTCATGGATAATAGCTACCTATCACTAGATACTATGAAGGAATTTACTCTGTGGCCCTGAGCAGATTACTTAACCTTTCTGTGCCCTGATTTCTTTATCTGTAAAATGAGGGAGTCAGACTTAATGCCCTCTAAGGGCCCTTCCAACTACAAGTCTATGATTCTATGATTTTCAAGGAACCCAAGGAGAATTTTACACCACCCCCACCTTCACCCTGGAGCTTAGACCATCCTATTGGCTGGTTCCAGTAGAAGAAAGGGACCATGACAGAGTAGGCAAGCTCCTTCTAGACCGAAAGTCATGACTGGGTATTGAGATCCCTTCTCCAGTAGACCAAGTTTTTGAAAGTTTAGTCATACCTATCTAGCACAAGGCAGACACAACTACCAACATATTTGGCAATGTGTCTTGCTTTCAGCCATGGCCAGCCTTGTAACAGACCACTCTCCCACCCTACCGATGAGGACCTGGTTACAGGCATGAGGAGGAGTCAGGGAAGCTTGGAAAGTGCCATGTCTTTTTCCATTGATTCCTTCGGTTACTCATGCATAGAGTTTTTCTAGTGGCCCATAGATTAGCCTGTCAGACTTCTGGGTCAGTTAAAGGGGAATCAAAGTCCTCAAACCAGTCCTTACTCCTGGAACAATCTCAGTTTCCCCTTTTATACTATGGTCCATCTCTTTTTGATTCTTGAAATTGAATTACTAGGACTTCAGGTTATTGTGGGATCACTCTATTGTGGGTTTGAGGGCCACCTATGAACTTTTTGAAGCTATGTCATGAAGAGTGAAGACAATTGTCAGGAATCCACTTTGGTCTGGACCAATGACCCAGAAAACTAGACTTAGTCTCTCTGGGTCTGAATAAGAAAATAATCTAAAGAGCTCAGCATAAAATAATCTATTTCATCTTTCTAGTAGTGCTGACAGTCAGTTGATTGACTGACTCTGCAGCAAGTGGGACTGAAGGAAGGCCAATTTCCATTCCCATTACTTCCTGAAACATTGGTTAATATATTTGTCCACTGCCTCCAGCCTTAAGTCCCAGCTAGGTTCCACATCAATATTCCTTCCCCATACTAGGACCAGCACAGGTAAGACCAAAAAGTGGCTCCAACAAAGGGGTCAATCCTGGCCTACTGAACTTGCCAGGATTGATTAGAGAAGTGTAACTGTGCAGAATTTTTCAGAAGAATATATTATTCAGAATATTTACAACTCTTGGCAAAGAGATACAAGCACAGGACATGCTAAGTACTGTACAATGAGTGTGCAATTATTCTATTCAGCAAATACTTATGTGCCTTCTATAAACAAGGCCGTTATGCTAGGACCTAGGGATTTGAAAACAAAATGAAACAGTCCCTACCAGCAAATAACTTATATTCCACAAAAAACTGAAACAATCCTTTCCTTTGACAGGCTTGCATTTTACTGTGGGGATTTTCGTTCATAGTTTTATCCTGTATGTTTGCATTTGGAAGAACAGGAAACCATAGGATTCTGTCTAGGCTCTTTGGGCTAATGAGAGTAAGCAGGGGCATGGCCTGACCTCAGGTCATAAAGAGACCTGTGTTGTGAAATGGCCCAGCAATGACTAAATAGTCCTCAAAAGTTTGGGGTTGAGACTTTCCCTGCTTCTACCATCAGCCTTTTGCAAGGTAATCTGTTATAACCCATAGCCCAACATCCTTCTTGATTTTCAAGGTTTTTCTAACAATCTAGGGGACATATCAACTCTGGACCATTTTTCATTGTGTTCCATGGAAGGAAACAGCGATTTCTAGAGGGATGACTTACTTTGCCCTCTTAAAATGACATTTAAGTTACGGCTCATGGTCCTTTTCTTCCATTTGCCTCAGAGCACATGAATTCAAGTCACACTAAACTCACTTCATAGGTGACTGTGGATAAAAATCAAATAACTTGGGGAGGCTAGGTGGCAAAGTGAATAAGAGTGCCGGCCCTGGAGTTCGGAGGACCTGGGATTGGTTCTGGCCTCAGATACTTAACACCCACACACAAAAACTAGCTGTGTAACCTTGGGCAAGTTACTTAACCCCAATTGCTTTAAAAAAAATCAAATAACTTTCATGGGCTTCCATTTCCTCATCTGTAAAACAAGGAGTGGGAGGGGCAGCTAGGTGGTGGGTGCACTGCCCCTGGAGTCAGGGGAGCCTGAGTTCAAATTTGGCCTCAGACACTTAACACACACAAAACTAGCCATGTGACCTTGGGCAAGTCACTTAACCCCAATTGCCCTACTTTCTCCCCTCCAAAAAGCAAAAACAAAACAAGGAGTGGGAAAGGGGAGGTTTGGACTAGATGGTCTTTGAGTCACCTAACTCTAGGCTTTTTAAAAGAAAATTATTATTCGTTTTTAACATGCATTTTTATTTTTATTTTTTTAGCAATTGGGGTTAAGTAACTTGCTCAAGGTTACATGACCAGTTATTTCTGGGTGTGCTGCTAAGTATCTGAGCCTGGATTCGATTCCCCAGGTCATCCCGACACTGGGGCTGGTGCTCTTACTCTCTGTGCTGCCTGGCCGCCCCAACATGCATTTTTTAAAAAAATTTTGAGTTCTGAATTTTCTCCCACCCTCTTGATTCTCCTCTACCCACTGAGAAGGCAAGAAATGTGCTATCAATTGTGCATGTGAAATCGTGCAGAAATTATTTCTATGTTATAGGTCTATGGTCCTATACAGCTTGGAGGGTGATGGTATTCTCAACAAAAATAGGGAAGATAGAGGGGAAGATTAGTACTTATACGTGTCTATTAAGTTTGAGATGTTCATGAAACTTTCATGGGGAGATATATAGTGGGCGGTTGATAACATGGGACTGAAGTTCAGGAATATAGATAGATTTTTAAGTCATCTGTTTAGAGAAGACTTCAACCCTTGGGAGCTGATAGAAGTCATCCGCTTGGAGATGACTTAAGTCCAAGGGGACCTGATGAGATCTCTAAGCAAGTGTGTTGGGGAGAGACAAGAAGAGGTCCCAGGAACACCCAGATTAATGAGGTAGGAGACTGATAATGATCTAGCCACTGATACTGAGAACCAGCTGACAAGGAGAGGAAGCAAGAAAGAACAATGTTATAGAAACCAAGGAAGGAAATCTTGTACTGGAAGTAGAAACAGTCAACAATTAATCAATCAACAAGAACTTATTGAGCATTTGCTCTGTTTGGAAGTAGATTGACACCATCTCCCCTTAGAAATACTGAGAAAATATTTAATAATTAACAATTTTCCTAATCTGAATCAAACATTTATTCGATAGAGTGCTTACTATATGCCAGGTACTGTGCTAAGCACTTTACAATGGTCTCATTTGATCCTTACAGCAATTCTGTGAAGTAGGTGCTGTTATCCCCATTTGACAGATGAAGAAACTGAGGCAATTAGAGGTTAAGCAGTTTGCCCAGGGTAGCACAGCTCTTGAGGATCTGAGGCTAGATTTGAACTCAGGTCTTCTGACTCAAAGTCCAGCACTGTGTCATTTATAAGAAAAACTCTCGATTGCAAGACAATACCACTAAGATCTTTGGATATATTCTTATCAAAAACCTAATCAGTTTCTCACTCCCCATCCCTGGGGACCATCTCCAGTTGTCCTGATCTATATCTTGCCACTGAACCCTGATAGTGATTTTGCCTAGCCCTCCCTTACTTAAATCCAATTCACCTACAAGTCATGGCATCATCTTCTTGATGTCATGGTCCTCTTCAAGAATGAAGGACAAACAACAGCACCCCCACCTCTACCCCTTTCTCTGATCTGCCAAGGAAGGACTCCTCCTTTAAGTGACTAGGGTGGTAAACCACAAGACAAGGAATCTTTGCTTGATCACCTAAGAGATCTTACCTTCTTTCCCCATTCCTTGCCTCCATTAGGGTAATGATCACACTAAGAAAAGGAAGAAGTTTTTGATTATTTCAATTAATGGAAGTGGCTCTTGATTTTATTTCTGGACAGTTGGAAAGGAGGTTCCATAAAATGAGTGTTTAAAGAGAGATTAAATGATTTTTAGAAAATTATTCTCCAAGAAGATGCTGAAAGCTAAGATTGTTTAATTACTCTGATTGATGAAGCAAATTTTAACTGAACTTTACATTGAGTTCTATAATTGTTTCATGTTAGGAATTTTATCTTTTGTTTGGAAAAATTATCAATTATTCACTCTGGTTTTCATTGAATGGCCAATAGCCCCAACCCAAGCCTCTGTGCTACGTTGTTTAGCTTTTGATGGCTTAGAATGAGTGTAATAGTAATTGTTTTCTGTTCTGGCCAGAAACTCTGAGGATTTTCCCTTCCCAGATTGATGGTAAATTGAGCTATCTTTTATTTCAAGTCTTAGGCATCCCTTAGTCATTGAGTGACCATGGCCTCAGACAAACTGAGACCTGAGAAAGACCTTAGTTTAGGAAGGCCAAGGTCACCCAATGCATTCTGGGTCATCACCAGTTGTCTTGACCTTTGTGTTGCCACTGGACATTTATGACTCTGGAGGAAAGTGAGTCTGATGACTTTGGGCAGCTCTGCCCTATTTATGTTCACTTCACAAGCAAGTCAAGATATCACCCTTGTGATGTCATTGGTCCTCTTTGAGAACAACAACAATCAAAAAATTGTAATTCCAAAATGGCTTGTATTGGAGACTTTCAAAATCAAGGGTAACTGCCAGTCTTTGGTCTTTTCTCTAAGCAGAAATACTTAGGGGTGGCTAGGTGGTGCAGTGAATAGAGCACCGGCCCTGGAGTCAGAAGGACCTGAGTTCAAATCCAGCCTCAGACACTTGACACAATTACTAGCCATGTGACTTTGGGCAAGTCACTTAACCCCAGTTGCCCTCCAAAAAAAAAAAATAAAGAAATACTTAGATTAGAATAGAATTAATTAATTAAAAATGGTCCTGACAAATTTGCACCGGAAATGAACTGTAGAATTTTCTCCCACATCTTTGCCAGGTATGGTGCTAAGATCTGGGAGTATGAAGAAATGCAAAAGTGCGAAAAGGACTCCTGCCCCCAAGGAACTTACATTCTAATTAGAAAAACAGCAAATAAATGGGAACATACAAAGAAACCCATGGAATAGGGGAAAGGTAATCTTAGAAGTGAAGACTCAAATGGCTTCTGCAGAAGAGAATATTTGAATTGAGTCCTGAAGGAAGCCACATATGGGGAGAGGCAGGGATGAGTAGGGAGAGCATTTCAGGTATAGAGGTCAGTCAGGGCAAAGATACAGAAAGATGAGATGAAAAGAGATAACCTTGATTTGCTTGAGTCCCCAATTATCCAGGTAACTGGGAAGAACTGTATAAGGACTGGCTGTATCAGCTAAAATACAGCTTGGCTTGACTTACCAATAATCTTTTGTGACTGGGAGTAAACCCAGTTGAACGTGCAGAAAATCAGCAACTCTGAGGCCAGTTAAACTCATACCAGCCTTGAAGCAGACCATGAACCATTTCTTAGTTTATGGACCTTTGAGAGACATCTTTATCTTCAGAGACTCCCCTAACTATTGGTTATGGGGCTCTCAGACATATCCTGTTTTGTGGTTTTTGGAGACATACATTCATATTAATGTTTGTGCTCAAGACTTGAATCGTCAGGATGATTTGCATATCAAAGGATCACAGCTCTGACACCTAGCATTCCTCATTGTTTTTCTTGGATCTCCCCCTTCCCTTGGAGGATTCTTTTCTTTCTCCCCAAATTCTCTGCCTTCCTTTGTTCGAAAAGTATAAATATCTCACTCTTTTCAACTGGGGTTTGAACAGTGAGTCAGTGTTCTCACCTGTTCTAGCTTGCAAGTTTCTTCTTCTCAGGCAGTAAATGCATTTATAATCTTTGTAAACTGTGATCGGACTGGTTCATTCCAGATCCCGCTTTTTGGACCTGGGATTTCTTCCATTTAACAGTCCACAGGAGCTTTTCTTTAATAGGAAAATGCCAAGTATGCCAACATTATTGGATTATAGAGTGTGTGGAGTGGAGTAAAAAAGTATGAGACATCTGGAAAGGCAGGAAAGGGCCAGGTTGTCAAGGTCTTTAAATGCCAAACAAAGGACTCTATATTTGATTCTGGAGGTAATAGGGAACTCTCTTGATTAAGAGGGCTAATATTGTCACATTTGCACTTTTGGAAAATCACTTTGGCAGCAAAATGGGGGACAGAGTTGATAGAAGGAGACCAATTAGAGGGTTATCATAGTAATTCAGGTAAGAGATAATGAAGCGGTCTATTAGGGTGGTGGCTGTGGGAGTAGAGAGAAGAGGAGGTATATATGAAAGATGTTTCAGTGCTAGAAATGAAAAGACTTGACATTTGATTAGATATGTCAGGTGAGTGAGAGTGAGGAATTGAAGATCACACAAGATTTGGCAACCAAAAACTGCAGGAGGTCAAATGGAATGCTAAATGGAAAAAACTATTACATTTATCAGTTATGATATCAGTAATAACCTTGGAGAGCTAGGCAGTGAGTAAATAAACACTTATTAAATGTCTACTATATGGCAGGTACTGTACTAAATGCTGGTAGTACCAAAAAGGTGTGTGTGTGTGTGGGGGTGGAGATAGTTCCAGCCCTCAAGGAATTTCCAATCTAATAGGGGAAGACATTATGCAAAAGGGAGCTGAAAAGGTGGGGGGTAAGGAACTAGGCCATGATGATTGAGTCCAGAGGTGGGAAATGAAGAGATGACTGGCCTGCATGCCCTCTTTAAATAGAGGTTCTAGAGGAGTTCTATAACTCAGCCTTCATTTAGAGAGAAGGGCCCCAAGGGTTGGTGGTATTGATGACTTTTGAGTTCCACTGCTGAAGTGATCTTGCAGGATGATGAAGTTTCCTGGGGCAAGATGGAGAGGTCCAGAGGAGAGAAGCTGGTGAAAAATAAAGAAAGAGCAGGTTTAGTCAAGTGGTGGGGATATGAAGCCAGAAGGTAAGGGATTAAGAAATGGAAGTAAGGAAGTAGCGGAAATGGGTGTAGATGGTTCTTTCTGAGAGTGTGGCAACAAAGTGGAGAATAGCTGCTGAAGGATAACTTGAAGGGATAGCAGGGCTAATGGAAGGTTTTGTTTTGTTTTGTTTAAGGATAGGATAGACCTGATTATATTTGTAGACTGAAAGAAAAAAAGTGAGTAGATAGGATGAGAGGCTGCTGAATGATCTTAATAGAGGAAAAGTCTGCAAATGTCAGTAAGGAATAAAGAATATACCAACTCATTCTGGCCCAATGTATCAGGGGGATGAAAGAAGGGGCAGCTAGCACTGCAAAATAGATTTCTACTGCAACTCCTGCTTCTGAATGTTTTAAGCATTTTTTAAAAGAAGAGTTTAATGTTTTTAAAAAATGCATATGACCTCATTTATGATTTTGTCTTCCTAAATAGTCCTGTGACACAATCCAGAGTCTGGCCATCTTGTTCCTTTTTTTTCACCTCTGTTTCTCGTGTCCAGCAAAAATAGAGAAAAGGAATTGTTTGTGTTCTTTTGAACACAATCCACTTCTCTCATCTCTTCTTCTGTCTTAGGGCCAAGTTTTTCCCTTAGAGGTATATAAGCAGCTCCTCAGAGGATAGTTTAGTGTTCAGTAACCTCATTATGTAAGAGTAAGGTGGAATCAGGCCAATTAAAGTTCCTAGAGTTTATATTTCAAATAAACTGGAGAGAGAGACAGACAGATAGACACAGAAACAGATAGAAGTTGGGAGTGGGAGTGGGAGAGGAAAGAGCTATTATTTAAACTGCAAATAAAGACTATGATTTGATTCCATTACTAAGGCAGCTTAATAAGATACAAAGCCTATTTGTACTGCTAAGAAAGGACATCTTTTATAGAAACACTTCTACCACACAAATTGTCTGAATCATAGACTCTTTATACAAGAGAGAAGCAATAGACACTTCAAGAGAAATTTTTTTTCTGTAACTTCCTATATTTTACTGAAATATCACATAGCATATATACTTAGCATTTTAATGCAAGCTCAAGTTGCATACAAGTACTAAATCCTATGCATTTATTTTGTATCTCAATTCAATTTATATACAGTCTTAGTATGTGGTAAAGTACAAGGATAGGAAAAAATTATCACTTTGTGAGAGCCAAAGCACCTGCCATCTATGTTCATACAAGATAGAACCTTTTACATTCAAATCTTGATGTTAAATAACTTCTATTTTTAGCTACATTGAGAACACAGCTTCATAGCCCTAATGCTATGGGGAAAACAAGGTGGAATGAGATATAATTATAGCATTCGAATGAGCATCATGAAGTTGATTTTTTAGCAGGTTGAGTGTGGGAGTGAGCTCAGGTGGGTGCTCAGTAAATGCTATTTTGTGGTGATAGAACACCATTTCCTCGCTGTCTGCTGCTTTTCCCCTGTGCTTTAGGAAGTGGGCAGCCAGTGAATAGACAATATTGAGAGATTATAGGATTATAGCACTATAAAAGGTCTTATTAACTTTACGAATGACGTATCTAGTAAAATGAGGATCAAGTGCATTTCGCTGCAATAATGATAGCATTTATAGTAACATTTGAAGGTTTGCAGAATGCTTTACACATCTCATTTCATTTGACCTTCACGTAACAACCTTTTAAGAGGTTATCCCCATTAAAATTCTGTCTTCTTCTGGTCTCCCTGACCAACCCTCCCTTCTGGTCAGCATAGTAAGTTTATGAATAGCCAGAATAAAGGGGCAGATTGCAAAGGGAAACCTGGAAATCACATACAAACCATGCCAAAGATTAAAGGAGCATGAATTAGAAATTGTATTATATATTTCCCTCCAATTTGTTTATTTTCATTTTTTCTCAATTACATATAAATAAAAGTTTTTTAACATTTGTTTTAAAAAAAATTTCTAGTTTTAAATTCTCTCCCTTTCTCCTTTTTTTCCCATCTTGAGAAGGCAAGCAACTTGATATAGATTATACATGTTCAGTCATGCAAAATATGTCTGTATCAGCCATGAGGCAAAAGAAAACACAGATCAAAAAAAAAGAAAAAAAAACAAGAAAAGTTAAAAGAAAAAGTATGCTTCACTCTGCATTCAGGCTCTGTCAGTTCTTTCTCTGGCTTTGGATAGCATTTTTTCATCATAAATCCTTTGGAATTGTCGGGGATCATTGTATTGCTAAGAATAGCTAAGTCATTCATAGTTAATAGTATCATATATTAACCAAGAACCATATCCTGGTAATATGTGTAGAATCAATGGAAGCCATTTAGGTGCTGCTGTCTGGGCCTTTTGGTCCTATGACATGTAAATCCCACACACATTCCAGACCTCCACAGTAAAGATCAACAGATCGCCAAATGGTGCTGATAATTTTGAAATGATATGGACATGCTAACTTTAAATTTTACTGACAATTTTGAAATGATTTGGATGTGTTAATGAACTAATCCCAAGCACAAATAAGAGTTAATTTCCCCTCAAAACTCTATAAAAATGAAACTTCAAACACCTGGCTCTCACCTGCAGCACTCTTCCATCTCTGAAGGGTCCATTGGGTTTAGAATGCTCCTAACTCCAATCTATGGTTGTGATAAGTGTCTCAACCCTTTCCCCTACTGCTATCTGCCTTCCTTCACCACTTAATTCCCTCACTGTCTGCCTCTGTACCCTTTTCACTGATTCTCTCTGTACTTTCTGTGACTGCCACCATGTTTCCTGCTGCCATCATGATCTTTCCTGACCCAAAGAACCAGGCATATTTGTCCTGATTTTATAATTTCATAAATTAATGATCAATTCATCCATTTTATAGGTAAGGAAACTGAACTTGTCCAGGATCTCACAGCTAATAAGTGTCTGAGGTTGAATTCAAACTCCTATCATCTTGCCTGGAGTGAGAGATTCTATTACACCACCTAGTGACACATTGAAATACAAGTCAGCTTTACTCTTGGCAACAGTAACCATGATTCTGGGTTTTAGAGTGCCTAAAAGCTTACAAAGCACTTTGAATGATGTGGCCTAGGACTTTTGCTTTGGTAAACAGATGATCCAGGTCAATTAGCATGTGAGACACCGAATTGCAATTGTAAGGTAGAAATGCTTGCCAAGTTTTATGATGCTAGAAGATCATTTCATACTAATTATTTTTTTTGAGTGGTTTGTGGTATCACTTAATTAAAAAAAATTTGAACTTAAATACATACAGACAAAAAAAGAGAATATTTCTATATAGCACAAAATAAAAAGAGTATTCACCATAAAACCCATCTCATACTAATTCAGCAATCATTTCTTAGGTACTTTATATGTCCGTCATACTGGCTTTCCCTTATGAAGATAAAAATGAAAATAGTCCCTATCCTCAAGATACTTCTATTTAGCGGGATGGGGGACTGGAAACAGCAGGCAGAACTTTATATCAAATAGGTGAAATGTGATTAAGGAAAAGGGAACACCCTGACAAAATGCTATAGGCAAATTCGAAGAGATTTTGAGATGTGACATTCAACTGGAAGGTAAAGAAAGAGGACCTGGGATCTAAGTGAGAATTGCATTTTTGTCTTTTTCTTGGCCTTACTCTCTTCTGGTGGAAAGCTAAGAAGCATCTAAAGATCCAAGAGGGGAGGAAAGTTTAGGAGGACAGAAAAAGAGTGGAAAGGAGGGATCTACCGTGTTTCCCTGATAATAAGACACTGTCTTATTATTTTTTTTGGAAAGAAAAACACCAGAAGGCTTATTTTCAGGGGAGGGCTTATGTTGTCCTGCCTCAGCTCTCCTCCGCGGCACTGTTCTCAATGGCGCCAGCAATCAAATCACTGGGGAAGAACAGGATGATGTGCTCACTGCTGCAGCTCTGATTGGACGCAGCTCGGAGCGCAGCGTGCGTTTCACGGGGGGGGGGGGGACAGTGCATACAGAGGGTACCGTAATGTAGCGTGTAGTGCAGGGGATCACTTTCACTACAGTAGCAATCTCAATAGGGCTTATTTTCAGGGGAGGGCTTATTTTAGAGGAATCTTACACAGTAAGGGGAGGGCTTATTTTTGGGATAGGTCTTATTATCGGGGAAACACGGTAGTTAATTTGCAAAGTGAACAATTTATTGCTCCTAAATTTTGACTTAATTATGCTGAAGAGGCCTTGTGTTAAATGTTAAATGTTAAAAAGCTAAATGCACAAGAGATTCTCTCAATTTTTAGTATTGATTGATAAGGGAGGAAATAAAATACTTTTTAAAAAAAGCATCTAGGTATGGTGATTCCCCTTGGTCCCCTTTATATCAGTTCCCTGGGGATTGTTTACAGAATAAAGTTCTGTATCTGAGGATGAGGAAGAGGAGGAAGGAGGAAGATAGCTAACATTTATATAGAACTTACTATATGCCAGGCACTGTACTAAGCACTTTACAATGATTAATTTTTGATCAGATGTCTCCACTTCCTTAACGTTCATTATCTTCTCAGTCTCTGTCCTCACTTTCTACTCAAATATCTTTCTCAAAATGACTTTATTATCAGCAAATCCAGTGGTGATCCTTTATCATCTTTGATCGTTCTCAGGCACTTAAAATTGTTAACCACTCCCTCCTTCTTTTGTCCTTTGACTTCTCAAATATCTAGTCTCTAACTGATCCTTTTTTTCTCTTTTAAAAAAATTCTTTTTTATTATGAACTTAATAGATACCAACAAAGATGAACAATTCAGTATACAAGGAAAAATAATGGATTTGTTTATAAAACTGTGAACTTGTTATATATATATACACACACACACACATATATACGTATACATACACACATATGTATGTGTATATATGACAAGTTTTATATATATATATATATATATACATACATACATATATGATTTGTTTAGATTGCAAGCTCCTTGAGGGCAGGGATAGTTTTTTGCCTTGTTTTGTATCCCCAGTGCTTAGCACAGTGTCTAGAACATAGTATTAATAAAAATTTAACAAAAATATTTATTGATGGATTTTTCCACTATGTATAGCTTGTTGTCTTTTTTTTTTTTTTTTGAGGGGCAAGGGCAGGACAATTGGGGTTAAACGACTTGCCCAAGGTCACACAGCAAGTAAGTATTAAGTGTCTGAGGCCAGATTTGAACTCAGATCCTCCCAACTCCAGGGCTGGTGCTCTATTCACTGTGCCACTTAGTCGCCCCTTGCTGTCTTTTATATAACTGAAACCTAATATGCCATTTCCAACACTGTCTTGTCTGTATCCCCTTCTGAACTTCTACTTTCTTTTATTTAATTTTAAATGATTAACACTGACTTTCTTCCTTTCTCACTTTTTACTATCATTATCACTGCTTCCCCCACAACTCTCCTCCACATTAAATCTTTCCCTTGAGTAGTCACAAAAAATAAATTCACAAATTGGCAGAATCTGAAAATGTGTCTCATTCTGTATCTAGTTTATCATCCCTCTGCCAAAGGGTGGGAGAAGTATGACTCATCAGGAGTTTTCTGGAGTCTTAATTGATTGTTATATTAATCATAGTTCTAAAGTCTTTCAGACTTTTTCTTCATAATGTTGTAGGTCATATAAATTTTTATCCTGGTTCTGTTCATTTTACTTTGCATCTTTTCATTTAAGTCCATTATATTCCTATACCATATACTCAGGCATTATGCAATTGATGTATGCCTACTTTGTTTCCAGTTCTTTGTTACAGCAAAAAGTAATTGATTTACTATGAATGATTTTGTACATGAGTCTTGTTTCTTTTTCTTTTTTTTTTTTAATCTCCTAGCCTGGTAGTGGTATGGTGGAAGCAATATGCTAACCCCTTTCTTCCACGAAAATTTAGATTTTATTTTATAATTTAAAAATTTATATAAAATTTATATATAAAATTAATTTATAATTTAAAAATTAGTTTTATTTAAAGGGTATTGAAAACATTGTCAAGATCTGATGGACTCAGGGGACTAAAGAAAGGCTCAGGTTATTGATATCACTTCTGGTTCTCTTGAGTACAAAATAGCCACTAGAAACTCTGGCATCTGCTGATGCTTGACTAGTGAACCACAAATGGGCAAGTCAGGCAGGAAATATTTGTTCAACTGAATCAACATGGGATGTCCTCTGTGTATATCCTTGTTGAATATCCTAATCTTCTTGTGGCCAGGAAAAATCTCCTTTTGTTAACCATTAAGTGACTTATTAGTGTCTCATTTTGTTTCAGTGAGTTTATTTTTCAGTTTATTATTGAATAAAATAAATAAATAACAAAATAGAAATAATAAATAATAATAAAATAAAATTTAAAAATTAAAAAATAAGTGTCAGTTTATTATTGAATAAAAACTACCAGGGACCTGGACTGAGTCAGGACCAGTGAGGAACAAGTAGTATTTGCTGCGTATGCAAAGTTTAGTGAATTTTGGGGCATTTTTCCAAGTTACTTTCCAGAATGTCATAGCTTCATCAGCAGAGCATAAATGGACCTGTCCTCCTACAGTCTCTCTAAGCAATTTTCATTTGTCTATTTTTGTCATTTCTGATGATTTGATAGTTGTTTTAATTATCATTTCTCTTGTTATTAGTTATTTGGAATATTTTTATATAGTTGTTGATAGTTTTCTTTACTTCTTTTGAGAATGTTCGGTTCATATCTTTTGAGCATTTGTCTATTGGGCAATGGCTTTTGTTCATATATATATGTAGTGGTTCCCTCTATATTGTGGGTATCAGACTTTTATTGGAGAAGTTTATTGCAAAGACTTTTCCCAATTAAAAAAAATTTTTGTGGCAGTTTTCTCAGTTTAAGGTCTCATTTCTCAAATATATAGGTGACTGAACCAAATTGACAGGAATAAGAGCCATTCCTTAGTTGACAAATGGTCAAGTGACAGTTTTCAGAGGAAGAAATCAAAGTTATCAATAGTTATATGAAAAAACTATCTAAATCATTAATAATTAAGGAAGTGAAAAGGAAAACAACTCTGAGGTACCACCTCATACCCATCAGATTAGCTAAGATGACAGAAAAGAAAAATGATGGATGAGGGAAAGGATATGGGAAAATAGGTATACTAACGAGCTGTTGGTAGATCTGTGTGCTAGTCCAACCACTTTGGAGAACAATTTGGAACGACGCCCAGAAGGCTATAAAACTGTTCAAACCCTTTCATTTAACAATTTTCCTGCTAGGTCTGTATCCCAAAGAGATAAAACAAAAGAGAAAAGGACTTATATGTACAAAAATATTTATGTCAACTCTTTTTGTGGTGGCAAAGAATTGAAAACTGATTGGAAACTCCATCAATTGTAGAGTAGCTGAATGGGTTATGGTATATGAATGTGATGGAATACTGTTGTGTCAAGGGGTGGCTAGGTGGTGCAGTGAATAGAGCACCGACCCTGGAGTCAGGAGGATTTGAGTTCAAATCCAGCCTCAGACACTTAACACACACACAAACTAGCCGTGTGACCTTGGGCAAGTCACTTAACCCCAATTGCCTTCCAAAAAGAAAAAAAATACTATTGTGTCATAAGAAATCATGAAGGGGATGGTTTCAGAAGAACCTGAGAAGATTTATATGGACTAATGCAAAGTGAAGTTAGTAGAAACAGAGTAACTTACACAGTAACAGCAATATTGTAATCAAATATGAAAGATTAATAGTTCTGATCAATACAATGATCCACCACACTTTCAAAAGACTGATGATAAAAAGTGCTATCTACCTCCAGATAGAGAACTGAAGGACGTAGAGTGCAGATCGAAGCATATTTTTTCACATTCTTTTTCATAACATGGCTAATGCAGAAATATGTTTTGCATGACTTCATATGAATAATGAGTATTGTATTTCTTACCTTCTCAGTGGGTAGGGGAGGGGCTGGAGGGAGAGAGAGAATTTGGAACTAGTGTTTACTAGTTTCTTCTTCAGAGAAAGTGTTGGTAATATTGTAGAGAGAGGCTTTTTGTGTAATCTATAAGTCCTTGGCTTCTCTCATTTCTTCTTACTGAACCATGTACCCCATGAAACAAAGAATACAATACATATGTACATATAAAAGATTAATTGCATAGGACAGTAAACAACAAGTGCCCAGTAATAGCTGATAGTAAGTACTATAAGAGTCCAGAAAAGAGAGAGGTCATCATGACCTGGCAGGAGGACAAGAAAAGTGGTTAAGGTAGAAGGTAGGCCCTAAATTTTAGTTTATATGTAAATTGTACTTGAAAAAGGTTCTAGTAGTATGTGGATGGAGAGGTGTAATAAATAAGAGGTGCATTGGGGAAATAATTACTATTAATGGTGCTCAGTTCTGACTTCCTTTCATACGAATAATTTTTCTTTGTGGGGTCTCAAAGAAATGTATAGGTAGCTATAGATAGAATTCTGGATCTGGGGTCAAGAAGACTTGTCTTTGTGAGTTCAAATCTGGCCTCAGATACTTATTAGCTATGTGACGGTGGGTAAGTCACTTAACCCTGTTTGTCTCAGTTTCCTCATCTGTAAAATGATCTGAAGAAGTGTGAAGGAAAAACCCTAAAAGACAGAGTTTCAGAGTAATTAATAATCCATTTAAAAATCAATACGTTGATGGTCTAGTTTCTCTTATCAATCAAAGACCCCCAGTGGAGAAGCTGAATGTCAGGGAACACGCCTGAGAAGTAAAAGTCAACCTTGACTGGTAGATATTTAATGAGGAGGTGGGGGTAGAAGTCTTCAGATCCTCTTGCTGAGATCACCGCTTGATTGTAATTCTCAGCCACCTGTAACAATCTGGACAGGGAAATTATCTCTATCCAGACCACTCTGGTTGGTTTTCTCCTTCATGAATTGGGTCACCTTACACTCTAATGGAGGAGTGCAAGGACTGAGGCTTATTTCCTCTAGGTAAAAACTCACCTGAACTGGATTCTGTTTACACTCTAAAGAAAAATGAGCTCTGTTGGGTGGGGTCCCACCCAAGATTGAAGCGCATGTACCTTCAAGGTTAGGACAATCTTATCTATAAATCATATCCTTCAGAGGTTGACTCTTTATAAGGGACTGTGCCTGAAATGAAGAAACTGAGGAGAAAAGCCTGGAACCCAATTTAACAATTGTTTATTAATGTAATAGTAAGGGGAGGCCAGGTAGCACAGCGAGTAAGAGCACCGGCTCCAGTGTTGAGAAGACCTGGAGATCGAATCCCGGGCTCAGACACTTAGCACCCACCCAGAAACACCTGGCTGTGTAACCTTGAGCAAGTTACTTAACCCCAATTGCTTAGGGGCAGCCAGGTGGCTCAGCGAGTAAGAGCACCGGCTCCAGTGTTGGGACGACCTGGAGATCGAATCCCAGGCTTGGACACTCAGCACCACACCCAGAAATAACTGGCCTTGTACCCTTGAGCAAGTTACTTAAACCCGATTGCTTAATAATAATAAAAAAAAAATTAATGTAATAGTAAAATTATAATTTCTCTCAGAAGAAAATGCAAACCACTCCAGTGTCTTTGTCAAGAAAACCCCAAATGGGGTCACAAAGAGTCATGCTGGGCTGAAGTATTCAACAACAATAGAAATGCACATTGTATATAATGAGCCATCAGCAATTAAAATTAAGTATCAGAAGATCTTGTGAGTACATGATCTCAGACACTATGAAAGGGAAAATAGAAATTGGCATGGTGAATTTTTATGGGAATTGTATGTGGCCTGGACTTTTGATTTCATTGGTACGAGGAACTCCTAGTGTGGAAACTCCCACCATCAATTCATATCAGCAACTTGTTTGTACCTTATAGTCTTAAGACATTTGCCAGGGGATAATCAAAGTTTAAGGGACTTGCTTGTGGCCACATAGCTGATAAGGTCTGAGGAAAGATTTTAACCCATCACCAATATTATAACTACCCTTTTTCTCGGAGGAAGGATGCTTAAAATATAAAATGTCTTTCTATTTTGCAAAGCCTTATTTCTCACATTTTCTCCTGTTGTGTTACAATTGTACTGTATGTTTAATTCAACACAATAATAGGAAATGAGGCATAATTATTTCCCTTTCCTGAGTAAACATTCTTTTCAGATAAAAGGAATTCCTTTTAGTCCCCTACTCATCTATTGTACAGTCAGGTTCTCCTTATTTATTGTTTTTTGCTGTTTAATTCCTGCACTGAGAACACACAATTCTTTATCTTGTTTTCATTCTCATCCTACAGGTACCATCAAGACAGCTATTTAACAATGCCCAGTGCTCCAACTCTGGGTCATGGCTCTGAGCGTAAGAAGTTGCCCAATGGTGATCAGAGTGCCTTTCGACCCTTGCCCATCCCCTCAGAGAGGAGCTACTTATCTACCGTACCCAATAGCATCTCAGGAAATAGCCTTTTGTCAGTGACTAATGGAACAGAAAGTATCCTGTCTTACACAGCAAACACAAAAGAATTCCAGAAGTTGTTGGATCAAAAGAACTCTCAGACTGAAATCCAACTCAAATTCAATGGTAATGGAAATGACTTCTACTCTAGAAATGTCTACAGTAGTAAAGTTTTACCTAGCAACCCAAACCTGGAGAAAAAGGAATCTGAGCTTCACCTGTATATTATTTCTACTACTTCACCCATGTTTCTACACTTAAAAAGTTCATGGAATAATTACATCATAGTAAGTGTTCTCTACTATGCTTCACTGCCTCTCCAGCATCCTGGTATCAGGACAATAAAGCCAGCTGTCAAGTTGGGCAGCATATTCCTGATGGTACTAAGAACTGCCAAAAGACGCATCTGCCAGAAGAAAATAGGAAGGTTTTAAATAGTCAATACAAAAGGGTATGAGAAAATCTGAATTTTCTCTGACAGTGCAGTTAAAAATATTTTATCTAGGGGCAGCTAGGTGGCGCAGTGAATAGAGCACCGGCCCTGGAGTAAGGAGGACCTGGGTTTGGATATGGCCTCAGACACTTAACACAAAAAATAACCGTGTGACCTTGGGCAAGTCACTTAACCCCAGTTGCCCTCCAAAATGAAAAAAATTATTTTATCTATTTGAAATCCCTCTGTAGAAGGGGTTAACATTTTTTTGGTGTCATGACCTTCTCTGGTAGTCTGGACCCCTTCTCAGAATAATGTTTTTGAATGCATAAAATCAAATCCATAGGGTTATAAAGGAAACCAATTATATTGAAAAATAATTATCGAAAATATATGTGTGTATGTGTACACACACACCCACCTCTACACATACACATACACTATATACACCAAATTCACAGACCTCTTTCTTAATCTATCCAGACCCCTTGGTTTAAAGTGCTCCCATGACATTAATACATGAATTATACCTGAAAAAGGTTTTATGGGGAGAAATGGGGAGAAAGAGGTATAATAAACAAGAGGTGGTCCTGACTTCCTTTTATATGAATATTTTTTTAGGAGGGGGGAGGGCAGGGCAATTGGGGTTAAGTGACTTGCCCAAGGTCACATGACTAGGAAGTGTTAAGTGTCTGAGGTCGGATTTGAACTCAGGTCCTCCTGACTCCAGGAGTGGTGCTCTATTCACTGCACCACCTAGCCACCCCCAGAACTAAAAAGTTTTTGCACATACAAAGCCAATGAAACCAGGATTAGGAGGGATGCAGAAAACTGGGAAAGAATTTTTACAACTAGTGTCTCTGATAAAGGCCTCATTTCTAGAAACATTGAGAACTGAGTCAACTGTACAAGAATAGCAAGGTAACTTTTGCATTGTTGAATGTTTAAATACAGATATCTGTTGTATTACTGCATTCATAACAAGTCTGGAGGCAATGTACTTGCGTACATTATATCTCCCTAATATAGATGTTGCATCCCCAGAACACTGGTGCCTTGTTATGTACCTTGAGTCACACAGAGGACTCTTATGTAAAGGTGTGACACATGGCTTAAGAAATAAGAATATTGAGAACATTTTTCAGGATGCTATCCCTCCAGGAAGTATGAAAGTGCTCATTGAATGATATAAGGGGAAATACCATTTGTCCATTTTCTTTAAATTTCCTAAGGATGTGAATCCTTCTAAATTTTTTGGTAAGATAGAAGTTCCAGAAAGTGCTTGGAAACAGATTCCCAGGCATCTTACAGAGGATAAAAGGGTACTACATAGGGTTAAAACTCTGTTAACCATTGAGGATACATCTAGAGATACATCTGGGTGAGAAATGCAGCCAAAGCATTACATCATTGACGTATATTTTCCACAGTGTCCCACTTCTGCCAAATTCCCATTCTGGTTGCCACAGAGAGATGGCACGGTGAATAGCACACTGGATCTAGAGTCAGATCCTGCCACAGACACTTAGCTGTGTTTGGGCAAGTCACTTAACATTTCCCTGCCTCAGTTTTTGACCTGTAAAATGGGATGATAACAGTGGGGATAACTCCCAGAATTGTTGGGGCTATAAGATCAGATATTATAAAGCACTTTTAAAAACTTTAAAGCACTATGTCAGTGCAATTATCATTATAACTGTTACTACAAGCATTCTTGCTATATGACTTCAGGTTTCAGTCATCAAACACTATAGAATCCCCAAAGCAGACAGGACTGTTCACTGGAAGAAGCCAGCCAAAGAGTTACTGAAATGATTTCTTATTACAAGTAGTTTACATTTTTATGGGGGATAAAGCAAGTGTATCTGTCTACCCATGTATCCTTCACCATCATCATTTACCTACCAATCATCTACCATCTCACTATATTTGTATACATATAGATTTCTATATTTTGTCATCTGTTTATGTTATTTAGCTATGATCTATCTATACTTACCTATCTGTGTATACAGAACAAACATAAAGAGAATAGATACCAATAAATCCAAAGTAGTTAAATATATAGTAGATTTAGATATGGTGTATAAATATGGCATATATAGTATATAAGTATTATATAAATGTATAGATAGATTTATAAATATATGGTAGAAAAGTAAAAGGTCCTGGTTGAACTGCATCTTGAAGGTAGAGAGAGTCTGTGAGGCAGAGGTGAGGAGGGAGGGCATTTAAGGCATTATGAAGGGGAGGATTATGGAACACAGCTACAAAGGTGAGGGTGGAGACATATTGTTGACAGCCTTCAATGCCATGCCAAGGAGTATGTATTTTTTTGGGGGGGTCTTTATTAATTTGTTTACTTTTAGTTTACAAGATTCATTACCACAATTCCTTGAGTTTCAAATTTTCTCTCCCTTCCCTCCCGCCTCCCCCGCCATACAATCAAGTATAGTATCTGCACATACTTTCATATTAGGCATTAGTCAGGTTATAAAGAAGGATTGTAACAGATGGAATGAAGAGTGGGAAAGAGGAAACAAAACCAAACAAGAAAACGAAAAAGGGCAGGTAGTTTGCTTCAATCTGGGTTCAATTGCAGTTTTTTCTCGGGATGTAAACATCTCTCTCCATCATGAGTCTTTTGGGTTTGACTTATGACTCTGGATTGGTGAGAAGAGTCCAGTTTATCAGAGTTGGTCATCACACATATGCTGTGTCTGTAATTGTGTACAAATTCCTTCTGGCTCTAAGGGAGTATGTATTTTCTTTAGTAGGTAAAGAGCCACTGAAAATTTTTGAGCAAGGGAATGATGGGGTCAGACCTACACTGTAGGAAGATTATTTGGATTGGAATGGACTGAAAAAGGGAGAGGAATTATGACCAAGGTGACAAATTCTGGAAAAGATTATCTTTGGAAATCTTTTAAAGTTGGATAGATTCTTATCTATTGGGGATTGGAAATTAATTATCGTTCCATAATAATAAGTTTCTTATTAAATAATATAACAATACTGTTATAATAAAATAATAATAACATAGCAATTGAATAATGAGTTGCTGTTAAATTATTAATTAATAATGAAATAATACAATAAGTTTATTATTAAATAATAAATATTATCTAATATATGACAACAAACAAATAATGATAAATAGTAGTTTATTATTAAATGATTAGTAATAATTAAGAAATAATGAAATAACACAGTTTATTGTCAAATAACATAATAATAATATAATATATGACAATGAACTAACAAATAATAAGTAATAGTTTATTATTAAATAATTAGTAATGAAAAATAATAAATAATATAAGTTTATTGTTAAATAATATATTATTATAATAATATATGACAATGAATGAACAAATGATAAATATTGGTTTATTAAATGATTAGTAATAATTAAGAAATAATCATGAAACAACATAATAAGTTTATTATTAAATATGTCCTAACTCTACATTTTCCCTCCCTGTTCTAGCAAGCCACCCTCTTGCAAGATCCACTGTATGCTAACAAGTTCGCTTCTACAACTGGATGTCAGAAGCCATATAGGTATGGCTGTAATAACTATAGTATTAGGTTAAGATTTTTTACTAGTGGAAGAAATATGTGTGTACAATAGATATGATCTCCTTTTTCTTATACTGTCCTAGCCCATCAGCATGTGCTGAGCTAAGGGTTCTTTACTACCAGTGTACTTAGAAGGGCAAGTAGAATGGAATCCATTGAAGACTTTGTATACCTCCATTCCGGATCTTTTCAGAAATGACTTCATCTTTATGGCAATACTCTGTGGTTGCTGCCTTGAACAGAGTTAAAGAAAAGTACTTACTTAAGAGTGTTACCCGTAGAAGGAAGCTTGCTTCATGTTTAACGTGCGTGAGATTCCTGAAGTCCAAATTTCAACAGAGATTCAGATTTAAATGGAACTTCGGAGGTTATCTGATCACTTTACAGATGAGGAAACTGAGTCCCAGGGAAGCTATCACAAGGTCATACAGGAGGAGTTGAGATCTGGCTCCTGGAACTAATCCTAAAAGGCAGCATAGTATAGTACAACAATTCTTGAACTTTTAGGTCATAGAATCTCTTTACATTCTTAAAAATGATTAAGAACCCTGAAGAGCTTTTGTTTACATGGGCTATCTTTTTGGTACCATATTAGAAATGAAAAAACAATCTTAGTATTATTATGAAAATAATTTTGACTGTGGATCTCTGGAAAGCATCTTGGGGGTGCTGCCAGGAGTCCCCTTTGAGAACTGCTAATATATAGTACATCGAGATTTGGTTTAAATCTTGGTTTTAATGTTTACTGGCCTTTTGACCATTGGCCAATTATTTCACATCTATGAATATCAATTTCTTCATTTGTTAAATGGGCATAACTAGACATACCATCTTTTTCAGAGAGTCATTGTGAGGAAAGTATTCCATATACCTTTGAGTTATTTTGTTTATACTTTGAGTTATAACTGTTATTAACAAAACTACAGGTAACACACAGGGAAATGGAAAGATGTATAGTATTTGTATAGGATGCTTTGTATTTAATAAATAGATACACCTTGGTAGCACAGTTAATAAAGTACTGGACAGGGGTGGCTAGGTGGTGCAGTGAATAGAGCACCAGCCCTGGAGTCAGGAGGACCTGAGTTCAAATCCAGCCTCAGATACTTGACACACTTACTAGCTATGTGACTTTGGGCAAGTCACTTAAGCCCAATTGCCCTCCAAAAAGCAAAAAAAAAAAAAAGTACTGGACCTGGGAGTCAGAAAGATCTGAGTTCAAATCCAATCTCAGTCACTTACTAATTGTATAATCCCATATAATTTAAATCTCTCTGTCTCCATTTCCATATCTGTAAAATAGAAATTATATTAGCACCTACCTCCCAGGTTTGTTGTGAGGGTAAAATGAGATATTCCTAATCACTTTGTAAACCTTCTAGCACTATAAAAATGCTAACTATTATTATTAAATGCGTTTTCATGCAAAAATTCACATTACCAATATACTACAGGAAGTGTTTAGGTTATAAAAAAAGAAAAGGAACATGTATGTCCAGAAAGGGAGGAGGGCTTGTTACTCTATAAAAGTCAACAGATTGACAGCCTAAGAGTTGAACTGTAACCACAAGCTATTAAAAGAACTGGAGGAAGGCTGCCAACACACGTCATAGGGACTAGAATTACTGAATGCAAAAAGTGCACGTGCTGCAGTCTCCATCGCTGCTGGGACTACCAGATCATGCATCCATTGAAGTTTAAGTCATAATCAGGAAAGTTTTCACATGGAGACAAAAACAATTTAATAGGATGGATTTATAATAATATAGTATCTATTATAATAGAATGTGATAATATATTAATATTATGTAGTAATTTGCTAATAATAATAGCAAAATGCTTCCTATGTGTCAGGCATTGTGCTAAACACTTATCTCATTTGAGCCTCACAACAACTCTGGGTGCTATTATTATTCTCATTTTACAGATGAGGAAACTGAGGCAAAAAAGATCAAATGACCTGTCTAGGGTCACACAGCTAGAAAGTATCTGAGGTTAGACTTGAACTTGACTGACTCTAGGTCCAGCACTAGATTCACTGCACCACCTAGCTGCCCCTAAACAATTTCAACAATCATATTAATTTATTGTTAATTATAAATTAACTAAATAAAATGGTTGGAAATGGGGATGTGGCACAGAAGACAGTCCAACTTTGATTGGGAAAAAGGACAGTCTGCCCCTCACCCTCACAAATCATTAGAGAGAACTGTCATAATAGGGTCCCCCAGCATCTTTCACATTTGGGGGGGGGCCTGGATAACTCTTAAGTAGCATGTTGCCCTCATTGCTCTGCGTTGAAGAAGCCATCTCTAATCGGGGGTAGAGATCCCATTCCTTTCCTCATAACAGGTTCTGCTCAGGCTTCAGGGCTTGGATTTCATGGATTACTAGGTCAGAGTGCTTAACTTGGAATCTGGCCTGAGACAGATCAACTGACTTACCCTCTCTGTGTCTCAGTTTCCTAATCTGTGAAATGGGGATAATAATAGCATCTCCCTTCCTGGGTTCTTGTGAGAATAAAATGAGATAATATTTGTATGGTGCTTTGCAAACCTTAAAGTGTTATGTAAATGCTAGCTATTATTATCACCAATGAGAGGCCTTCCTCAATTCAGGGGCATGTCAGCGATGGGTCCATTCCCAGGTCCTTCTAGAAGCTATCTTTCCAACCAGCTAAAAATGATATCTAGACCTTCAGTATCTGAGAATCCCATTAATAAGGAATTCTTTCTACCTTTCATCTAGCACTGGGGGTAGGAGTGAAATAACCAGAATGGAAAGATCTTGGTCCATATGGGTAGTGTTAACTAGAGCAGAGGTTATTGGAATACAGAATGAATGTATCTCAATGCTGGTAAGTTATTGTCACTAGGAGAGAAATTATTATGATACTGTTATATTAATAACTGATTATTAAATTGGGATCCAGGCTTTTCAATTTCCTCATTAAGGTTCAGCTTTTGTTAAAGTCAGTCTCTGAAGGACATGATTGATTAATGAGATTGCTCCTAGCCCTCAAGAAACGCTATCTTCAATCTTGGATGGGGCCTCACCCAACTAGGAGACCTTACTTCTGTTTAGAGTAGAAACAGAATCCAGTCTGGGTGAGTTCTTACCCTGGGGAAAGGAGCCCTGTTCTTGTACCCCTCCATTAGAGTTTAGGTTGACCCGGCTCATGAAGGAAAAAAAAAACCAACCTGAGTGGTCTGGGTGGAGATGGATTCCCCCGTACAGACTGCTGGCGGTGGCTGAAACAGCATGATCAAACCCTATTCTCAGCAGGGGGACCTGAAGACTTCTAGCCCACCTCCTCATTAACTATCTACTAGCCAGGGTTGATTTTCAATTGTCAAGGGAATTCCCTTTCAGAAGGGTTATTTAAAGCTTTCAGGATTTCCAGGATCCTTGGTTGCCAAGAGAAACCACTGCCCATCAATTTATTGATTGCTAACTAGGCTAATTAATAAATTGATGATTGATTACCCAGAAACTCTATCTTGGGGTTTCTCATTCATTTCAACTGTGAGGTTTACTCTCTTGATGATGAGGAAGAGTCCTTTAGCTTGGTGGACCAGCTTCTTTGAGGAACCTATCTGTTCAAAGACTCTAGGGGTTTAGCCATATCTGAAACCATGACACCCCTGATTCTCTGTGGACTTGGATTCAGAAAGACTTTAGTTTTAATTCTGCTTTTGATATTTACTAGCTGTGTGATCCTAGGCAAGGCCCTTTCCTCATATGTAAAATGGTGATAGGTAATAGTACCCTTTTCACTGACTAATTATGAAGATCAACTGAGACAAAATATGTAAAGCATTTTGTAAGCCTTCATCAATGTCAGCCATTATTATTTTTTTGATTCTTATAAGCCTCTAGCTGCTTATAATGCTGTCTTTTGCAGGTTCTCCTGTAGTCTCCCTTTCCTAAAGGTAGTTACCTATAGCTGGCTTGGTGCCCTGACAGCTTGGGCTGTCACAATACAAATGCAATCCCACTTCTCCCAGCCTCTCCTTGCTAGAAGGTGTAACAGCCCATCCAACACCACTAGACCTGCTCCAGCCAGGAGTGTCTTTGCTGCTTGGGTCATATGAAATTTCACCTCTGTTTAGGCTTCCCATACCTGATGTTGGGTCTGCTCAAGTCACATTATCACATACTTGTTGTCTGAGGCAGAGCTTCTGAGACAAGGCATCTGATTGCAGCAGCCTGGAATGTACACATTGGAAAAGTTAAACTCACTTGGGGAGGAAGCACACTCTTTATATGCCTCTGGGTAAATTTTCTGGTATTTTGGATCATTCTACATTCTTATGGTTTGACTGGACACCTGGTGTGTGTGTGTGTGTGTGTGTGTGTGTGTGTGTGTGTGTGTGTGTGAGTGTGTGAGTGTGTGAGTGTGTGTGTGAAATAACTCTTCCAGGGGGAGATGCCAAGCCTAAAAACTACCTTCCCTGCTGGCAAGAAAACTTTTCCTTGTTGTTGGAATTATTTTCTACTCCTGATTGCTTCCTGGGGACAAAATAAATGCACAGGACCAACATACCCAAGGGGGAAGTGTCTGTTTGGGGTAGGATAACTTTTTGTTGACCAATGAGAGTCTTCATCTCCAGTAGGAATGACTTTGGACATTCTGGATGTGTTAATACAAGGGCACGGATTAATCACTGCTTTACTTCTCTAAAAGTAGCTTCTACCAAAAGAATCCATTCAAGCACTTTGGGGTCTTGAGTTCTTGAAAACATTTTGAGGGGTCACTGTGCCATGACAGCTGATGAAAATGCCAGTGGTGCAGTGTGTAGGGAACCTCTGAGATCAAATCTGGCTTCAGACATTTACTATCTGTGTGACCCCGTGCAAGTGACAACCCTAATTGCCTCAAAAAAAAAATTCACTGAGACAACCCTTTCTAATTTTGGACAGCTCTATTTGTTACAGCTTCTTTCTCCTATCAAGCTGTAAGTTGCCACTTTACAGCTTGTCGTTCTTGTTTCTAGCCTTTCCTGCTGAGATTAAGCAAGATGCTATTTTATATGTAAGCCCTTCAGACCCATAGAAGCACCTATTCTGCCTCCACTAAGTCTTCACCCTTTGTTTTTCTTCTTTCTCCTACTTAGCCTTTAAAAAGTCACATTTGCTTTCCTTAGCACTCATTACGTGATTCAGCTTATTCTGGTATTTATGGTTCTGATGGATAGGACCATGCTCCTTATTTACATGAATCCTTAGCTATATTCTTTCTGCACCTGCATTTTTAAAATGAGTTGATGAGTAAATTCTCTAGATAAGGTAGCTAGGTGGCACAATAGATAGAGTGTTGGACCTGGAGTCATGAAGACCTGAAGTCAAATCGGACCTCAGACACTTACTAACTGTGTGACCTTGGGCAAGTCACTTAACCCTGTTTGCCTCAGATTCCTCATTTGTAAAAGGAGTTGGAAAAGGAAATGGCAAGTCACTCCAGCATCTTTGCCAAGAAAACCTCAAATAGGCTCATGAAAGTTGTACATGACTGAAAGAATACTGGTTACTGGAACAACATAAGAGTGGTAAAGAGTCTTTGTAGGAATTCTCCTTAATTTAAATATTTGGTTAAAAAACAATGTTTTTTTTCTAAAGAGGAATCTAATTTAGATATAAATATTTGTCCTCAGCAAATGAAACCCAAACTATATTTATGATGCAAGCCTATAAAGAGACTGTACCCAACAGTTCTACTTATCTTTTTCTGCTGTTGGTCAGACACTTTTGAGTAGCACCCTGGCCGTCATACTGTCTACATAATGTACTAAACCTCTTCAGTTATTGGTAGTTTCTGGAAAGGGGATGGAGCTGGGTCCTCTGAAACTGCACCTGTCTCCTCTCCCAGGGGCTGGCACAGGGCAAAACCTTTCTCTTTCCTTTCTTTTGAGACTGGGTAGGTGAAATTGTTTATCCTCTAGCACCTACTTGAAAGTGACCTGCCAATGAATAAATGACTCACTTAGTCCCGGGGCAGAAAGAAAAGTCCCAGGTTCTACTCAAGATTCTGCCTGTTGCTTTATATCCTCAGATCAGATCCTAGATCTGGTCTATAGAATAGAATTGACTCCTGCTGAATTAAAAAAAAAATTCCTATATAAATTTCAGCCAGCCACTGAATCTTTCCTTACTCTTTCTCCCCATCCCTCATTTTCCGCCATTATACAAAATGCAATATATGAATGGCCAAGATCTTATATAAGGAAAAGCAAAATCAGAACTTAAAGTGTAACAAAGAAACAAATAATAAATAGATGCCAGATAGTTATAGGGGAATGAGGGAATTGGAGAGAGAAAACTTTTTTGGAGCATCTTTTGGTCTTAAAGGGACCCAATATTTTCAGTCTGAATTCTCTGGCTATCCAGCAGAGGCTTTCTCTGAAACCAGCCAGTCATACTAATTCATGATACCCAACCACAAAGGTTCGGCAGTAACCCAATGGTCAACTCTTCCTCTCCTGCCTTTGTGTTAGCCTTGCTTCATCTCTGCATCTCTCCCCACAGCTCAGTTCAAAAGCTTCCTTTGGGCCAGTATAAATCCCTCCTACTCTGAAAATTGTATGATACATAAGCTGAGAAAACTGCTTTTTGGAGACTTTGGACTATAAATTAAAAGATCCTTAACTGACTCCTGGATGCCTCTTCTTTTGCCTAACAAAAGAGTCCTTTGAAACTGGAATTATGAATAGATGTAAAGTGTCTTCATGAGGCTTGTGCGTGCCCTATGATAGACGTTCTGATCTCTTTGGAATTTGTTTTTGTTCTCCCTTATAGGTCTGAAGAGATGATTAAACTATTCAGACAACTGAAATCTGAACTCTTTCTTAAAGACAATACATTAGGACGGATAGCCTGCTTAATTGCAGAGCTTAAAGAAGCAGCCCAGAGAAACTTCATTTTCAGAAAACTTTTCTGGAAAGTAAGTGATTTTTTAAAATCTTTAAAAAATATTCATAAAATGTAGAACTTGGGTAGAGCCTTTATAAACATATAACGGTAAGCTGAAATTGTATGAACAAACATTTTGTCTCTTTCTAGCACTACATTTTAAAAATAAATTGTATTGATATCTTCTTTTTACATTGTCTAAATCTCCTCCTGAATCTTCCCCTTCCTCCTCCTGTACAGTCATCCCTTAAAAAGGGGGGAGAGGGGTGGCCAGGTAGCACAGTGAGTAAGAGCACCGGCCCCAGTGTTGGGATGACCTGGGGATCGACTCCGGGCTCAGACACTTAGCACCCACCCAGAAATAACTGGCTGTATAACCTCGAGCAAGTTACTTAACCCCGATTGCTTTAAAAATAAAATTTTTTTAAAAGGGGGGGATAATTATTTTTAAAAGAAAGAGAAAGAGGGGAAAATCAGCAAAGCAGATCACGATGTTGAAGAAAAATCTGACAATACATGCAATATTCCACATTGTGGATGCCCTCCGCCCTCCCCTCTCCCACCTCTGCACAGGTGTGGGGGAGATGCTTTCTCACATCTCTTCTTTAAGGATTTCCTTGAGGGTTTTTTGGTCATTTTACAACATTCTTTTTAAATTATTATTTTGCAGCTTTTGTTCTTTTCATTTGCATTGTTATAGCCATTGAGTATATTGTTTTCTTGGCTCTGATAGTTTTACTCTGCATTAGATCTGGCAAATCTTTCCATGCTTCTCTATATCCATCACATTCATCATTTCTTTTTTTTTTTCTTTTTGGAGGGGGGGAGGCAGGGCGATTGGCGTTAAGTGACTTGCCCAAGGTCACACAACTAGTAAGTGTTAAGTATCGGAGGTTGGATTTGAATTCAGGTCCTCCTGACTCCAGGGCCAGTGCTCTCTTCACTGCATCACCTAGCTGCACCAACATTCATCATTTCTTACAGCACAGTGTTGTTAGTTCATTACATTCATGCACCACAATTTGTTCGGCACTTCCCCAATTGACGAGTGTCTATTTTACTTCCAATTTTTTACTACCACAGAAACAGCTGCTATAAATATTTCATTGTAAGATATATGGAGCCTTTCTTTTTATCAGTACATATTGTCATTAATGTTTAAATGTAGGTGAGTTGCTAAATTAAATGTATGGAGGTGGCTTAAAACATCAAACACATAATTATTTGTGTTATGGCAACTTTTGACTCAATTTTAGACCAATATAGGAAGGGTATTGAAAAGCCCAAATGTTGCTGAAATAAAGGTTTTGATCCCTATGTAAGTCAGTTTGTTTCTTTTCTAATTCGATTTTATTTCATTTTTAGGCCCATATTCTCTCCCTCCCCCTCTTCATCTTTCCTTCCTTCATTAAGAAAGCAAGAAAAAAATCCTTTACAAATATGTACAGTCAAGCAAAACAAATTCCCACAGATCAGTTAGTATCACTAGCCAAAGGGACCCCTCACTGATCAACCATCGAATAACTGCTTGTTTCTGATCACAAGGTTATGGTAACTGATTTTTCTTTACCTCCCACCTCTGCCTTGTCCTTCACACCCCTATCTTGGCATCCTTTAGTTAGGAACTGGGATCCCTTGGGGTTTTTCATTTTCTTTTTAAAAAAAATTATTTTTAATTTTTAACATTCAGTTCTACAAACTTTTGAGTTTTAAATTTTCTCCCCTTCTCTCCCTTCCCCCTCCCCAAGACGACATACAATCTGACATAGATTCTTCATATACATTCATATTAAACTTATTTTAACATTAATCATATTGTAAAGAAAAATTACAACCAATGAAATGAACCATGAGAAAGAAGAAACAAACAAACAAAAAAAGAGAGCAAATAGTGTGCTTTGATCTGCATTCAGACTTCTGGATATGGATAGCATTTTCCATCATGAGCCTTTCAGAGTTGTCTTAGAACTTTGCATTTGTGAAAAGGGCTAAGACTATCAAAGTCAATGATAGCAAAATGTGGCTGTTACTATGTCCAATGTTCTCCTGGTTCTGCTGCCCTCACTCAGCATCAGTTCATATAAGTCTTTCCATGATTCTCTGAAGTCCACTTGTTCATCATTTCTTATAGCACAATAATATTCCTTCACATGTTCAGCCATTCCTCAATTGATGGGCATCCCCTCAATTTCCAGTTCTTGGCCACCACAAAAAGAGCTGCTATCAATATTTTTGTACATGTGGGTCCTTTTCCCATTTTTATGATTCTCTTTGGCATACAGCCCTAGAAGTGGTATTACTGTCATTTTCTTTCAGTAAGGTATTTTTTTTAATTAATTTTTTTTTTAAGCCATCGGGGTTAAGTAACTTGCTCAAGGTTACACGGCCAGTTATTTCTGGGTGTGGTGCTGAGTATCTGAGATCGGATTTGATCCAGGTCATCCTGACACTGGAGCCGGTGCTCTTACTTGCTGAGCCACCTGGCCACCCCTTCAGTAAGGTATTAAAATGCCTCTGGGCCCAGCAGCATGGTACAGGAGCAGCCAAATACCCCAGGGACTTGGCTGGTGACAAAGGGAGATCCCACAAATGGATTGGATGGATTAGGCCTCCACCAGATTGGGAAAATAAGTTAAAGTGGGCCAGCAGTATCAGCCATTCATTTATCCATCAATTTGTAACCACAAACTGGAAGAGACACCACATTACGAATTTAATAAATTTTAAAGCCTTCCATTGTCTACTTGTCTAGCACAAGACTGAACACCCTACTACTTTGATCAGTAGACTAATAGATAAACTAAACGATTTGTTTCTGTCTTTCAAGATTCTCATTGCTTAGGGTACTTGATACTTAATGGAAATTTGCTGAACTAGCACAATTAAGGCTGCAGTCAATCAAATGAATTCAAGGGGTTTCTCATTGTTGAGTTCAGTGGGAAAGTCTGAATCTTCCTAAATCAGAGAGATATTTGATAAAGCCCAGCCTGAGAGAATCGCCTTCTTGAGATAGCTATTTATACTAAATTGAAATATAAAACTAGGGTCTAGTATTCTTTTTAACTGCCTTCCACATTTGCTGAGCATATTACCATGTAAAACACTCTGTAAATCTTTGTAATAGCTGACATTAGTGTTGTGGCTATTTATAGGGTTTGTCCTCTGGTTCAACTTAAATAAAAAACATCCCCCTCCTCATCTTGGCTCATCCTCTCCTCTCCACCTTCTATTTCTCCCCTCCTCCACCTTCTTTGTGGTTGAGTGATAAATTAAGATTCATAAATCTTTTGGCTTCTACCAACCAGATATAATTTCCCCGATCCCTTTGAATGTTCATAACATCTCTGTTATAGTACTTAGCTATATTTACTTTAAGAGACTGTGTTTTGCATACTTGCCTTAGTCAAGAAGGTCAAAGAAAAGAGTATTGGGCTTGGAGTTGGGAGGGACCTTGGCTTTGAAACCTATTTTTGGGGGGAGAGAGGACAAAGCAATTGGAGTTAAGTGGCTTGCCCAAGGTCACACAGCTAGTAAGTGTGTCAAGTGTGTGAGGCCAGATTTGAACTCGGGTCCTTCTGACTCCAAGGCTGGTGCTCTATTCACTGCACCAGCTAGCTGTCCCAAAACCTAATTTTTCTTTAAAGAAAAGATCTGTTTATTCTGATTCTTTCTAGTTTTTCTATTTTAAAAAATACATTTATTTAAGTTTTCAACACTTACTTTTATAAGATTTTGAGTTTAAAATTTTTTCCTCCTCCTTTCCCAAGATGGCATGTACAATCATATTAAGCATATTGAAACCTCTTTCTTTCTGATACTAGCTGGGTATGGGGAAATCAGTCCAACTCAGCCTTTGTAAGATGAAGGATTAGTACTCATCTTATGGGATTTTTTTTTTTTTGCTTTTTGGAGGGCAATTGGGGTTAAGTGACTTGCCCAAGGTCACACAGCTAGTTTTTGTGTTAAGTGCCTGAGGATTATGGGATTGTTTTAAGAATGAAATGAGATAAAATTTGTAAAGTCCTTAATGAAGACTTAAGATAAAGTAATCACACTGGATGTGTGATTTCATGGATATAGGTAACTCCCACTATCAGTGAAGGTCTGAGAATATACCTGCCAAAACAGACACAGGAGCTATAAGAACATAAGCATAAAATACTTTTTATACAAATAAAGTCAGATCTAAATAATTGAAGTAATATTTATTGTTCATGAGTAGATAAAACCAATATAATAAAAAATGACAATTTTACCTAACTTGTTTATTCAATACCTTCCAAATTAACTTAATAAAAAAATATCTTACTGAGAAAAAATAATAACAAATTCTTTTGGAAGATCAAAAGGTCAGAAACTTCAAATAAACCAGTGAAAAAAAGATGTAAAAGAAGCAGATGCAGCAGTATCAGACTTTAACTTATATTATTATAAGGTGAAAGCATTGTTGAAGTATGAAATGGATAATTTTGACTATTTTAGATTAAAAATTTCCTGTATAAATAAAACCTATGTAGTCAAGAATAGAAGGAATGCAGAAAATTGGGGGAAAAAACTTTCATAGTTAGTCTCTCAGATAAGATGTGATTGGGTTGGAATATTGTGATGTAGGAAATGTTGAGCAGATTGATTTAGAAAAACATGGAAAGATTTGGACCTATGAACAAAGATGCCACCTACCTTCAGAGAAATAGATGGCAAGTGGATATAAGAATAGTGTGGTCTTACATATATGTTTATGAGTATGTGTCTATATATATATACATATACATGTTTATAGCTATCCATGTATATATGTTTAAATATCTACATATGTGTGTATTCATATATGTATACATACATATAAACGTACGATATGCATACATACATGTAGATAGATATAGATCTATCTATGTAATCTATCTATCATCTATCTATCTATCTATCTATCTATCTATCTATCTATCTATCTATCTATCCACGATTAATTGTAGGGCAAGGAAGGGGGAGGGGAAAGAAGGGGGAAAATAAAAGTAAAAAGTGCCCTGCAGAGAAAAAAAGAAAACCTACAGGGAAGCAAAAAAAAGCTGGGCAGCTTTGAAAACAATGTGTAGTATTTATTATATAGGTTTTCTTGAAATGAGACTTTATTGTTTTATATTGAATCCTCTCATAGTCTGATGGCAATGTTTATTTTTTCTTTTCTCATTTTGTATTAAAGTTTAGAATAAATTTTAAAATTTACTAAAAAAAAGACAAGGACATCTGGATTTCCATCTTTGGTGACTTGGGTAGATAGTGATATCCTCAACAGTATTAGAAATGTTAGGAAGAGGAGACAGTTTGATGGGAAACAATGAATTCAGTTTGGGACACGTTGAATTTAAGAAATCTAGGGTATATCCAGTTTGAGATGTCCAATAGTAGTTGGAAATGTGAGAATGGAAGTTGGGGGAGACATATAGACATGAGATTTATGATAATTGAATCCATGGGCTCTAATATCAATAATCAGTCAACAAACTTTTATTAAGTGCCTACTATGCAGAAGACACTGCATATAGAAAGAAGCAAAAGACAGTTTCTGCCCTCAAGGAGATAATACATTGACTTTGAAGCCAGACTTTCATCCACTTCACATACCACCCCTGTAAACATTAAAGCACTATATAAATGTCAGATAGTATTTTCCCAACTAGATTGTAAATTCTTGAAAGCAGGGTCTCTGTCTTACACTTACTCATTTTTGCATTCCCGGAAATGTGCCTTGCACATAGCAGATTTATTATTCAATCATTTTCAATCATATCCAACTCTTCGTGACTCCATTTGAGGTTTTCTTGGCAAAGATACTGGAGTGATTTGTCATTTCCTTCTCTAGCTCATTTTATAGATGAGGAAACTGAGGCAAAAAGGGTTAAGTGACTTGCCCATGGTCTAGTAAGTGTCTGAGGCCAGATTTGAACTCAGGAAGATGAGTCTTCTGATACCAGGCACATCACTCTATCTGCTGTATCACTTAGCTGCCTTATGTACATAGCAGATACTCAATAATTATTGAATGAATGAAAATAACAGCTAGGTCTTTCTTAGCCATATAGGATTTCCTCATATATATTTTATCTGTAAGAGCTGTAACTAGGGTAGGGCCATAAGGGGCTTGCCCTAGGGCATAAAATTTGGAGGACCCAGTACTACTAGCTATCCTTCAGCCCTGGAAACAATGGAGCTCAGCACCTACTTAGCAAGGATAATTAATTAACATAGGAAGCTTCGGGGCGGCCAGGTAGCACAGTGAGTAAGAGCACCGGCTCCAGTGTTGAGAAGACCTGGAGATGGAATCCCAGGCTCAGACACTTAGCACCCACCCAGAAACACCTGGCCGTGTAACCTTGAGCAAGTTACTCAACCCCAATTGCTTAGGGGCGGCCAGGTGGCTCAGTGAGTAAGAACACCGGCTCCAGTGTCAGGATGACCTGGATCAAATCCGGTCTCAGATACTCAGCACCACACCCAGAAATAACTGGCCATGTAACCTTGAGCAAGTTACTTAATCCCGATTGCTTTAAAAATTAAAAAAAACAAAACAAAAAAATATAGGAAGCTTCAAGATGTCAGGCTGGGCTTTGCTCTTCCCCTGCCCTGTATCAAGTTACCTCTTCCTCTCATGCCATAGCCTTCCATACCAGCTGCAGCTTCTGCCTGATTCCTCTGCCCTCACTTCAGTGGGGACAAATTTCAAGCCACTTAACCCAATACAAAAAATAGTCATTCTAAAGACATATGTCAGTGACTTGGGGATTCATATTCAAGGGCTTGGTATTGCTGTTATAAAAAAGGCTTCCTTAATGTTAGAAATCACACTGGCCAGGGGTAAAAAAAATAGCATGTCCAACATTTACAAAATTGAGAGGCAGGGAAGAAAGACGATAATGAATATAAAGTACTTTATAACCATAGAACATAATTGGAATGTAAGTTATTGTTGCTGTTGAGCACAAACCCTTTCAGAAATACTTTGATACACATTTTAACTCCAGAATTTAAGAGGATTATAGAGACAGCTTTGGAACAGTGGATAAGGAACTGACCTTGAAAGCAGAAAAAACTTCCCCTGATAGATATGACTCTGTGTTCTCGCGCTTGACTTCTCAGGGTTCTAAGCCAGTGGTGTCAAACTCAAAATAGAAAAGGGGGTCATTAAAACCCTATGTAGGGGCAACTAGGTGACACAGTGAATAGAACACTGGGCCTCAAGTCAGGAAGATTCATCTTCCTGAGTTCAAAGACAGCCTCAGACTTTTTTTTTAACATAGACTTAGCAGTGTGACCCTGTGCAAGTCACTGAACCCTGTTTGCCTCAGTTTCCTCATCTGTAAAATGAGATGAAAAAGGAAATGAAAAAAACACTCCAGTATCTTTGCCAAGAGAGCCCCAAATGGGGTCACTAAGAGTCCCACAAGAACAACAAACCTTATGTAAGCCCTTATATAAGTACCTTAAGTAACCTTATGTAAGCACCTTTATTGACTTTACTTTATTGACTTAGTTTTAAGATGTAATCCTATCTATGTTTTCTTGTATTTTTCTTTATTTTGTTAATTATTTTCCAGTTACATTTTAATCTGGTTGGGCCATACTCTGGAGTTTTGCAGGTCTTGGGGGGGGGGGGGGGGTCCATGGGTTGGGTGTTTGACATCTCTGCTTTGGGGAACTCTCTTAGATTTTAAATTTCAGAGAAGGTACTAACTTTCATTGTTAGAGGGAGTTTCCTTAGTAGGAAAACAATCTAATTAAGCAGCATTCATTCATTTCAATGGGCATTTATGATTGTGGAATGCATGGTATTAAGTGTTGGGGAAGTGCTAAGCCTCTGCCTCATTCAGTTGTGGCTGACTCTTCATGACCCTGTGGACCCTAATATGTCAATGCATTCTATGGAGTTTCCTTAGCAGAGATACTGGAGTGGTTTGCCATTTCCTTCTCCAGTGCATTAAGGTAAGCAGAGGTTAAGTGACTTGCCCAGGGTCATACAACAAGTAAGTCTCACCTATGGCTCCAAGAAGCTGTAACAGGGATGGGGAACCTGTGGCCTTGAGGGCACATGTTTCCCTCTAGGTCCTTGGGCGCAGCTTTTTGACTGAGTCGAAGTTTTACGGAACAAATCCTTTTATTAAGGGGATTTGTTCTGTGAAGTTTGGATTCAGTCAAAGGGTTGCACTTGAGGACCTATAGGGCCACCTGTGACCTTGAGGCTGCAGGTTCCCCACCCCTGCTGTAGCATATGCGGTGGTCCCACCTGGTAAACTGTCTCAGCGGACAAGCTAAACCATGTTGAGGGTAACTGACAGGTCTCAGGCCCATGGGTGAGATAGGGGGATGTCTGCCCTAAGCATGTGAAGACTTTCCCCATCGGAATGGGAGGATGCAAACAATTTGTTCCAACAGGCACAAAGGTGGCTGAAGCAGGCTTTGTGGAGCCATTAGAGATTGGGCAGCTCTTTCTCACTCTAGACCCTTAGCACTGTCTGCACTGAGCCTCCTCGGCAAACATAGGTTTAATGACTTGCCCAAGGTCACACAGCAAGTGTCTGAGGTCAAATTGGACCTCAGGCAGCTAGGTGATGCAGAATAGAACGCTGGGCTTGGAGTCAGAAAGAACTGAGTTCTAATTCAGCCTCAGACATGTGCTAGCTGTGTGACCCTGGGCAAGTCACTTAATCCTGTTTGCCTCAGTTTCCTTATATGTAAAATGGGATGGAGAAGAAAATGACAAACTACTCCAGGATCTTTGCCATGAAAACTCCAAATGGGGGTCACAAAAAGTTGGACACGACTGAACAACAATAACTTTTTGGTAGGGGTAGGAATGTCGATGTAGGACTGGAATAAAGCTTAGCAGTCACTAGCCCAGCTCCCTCATTTCATAGTTCAGGAAAACAAGACTCAGAAAGGCCAAGGTCAACCCTGAGCTAACAGGAGCTGGATCGTAAACTAAGGTCCTCACTCCAAACTAAGGGCTTTGTGAGACATACAGATTAAGAGAGCTGCGAGTAAGACCACAGGGGGGCAGTGGTGGGCAGAGACAGAACCCCAGCCTGGCTGCAGCTATCTGGGGTAGGCAGTCCTGTCTTCCTCTGCAAGAGCAGAAGGGTCCTAGCTGCTCACTCCCCTTTAGGGTCCAGGCTTTCTTAGCAAACCCAGCACTCCCCGACCTCCAGGAAGGTAGAGGGCTGCCAGTTTTGCTTGCCTTTTCTGGGGCTGTATTGGTTTGGACTTACCTGGAGTCCATTCATAACAAGACCATTCATAACAGCACAGGTGGGGATTTGCGGCAGGTTCCCACCCATAAAGTTGGCAGGGACCTTAAAAGCTAGTCCAACTCCTTGATTTTATAGATTGGGAAACAAAGGCACAGAGGAGATAGTGGACTTGCTAAAGGTCACACAAGCAGACTTAGGGTTGTCTGACACTAAACCCAATAATCTTTCTCCTATACCTTGCTGCTTCAATCATTCAACATTTATTAAGCACCAGGCACTGTGCTAAGCTGGATAGACTCCCTGTTTTTCTTTTAAGACACTTATTAAAATAATAGTGATAATAACAATAATTTTTGTCGTTGATGACTCATTTCAATTGTGTCTAATTCTCCGTGAGCCCATTTGTTTTTTTTTTGGGCAAAGATACTGGACTGGCTTGCTGTTTCTTTCTCCAGCTCATCTTACAGATGAGGAAACTGAGGCAAACAGGGTTAAGTGACTTGCCCAGGGTCACACAACTGGTAAGTATCTGAAGCTGGATTCAAACTCAGGTCCTCCAGGCTGAGCCCTCTATCCACTGCACCCCCTAACTGCCCTAATAATAATACTAGCTAGCATTAATATAGCACTTTGAGGTTTGCAAAGCACTATAATTATTATCACATTTTAGCCTTGTAATTCTAGTCAATTAAATGTTATTATTATCCTCATTTTAAATTGGGACAAATAGAGTTAAGCAACTTCCCTGGGGTTGAACAACTAGAAAGTGTCTGAGGCTGGATTTGATTCATGATTCCAAATCCCACTGTCTATCCACTGACTCAAGTAGTGCCTTCTAACAAACATGCTTCTCTATTGAATGTATAGTTTCAAGCCTCCATTGAACCTCAATTGCCTCTAAAACAAGTGAATTCCCTCTCTTTCATTCCAATTTGATCCAATAAATATTTACTAAGCACTTCTTTTTTTTGGTCTTTATTAATTTGTTTGTTTACTTTAAGTTTACAAGATTCAGTTCCACAATCCCTTGAGTTTCAAATTTTCTCCCCCTCCCTCTCTCTCTCCCTCCCCCCTCCCCCCCTTGGCTGCATGCAATCAAGTATAGGAACTATGAATACTTTCACATTAGACATTAGTCAGGTTATAAAGGATTGTATCAGATGGAATGAACAATGGCAAAGAAAAAACCAAACCAAACAAGAAAAAGAAAGAGAGTTAGTGATTTAAGCACTTACTTCTTGCCAGGCATAGTGCTATAATTAATTAAAAGAAAGGCAGTCCCTGTCCTCAATAAAATTACAATCTAAAGAGGGAGAAAATGTATGTGTTGTATACATTCATCTGTATACATGAGCTTCAAGTAAAAATATATCTGATGGGCAGGATTTATGTTGATCATCAGTTTTATCGGCTTAGAAGTAAAAAATTGGGGCAATTAGGTGGCATAGTGAATAGAGCACCTGTCCTGGAGTCAGGAGGACCTGAGTTCAAATCCAGCCAGTAGATACTTAACACTTACTAGTTGTATGACCTTGGGCAAGTCACTTAACCCTAATTGCCCTGCCTTTCCCCCTCCAAAAAGACCAAAATAAAAAAAAGTAAAAAATGAACATGTATAATGAAGACTAACTTTTCCAATGACCAGCAAGAAAAAGCAGGGAGTTTGTTTTTTTAAGTGAATTTTTTTTCAATTATTAAACAAACATTTATTTTCTCTCCTTCCCATACTCCTCCACTGGGAAAAAAACAAAACAAAACCAAAAACCAAAACAAAACCATGTACAGTGAAGTCAAATAAATTACCAGACTGACGATGAATTGAGAATAGTACATTTTGACACATAAGCTGGTCCTGGTATACTGAAAACCACTGTGAAAACTGTTCATTTCTGGGTAATGCCCGTAGTATCCAAACTAATTTATTAGCAGCCACTAGGAAAAAAATCTCGAACAAAAGCAAGACACGTGGTGTCAACTGAAAACGTCTGTCTCATTCTTCACCTTGCTTCAATCACTTCTCTGTCAAGAGGTAGATAGCATGCTTTGTTATCAGTTCTATGGCATAGCAGCTGGTCACTGAATTCATTTGAGTTCTTAAGTCTTTCAAAATTTTTTTTGTCTTCATAATGTTGTTGTGTAAATTGTTCTCCTGGTTTGGTTCACTTCACTCCTCATTATTTCATATAAGTCACTCAGTAGGTATTCAGTCCCTACTATATGCTAGGTACTGTGCTTAGCATTGTAGATACGAAGAAAGGTAACAGACAGTTCTTGATGTCATGGAACCCACAGTCAAAGGGGAGAATGAGAAGTTGAGGATGACACCTAAGTTATACTCTGGGTGTCTGGGAGAATGGAGGTACCCTCAACAGTAATGGGGAAATTAGGAAGAGGGGAGAGTTTGGGGGGAAATAATGAGTTCATTTTGGGATGAGAGAAATGATTATATCTTCCTCATATTAATAATCAAGTATTGAATTAGGGCCAACATTTTTTAAGAAGCCTGTAGGTTGTTCAGTTTCTAAAGGACATTGCTGATAATGAGATTGAATTGACTTTCTTGGAAGTCTTGGTCAGACCCCACGAAATCTTACAAGGAATTTAATCTCAGTTGGGATAGCCCATTGTGTTCTATACAGGTATGGGTGGGGATAAATTCTTTGATTAAATTGCCCAAGGCTGGGCAGGTTAGAAGTAAATAACTTGATCATAGTTACATCCTGCCCCCTCCCACCTACCCCCAGCCCCTCATTAGAATAGGTCCACCTTTCATTATAATATTGATTCTCTCTCTTTAATTGTTAACCAATCAGAGTTGTTTGCCACCATCAGGCACACCCACTCTTCTAAGGCCATATTAACTGTGAGTCCACTGCCATGATTTGTCTTTGGCATTTCAGAGTATCATTTATTGACCCTTTTATTAATAAAATGCTAGCATGATAAAAAAAATGATTACCCAGAAATTATATCTCTTCAACTTTTTAAAGTCACAGAGAATGTTGAATTTAAGATGTCTACTGGAAATCCAGTTTGAGATGTCCAATAGAAAGTTGGAGATGTGAGATTGGAGGTCAGGAGAGACGCTAGAGCTATTGTAGATAGATTTGAGAATGAACAGCATAAAGACAATCATTGAATCCATGGGAGCTGATGAGATCACCAAATGAAATTGTATAGAGGGAGAGGAGAAAAGGACTGGGACAGAATCCTATAGAACACCCATGGTTAGTGTAGATGTGACTTACATGAAGATCCAGCAGAGGAAACTTAAGACGGAGTAGCCAGAAACAGGAAGAGAGTAGTGTCCAAAAACCTAAATTGAAGAGGGCATCAAGGAGAAGAGGGTGATCAATAGCCTCAAAGGCTGAAAAGTGGTCAGGAAATATCAAGATTGAGAAAAGGCTATCAGATTTGGCAATTAAGAGATCATTAGATATTTTGGAGAGAGTAGTTTGGTTGAATGATGTATCTTGGTAGGCTTCTCTAAAACTGTTTCTTATAGCATGATAACCTTCTATTACCTTCATATACTGTAACAATCCTTGGGTTTCTAGCTGAGTCTTACCTTTCCCAGGTCTTCAGTGTGCAATCTGGCTATGTCCTGCATGTTCACATAAAGGAGAAGTCGAGTCAGTGGAAATGGAAAGAGGCACAGCTTTATTGGCAGGACAGGCATGTTGTTACATCTCTCCCTCCATTCTCTCTAGCCCCATCATCCTTCAGCCCTTAAATCCCCAAAGTGTACTTGCAGAGCTCATGGACAGCTCATGAGGGAAGGTAGGGGGAGCCAAGCAGAGAACAGGGAGGCTGTGTCTGGAACAGCTTGTGTATTCCTGGGCACTTACTCTTAGTCCCCGAGATTAATCTCAAGGTAACAGAGTAAATTGCATGACAGCACACAATCTGGGCACCTCAGCACTTCCTAGAGGTTAGGGTGCCCTGACTACAGATGAGATCAGCACATATTGCATATTCAATTAATTCTGTGGTATCTATCTATATACATATATGTGCATATATATACACATACATACATATACACACCTATGCATACATGTACACACACACATGTACATGTCTGTGTGTGTATGTGTGTGTGTATTTCTTCAAACTACCCTAAATCTGAGAAATGTCTCATGAGTTACAAATATCATCTTTCCATGTAGGAATATAAACAGTTCAACTTATTATAATAAGTCCCTTATGATTTCTCTTTCCTGTTTACCTTTTGATGCTTCTCGTTATTTTTCTATTTGAAAGTCAAATTTTCCATCCAGCTCTGATCTTTTCATCAAGAATGCTTGAAAGTCCTCTGTTTCATTGAATTGAAAATTCCATTTTCCCCTGAAGTATTATACTCAGTTTTGCTAGGTAGGTGATTCTTGCTTTTCCTCCTAGCTCCTCTGACCTCCAGAATATCATATTCCGAGCCCTTCGATTCCTTAATGTAGAAGCTGCTAGATCTTGTGTTATCCTGATTGTATTTCCACAGTACTTGAATTGTTTCTTTCTGGCTGCTTGCAAAATTTTCTCCTTGACATGGGAACTCTGAAATTTGACTACAATATTCCTAGGAGTTTTCCTTTTGGGATATCTTTCAAGAAGTAATCAGTGGATTCTTTCCATTTCTATTTTATTCTCTGGTTCTAGAATATCAGGATAGTTTTCCTTGATAATTTCTTGAAAGATGATGTCTAGGCTCTTATTTTTAAATCACGGTTTTCAGGTTGACCAATAATTTAAAATTATCTCTCCTGGATCTATTTTCCAGGTCAGTGGTTTTTCCAATGAGATATTTCACATTGTCTTCTATTTTATCATTCTTTTGGTTCTGTTTTATCTATTTCTCATAAAGTCATTAACCTCCATTTGCTCCATTCTAGTTTTGAAGGAATTATTTTCTTCAGTGAGCTTTTGGACCTCCTTTTCCATTTTTCCAATTTTGCTTTTTAAGGCATTCTTCTCCTTATTGGCTTTTTGGACCTCTTTTGCGATTTGGGTTAGTCTATTTTTTAAGGTGTCATTTTCTTCAGTATTTGGGGGAGGGTCTTCTTTAACAAACTGTTGACTCATTTTTCATGATTTTCTTGCATCACTCTAATTTCTCCTCCCAATTTTTCCTCTACTTCTCTTATTTGATTTTCAAAATCCATTTTGAGCTCTTCATGACCTGTAACCAATTCATACTTTTCTTCTGATGCAGGAACTTTGACTTTGCTGTCTTCTTCTGATTGTATATATTGATCTTCTTGTCACCAAAGTAAAATTCCATAGTCTGAGTTTTTCTTATGCTATTTGCTCATCTTCAAATACTTGACATTCTAACTCTTTGTCAAGATAGGACTCTGCTTCCAGTGGGAGTGTGTGTGGGTATGGGTTTATTGTTCCAGGCTTCAAAGGTTTTGTATTAACTGCTTGATCCCCTTCCATCTGTGCACCTGGAGCTCTGGAAGCAGCCACTGCTGCTGCTACTGCTGGTGCTGCCCCCACCGCCACGTCTCAGGGCTGGGGCCAGACCATGCTTCCCTTTCACCCAGGTCCCACAGATTTTTCTTGCTAACCTGTGTAGCAGCAAGCACCCCAAGCGTCCTCAGGGTGGCTGCCAACACAGGTTCTTGGATCTGCTTCGTTAAAGGAAAGCAACTCAAAATGGGTTAACAAACTTACTTTAATCAGTCAAATATGTGTCATTTACCTAGTTCAGGGGAAAAAGGTCAGCACCCTGAACTTCAGAATATACAGTCAGAATTATCAAGACAGAAACAGATCAAGTAGGCAGGTTTCCAAACCATTACATCCATACCAAATCAACATCTGGGTTTTTCAAAGCTGGGGGCTCTCAACAATGGCTTCCCAGAGTCTCATCTGACCAAATCACAGAACACTTCTCAAAGTGAGCCCCCAAACAAAGCCTCAAATCAGGGTTTATATAGCCTTCTCCTGGCTCAGAGAATGTACCAACCTTCTGGACCCACTGGCCAATCAAAAAGTATCTACTGAAAAATAAGCCTCCCACCCCAGGCTCCAGGTGCACTTTAGCCTAGGGGCAGGGAAGATCTTAAAAATTTACATTCCCATTACAACCTTCTATGTTGTCTTTGTGGGTTGAGAAAAGCCTTTGTTGCTTTTGTGGGTTGAGAAGCCTGGAAACTGCCACAGCTGCCTGTATTTCAGTCCTACAAGGCCTGCTCCAGCCCTGTATGTGCTGGCATGGCCCATGCCAGACTATGTTCTGCTCCCAGCCTGGTGCATTAGACCCTTCCTGTTGACCTTCCAGGCTGTCTTGGTCTGGAGATATGTTTTATTCTGTCATTTTGTGAGTTCTGTAGCTCTAGAATTTGTTTAGAGTCATTTTTTACAGGTATTTGGAGGGGTTTGGGGAAGATCTCAAGCAAGTCCTGCTCTTACTCTTCCATCTTGGCTCCACCTCCTCCTCTTTTTCAAGCGTCCCCCCCCATATTATCTTTAGCACCCCAAACTTCCCCCATTAGAATGTAAGCTCCTTGAGCACTGGGATGACCTTATTGGCTTGTGCTTCTTTCCCCAGAACTTGGTATAATATCTAGCACAGAGAAAGCACTTAATGAACCCTTCCTCTACTTACCTACCTACCCATCAGCTATATATCATGTCTGTTTGCCTATCATCTCTGTCATCTATCTATATATCACTCCTATGTCTCTCCCTCAGTCTGTCTTTGTTTATCATCTATTTATCTGACTGTTTATTTATCTGTCTGTATGTCTCTATCATTTATCTGTCTATATCTATCATCTATTTATCTTTTATTATGTATCAATTATCTATCTATGTCTAGCCACTATCTATTTATATGTCTATGTCTCTATCTTCTACCTACTATATCTATCTACCTATCTATCTATTCATCCATTTCTCTCTCTCTCTTTTGTCTCTCTAGTGTCTGAGAGGTCAAATGTCTCGTTCATAGTCACATAGCTAGTATGTATCAGAAGGAACTCTTCCTGCAAGCTTGGTCCCTCTCTCTACCAGGACACCCTGCTTCCTGATAATACAAATAACTGACATTTATTAGACTTTAAAGTTGTCAATGAGATACATTATCTCACTGGCCAGATCTCCCCTTCCAGGCCTTCACTCTTTTACACTGACAGACTATCTCTGTTTTAAAAATAATAAGTTTGTTTCTGGGAAAGGATTGCCCTCCAGTTTGGTTGTGCTGGTGTTTCATGGGAAATACTGTAGCTCATTGTCTCAGTTAATCAAAGGACAAATCATTCTTCGGTCCTTGGTTATGTAAGATCTCATATTTAGGGAACTAGGAACATTTTTTTCCTTGAATGACTCTCTTCTTTCTCTTTTCCTTTCACAGACCAGTGACATATACTGTTTCCTAGTGAGCAAGCTTCATGAGTATTTGCCCAAACCTCAGGATCCCAATGCACTTCAGAATAAAAGCCAAAGGACTCATCAACTTGAGTAAGTTATCTGTTGGGAAAATGATAAATTTTTAAAATTTTAATTAAGAAAAATAATTTTATAATTAAATTAAAATTTTTTATTATTCAAAATTTTTTATTATTTATTTAATTTATTGTTATTTGAAATATTTTTAATTCATATCAAAAGGAAAGCAAAGGAACTTAGTACTGGACAAAAATGATCCTGGCAATGAATTTTTTTTAATAGTGTTGTGATCTTTGTTTTACATGGATATTTTAACTATTCTATTAAAGCTTATTGGATTATTAAGTAATAGATTGCTAATGAGCTCACAGTTGGGGGAGAAGGAAAGAGTCATTTCATGATTGTTTTCATGACTTCTTGATTTTCTTTGTTTTCTAGGGCTTGCATTCAGATTATCCAGACTCTGGGACTGATGTTCAGAGAAACGGAGACAGAGTCATCACGTCTGAACACTTTAGTTACTAAACGGTGAGGATTTGGTGAAGATTGGTTTTCAATAGTCTTTCAAAATCCTTCTGCAGTTCATCACCCTGTTTTTGTTTTGCAGGCATGTCTGTAACCGTTACATATTTGTACGTGGGGGCTGTGAATGTAAAAAAAAAATTTGATAACTGTATTTCAGTAAGATTGGTTTCCTTGGTAATCCTATATATTTTATTTTATGCATTTCAAAAAAGAGTGCTATTAAATAAATATTTTTTGAGAGATTTAATTTCTGGGTAATTAATAATTTTATTAATCATGTAATGGATAATTAATAAAAGGGGTCAGTGGCACTCTTTTTTTTTTTTCCCAATGACACTCTTGAATGCAAAAGATCCCTCTTGGAACTCATTCAGTGCTTATGTGCCTTTGGAAAAGTGGGTGTTCCTGAGGGTGGCAATCAACTCTTAGTTAACAAGATATTAGAGAATGAATATAATGAGAGGTGGATCCACTCTAAGGAGGGGCTAAGGGACTGTGACTTTGATCACTCTCACTCCCAGACCACCCTCAGCCTGGGGCAATCCAGACAAAGGATCTTACACGCACCCCCTCTCCCCTCCAAGCCTGAATAGAACACTGTGGGCTTCCCCACGTGGGTGGGGGCTGAACAAGATTGAGGCGAAAGTTAATCCAATCTCATTATCAGCAATGTCCTTCAGATGCTGACTTGACCCAGTACAGAATGAGGAGATGGGGAAAAAACCCTGGATCTCCCCAGTAATTGGTTATTTAACCATTTCTCTCACTTGAACAGGTTTCATTAAAAAGGTGACAAACCACCCACCCCTTGCCCACATATTGAGCCCTGCCTTCCAACAAAGAAAAAAGTTAATACCACATTCCACATTCCTCATACACCCATCTCTCTAGTGAGAGAAGAGAGGTAGTTCTTATCATCAGTTTTCTAGACAGAGATTGGTCATTGCAATTAATTTTGTTCTTTATGTAATGTTCTTTTAGTTTTACTTACTTAACTGCATCAGTTCATACAAATCTTGCCATGCCTCTTGAACTCTTCATATTTGTTGTTTCTTATGGGCAATAATATTACATTCTATTTGTGTATACCTCAATTTGGTCAGCCATTCCTTAATTGATGGTCAAAAGTTTTTTGCTACCCTCAAAAATACTGCTGTATAATACATATGTGTTTAAAACAAGTTTTAAACTGCACCAAGAATCTCTTTCTCTATTCACATGCAGTCCATCCCTCCTGTTCTTTTCACATGTCCTCTGCTGGATCCTAAGGTTATGTTTCTCGACTAACAGTATCACTTAAACCATCCGTCATTGTCTTCAAAGTACTCATGAAAACCCAGCTTTCATTCTGGATGTTTCTTGTCTTTGGTGACAGCACATGGAAGGGGTTTCAGATAGCTCATTTTCATCAGTCATACTGTCAGCAACTAACTGATGCATCCTATGTGCCTCTGAATTATTTTTTAAAAATACTTTCTTAAGTCAGTTTCATTTTTTAGTAGACTAAAAACATTTTGAGAAGCACTGATCTGGTTAATATGACAGAAATGGAATGAGCTATGTTACACTCAAAGCCAGGGGTCTCTGTGAGAATTTTTCTGACAGGTGCATCTGGCGTATGAATTGGAGGGCAGAAAGTGTGTCTGCATGCTTTGAACATTATTTGTCTAGTCACCTTACCAAGTTTTTTTATTCTTGGGCAATTTTGAAGTCAAAATATTGTCATGACTGCCCTAAGGCTATGATTTTTCTTTCTTGCTGCTAACTGGAATTTCATTGATTCCTTTTGTTTTTACAGCATAGTCATTTCTGGGTATACCATCCCCCTCACCCCCACCTAGCAAGCATTTCTTTGTAACAAAGAAAAATAATTAAGCCAGACCAGCCAACACACTGAGGGAATCTGGCAGATGGATAGAGTGTACAGTATAACCTTTTCCACCAAGGTGGTCCCTCACCTCTCCAGCAAAAGGAAAGAGGTGCATTTCTCATTTCTTTTCTGGCATGTGCCAGATACCTGTCCACTTTCCCTCCTCCCCAAGGAAGGAAATGAGGTGTGTTTTCTTAATCTTATCCCTGGTACCAAGATTGGTCATTACTACTTTTTTTTAAGTCCCAACTAAAATCCCATCTTTTATAGGAAGCCTTTCCCAAACCTAATTTTCCCATATATAGGTTATTTTGTATATATTTGTTTACATGTCATCTACCCCAGTAGATTGTAAGCTCCTTGAGGGCAGGGACTGTCTTTTGCCTTCTTGTTTCCCCTGTTCTTTGCACAGTGCTTGGCACATAGAAGGTACTTAAGAAATGTTTATAGATTGATTGTAATCATACAGTTTTAGACTTAGTTTTTCTGTTTTTTTTTTTTTCATTTACTGTAGCTATGCATATTACTTTCTTGATTCTGTTTTGGATTTGGATGTGCTGAGGGTCAAATCATCATTATAACACCAACTTTTTTGGAGGGGGGAGGGATCTGCACTTGTCATTGCAATAATTCAGGGAACTCCTGCATAGAGAAACTCCCTCCAAAGATGGACTATAGCAACTCAGGTGTATACCGGCAACTCCTTTGTAATTTATGGTCTCAGAGAGCTGCTTCGGACTCAGAGCTTCAGGGACTTGCCCAAGTCTGCCCAGGTAATATGTGTGAGAAATAGCCCTCGAACCCAAGTATTTCTAACTTTAAGATCCTCTAACACTGTGCTATACTGTCACTCGTTAGCTATAAGCAGTAAATGTCTAATATAACACAGATTATACCAAATGGATGTTGATTGCCTGAGAATGTTTATAAAAACATTCTACTGTATTTTTATTTTTACACTTTGAAAAATAAGAATATTCTCAATTAGCTATAAGAGTATCAAACCATTATATATAAGGTAGGAACTCTACAGTAATCCCTATTTTCAGGCTCTAAAACTCTAGGAAAATTGTTAATTTAAATTGAAATTTCATTCATCCATCTGTCGGTCTAAGTATGGAATTTCCCCCCCTTTGGAGAGAGAGAGAGCTTTTTTTTTTAAAAGATTAAGTTCTATTTGAATAATTGCAAATAAAACTATCATTCATTTACAAATTTTACTAGTTGCATTTGAATATTTTATTTTAGCTATGTTCTTTGAGCCTTTTTACATATATCTCTCAGGATTACCACAGGTGTAATCTGATGGTGCCATGGAAACTTAACCAACTTCCATGCCTTAATCCAAATTTGCAATTTATCAAGATGTAAGGATTGAAGGAAGGAAGGAAGGAAAGAAGTAGAGATTGTATCTCCATTTAAAATTTATATTCATCAATGTGTAATTCATCAGTGTATAATTGCCATTAACAAAAAAAGTATTTAAAAAATTAGAATGGAAACATGTTGAAGTTATTACTAAGCAAGGATTATTTCTAGAACTAAAAGTATGTTTTATTCCAATATGAAAGAAATATATATAGTAAATTACTATCCTTTTATTAAGGGGATTTGTTCTGTGAAATTTGAATTCAGTCAAAGGGCTACACTTGAGGACCTAGAGGGCCACATGTGACCTCGAGGCTGCAGGTTCCCCACCCCTGGACTATAGTTGATGATTTTTAACTATTTCTTTTAGGACATTAACATATCTAAACACATAGTTTTTCTAATGATCTACTTTCATGCACTGGGCATCTATGTTTATTGTCCCTTATATATGAAGATGGACATATGTTTGGCTCATTCTTTGTTTTAACTAAAGGGTATAATTTTCTAGCACTGTCCTGTGAGAAAATGGTTCTAGATAAAACACTGAACTGGGAATTAGGAAAGTTGAGGTCTAGTCAGGATGTGTGCTGATATCTATTTAACTACCCTCTCTGGTTTGCTTGACACCAGTCAAAATGTTTGCTTGACACAGTTTTTAGTTTTATATACATTATTAACATTTTTTCCTATCACAAGTCTAAACAATCAACAAAACAATAAATCAAGCTCTGATTTGTAGTGTTGATCCATTTCTGATATGTGATATCTAGAACTCCCTCGGTGCTAATCTTAGCCATACCTCTTAGTCATTAATGAACAATGTAACATTGGGTCAGAGTGGAACTAATTCTGTTGGGAAGGGAGTGAGAGAGCAAAGACCCCAGGATACCTTGAGTCTGCCTGCTGATGAAGCCAATGAGAAGGGCACAGGTGCTTCTATCTTTATTCATCTTGCTGTTAGTCACAGGCCAGATTGCATGATAGGAGCTGTCTCCTCTAGGTGGAGAACAATCCCACCAGTGCTTCACTGAGTGAAGATAGACCCTGAGTTGAGGGGGCAGGAATGAGTGTTTACTACACCCCCCATATTGGCACTCTGGGGTAAAGCCCCAATTACTAACCCTAGCTATGCTTCTGCACTGGGGACATCACAATTTCCCCAGTGCCTCAGTTTCCATATTTGATCTAGGAGGTGGTTGAACAAATTGGTTTCAGCAAGAGTGTTTTCTATTTTTCTATTTCCATTTCCTGGAACACATGGCATCCTGTGAGCAAATTTTTACTAATACCTATAATGCAAATCACTCAAGTTCTCATAATAATAATAATAATAACATGTATAAGACTATTTTTAAGGCTTAAAAAGTGCTTTACAGATATTGTCTCATTTTATCCTCACAACAACCATGCAGTTATTATCCCCATTTTACAAATGGGTAAATTGAGGTTAAGTGACTTGCCCAGGGTCATTCACACAGCTAATAAATATCTGGTTTGAACTCAAGTCTTCCTGAGTTTAGATCAGGTTCCCTATATACTGTACTACCTACTTGCCTCATTATTTAGCATATCACTCCATAGGTTCAACAAGAGTCAGTCCTACTAATAATAGGGTCACATTGAGGTGGTAGATAACTTCCCCATATCCCATTTTACAGATGAGGATAGGGAGATCAAGAGATGTCGCACAATTTGTCCAATGTCAAACACCAAGTAAACATACAAATCCAGATTTTCTGACTCCAAATCCAGGGCTTATTTCTAGCCCTTAAATTATAGAATTCTACTTTACTTTTTTGTGTGCTAAATAATACTTCTTTGGCCAATATTCCATATCTATATATCCATGCATCTGGGAAAGGAAGACCTAGAAGAAACTTAGAAGTCTTGAGTATGGTTAGATATACACTAGGTGGCACCATAGTGCACAGAACACTGGACCAGGAGTCAGGGACACCTGAATTCAAATGGGTTCTTGGAAACTTACTAACTCTGTGATCCTGGGCAAGACACTTCATGGCTATCTGCCTCAGTTTCATCTGCAAAATGGGATTGATGACAGCACCTACCTCTCAGGGTTGTTGTAAGGCCAAAATAAAATAAATTTGTAAACCTCAAATTACTATATGAATACTAGTTATCATTACTTATAGTCTTCATCTCTGAACTCTACCTCAGTCTACAAATTTTTACTCATTATTTCCCTTTTATGTATTTTACAGGGGAACATTAATTACTCTTTTGATAATTTTAATTAGTGAACCTGAAATTCCCAAATCTTGTCCTGTGCTTGGTATCCAGTTTGTGGCAGATTCATCTTTAGTAGAGATGTCCTTTGATGCCGAGGTGAGACAAAACATTTTTGGAGTAGATGAGACATGTTATATAGGTGCCCTCTTTTCACAGGGCTAGGGATTCTGGAAAAGAGATAATAATATTAAGTTCAAAAATTCTTGGTCACTGAATGCAGGACTTGTAAGATTACTATGTCATTAATATATACTATACATTTTATGTGGTTTACAAATGACTTCGAGTATTTGATCATTAAAAACAAACTATTTTTAGAAGTCTCCTTTGAGAGAGAACACAGTTGGATCCAGATGGTCTCTGGGACCAAATCTGCCCTTCATGGAGTCATGCGGGGCCAGGTCAGTTTTCTAACAGTTTCAAGCAAAATTCTTCAGCCTTGCCTGGAAACCCAGATTTTAAACAACCAAAGGGGAAAAAAAAAATAATCATATCAGTTCACTGGAGTTATTCCATGATCAGACTTTTAAAAACAAGCATACATTAGTGATTCTAAAATATGACCTTAACAAAGGTTTTTGGTATAAGGCACTAGGGTGATGAGATAGAACCAATATTGACTTTGTGGTTTCAAGTCCTTGAGGAGTAAATGAGGTCAAGACTAGACTTCCTCCATTGTTAAGATTAAGATAATGATCTAAACAGCTGAGAAGGTTTAGTTTGTGTTTAGGATAAATACCTTCCTCTCTTTGAGTGAAGCAATTTATCTTTAATCAGCAGAGCAAATGGGCCCTAATAAAGACAACTTGATTTTTAGATCAGATATCTATCTGGTGGTTTTGATCAAACAAGTTTCTTATCAATTGAGAGTTGGGTTTTTGTTTTGTTTTTTGCTTTTTGGAGGGGGAAGGTAGGGCAACTGGGGTTAAGTGACTTGCCCAAGGTCACACAGCTAGTTTTTGTGTTAAGTATCTGAGGTCAAATTTGAACTCAGATCCTCCTGAATCCAGGGCTGGTGCTCTATTCACTGCACCATCTAGCTGCCTCAAGAGTTTTTTTTTTCCTCTACTAAAGATCTTATCCCAAATCACTCAATGGTGATCTAAGTACATGTCATTTGAATTAGCAAAATCCAATGTACAGTACAACTTGATGCTCATTTAAAAAAAAAAAGCACCTTGAAAAAACAGCCTGGAGTAGTGGACGGAGAGCAGGACTAAGAGTAGAGGAGGGTCCAGGTTGGAGTTCTGCCTCTGACATCTATTGCCTCTGTTATCCCTAGGGAAGTCCCTTAACTTTATAGCTCAGTCAGTTTTATGCCTGTAAATGACACAACCACATGCTGATCTCCATTGCTAAAGGGAATTTGTTTCCTGAGAGTTTCCTACACCCATAAAATCACCTGTATAGGTAAAAAAAATCATCATCATTATCATTAACAACAACAATCCCTGCCTCTCACACCTATTACCTATAGGACCCAAGCACTTATCCTCCTCCCTAGGCTTAGGTTTCCTCATCTGAAAAAGGGAGTTGGACTAGATAACCATAGATGCTCTCCACTGGAAACATTCTCTTATGGACAGCAGAACTCATTAGGAAAGAAAAATTATCTGAAGTTGCAATGTGTATACACATGCATATGCACATATATGCAAATACACACATGTATGGATACAATATAAACCCACATGCAAACACACATGTGCACATATGTACACACAGATACACCATCAAAGCAGTCCTAGACATACGCACACATGTGTACACATACAAATGCATGTACACATCATGCACACATGTGCACATGTGTACACACATGCACATGCAGACATGGAGAGTGAAAGAAAGCCAGAGCACAAGCCAAAGGATTATTTTCACTTTCTGACTTTTGCATCCTGCCTTCACTTAAAATTGTTGGTTCATGGCATTGTATTGATTATTTTTCCTTGTTCCAGTTTCAGAGGCTTATGCAGGAATACACAAATACAGCAACTGCCCTCTTATATGAAATACTGCTGGTTTCTCTACAGGTAAGGTTTACTTGGTTTTCTAAATCACTTATGGTTGAGAAGCTGTGTTTTTAACAAAGTCATGTAGCATTTATAAGAGATAAGAAGACACTAGCGATCAATTTTGATCTCACTTGCCCATTCTACTTTTCTTTTTAACTTAACAATCCTCAAAAAACACCCTATGAACCATTCTGATATGTAAAATCTGGTTTTTTTAGCATTATATTTTAAATTTAGCAAGGTAGTAATGAAATTACCATCTTTGTGTTCCCTCCTGAACCTTTTTTTGTTCTCTTCTCTATATTTTTAATATTTTATTGATATTTTTAATTTCTTTTTTTTATCTCTGTCACTTCCTATTAAGTCCCTTCTCCCCTCGATCAAAAATTAAAAACCCTTCCTTGTAACTAACCAAGCATAGTCAAGCAAAAGAAATCAGTATATTGAATATGTCTGAAAATGTGTGTCTTATTCTGCACCTCTGGTCCATCACCTCTCTGCCACATGGTGGGGAGGCTTGCTTCACCATCTGTTTGCTGAAGTCATGATTGGTTACTGAACTGATCAGAGTTAAGGTATCTCTCGGTCATTTTCCTTTACATTGTCCCAAGTCCAGTATGCTCTCTACTATGCTACAATACCTCTTTAAAAAAAAACCCTAAACTGTCATTAAACTGAGAACTGAATTTTAATAATAGTTTTTTTTTTCTAAAGGAGGTGATATAGCATAGTAAAGATCATACTTCACTTGGAATAATGGAGACCTATGGTTAAGTCTCATATATGGCACTAGTTATGTGACCCTAAGGTCAAAGGCAGAGGGAAAGGACATACAAAAATATGTACAGCAGCATATTTTATTGTAGCAAAGAGTTGGAAACAAAGTGAGTTACCATTAATTGAGAAAAGCCAAACAATTTTTGATGGAACAATCAAATGGAATATTATTTTGCAGTACTAAATGATGACTACGAAACATTCAGAGAAACTTGGAAAATTTTGACTGGTTTGATACAGAGTAAAATCATGAGAACACAATGACCTTGGGCAAATGACTGGACCCCTTCTTATCTTGGGTAGCTCCAAATAACTTCTTCTTTGCTCTTTTTTTTTTTTTTTTTTTGCTTTTTGGAGGGCAATTGGGGTTAAGTGACCTTTTCCAAGGTCACAGGCTAGTTTTTGTGTTGTGTCTGAGGCTGGATTTGAACTCAGGTCCTCCTGACTCCAGGGCCAGTGCTCTACTCACTGCGCCACCTAGCTGCCCCCCAATAACTTCTAAAGGAGAGCAGTTGCTCTGTCTGATTAGTGAAGGAATTTTTTCTACACCAAGAATTCTCCACAATGGATGATCCTTGCTGTATTTGGATTGTTAAAAATGTTAATTATGAAAATTGAGCAAAACATTATCATACTTAACTAATTTGAGGAGTAATAGTTGATTGACTATTGCTTAAATTCCATAAATATTACATTTTTTTCCTTGAATTTTCTAGGGAGACCTAGGATTGGGATCTAAGAAGTTTGCTATCAGTTGGATAATGTCCCTTCTACAAAGTTTCCCACCCACAGTAAGTATGAGGGTGTTTAATCAACAACAAAAATCCCTAACCTTACATACCTAATCAGCTGCTCACATGATTTATGAAGAAAATATCAATGTCCTGTCTAAAGAGGCTACAGTAATAATGTATTAAATAAAAACAAAATATAACTGGACAATTAGATCATCCATTAAAATTAAATGCATTTTAAATTTGGTTTGAAGGCTTTCTCCTGAATTCTAAAATGCTATTTTATACATTTACTGTTTAGCCTAAGCTCTGAAGCTCAACTTTTCAATTCCCACTGTAATAGTAGGTTTGGTCCCTAGAGGGCAGCTGGCTTCTTATCTCTTAAGGGATCCATAAGAACCCAAGGGCTGAAGGGTGGTTTTCTATTTTTAAAGTTTATGAGCCCCCGCTATTAGTCTTCTCCCTATGATTATAAGTTGATAATTGTTATTCAGACAGGCTTAATGAACAAAAGGGTATTGACTAATGTGGTGTAGTAAGAACAGTTGGTACAAACATCCCTCTCCTAATAGTCTATGACACACTTTCCCAATGGTACATCTAGAATCCCAGGGAAAGTAGGTTCAAGTTTATAGCACATAGTCCCTCCTCTCTTGATAGAGAGATGATGGATTCAGGGTACAGATTGAGAAACATATTTTTTGGGACATAGCCAATGTGAGTATTTGTTTTATTTAACTATGCATATTTGGTTCAAGGTAGTGGTGGCTGTTCTTCATTTCCTTTTTTTTTTTTATGATGGAGGGAGGTGAGAGGGAGAGAAAGTAGATTTTTGTTCTTTGAAAACAATTTAAAAATTTTTGTGCACATGTGGCAAATGGGTGACTCAAAGTTCTTACAAGTTCTTTTACTTGGAATCCTTAAGATATTTTCCTTAGGTATGGCATAGTTCTCTCGATTGGGTTACTTATAGGGTCCTGCAACTGCCTTTCCTTGGGGTGTTTTGTCTGCCCTTTGCTCCAGATGCAGACACTACTACTACTACTACTGCTGTTCCTGGGGTGAATCTAAGATACTAATGAAAAGTCCCAATCTTTTGACCCTCCAAAGTTCACGAGGTCATTCTGTTGTTGTTTGTCCTTCGTTCTCAAAGAGGACCATGACATCAATAAGATGATGCCATGACTTGTAAGTGAATTGGATTTAAGGGCGGTGGGGCTGTACAAAGTCACCAGCCTCACTTTCTCTTCTGGAACTATCTGGGTCCAGGGGCAACATATAGATAAGGATGACTAGAGAAGGCTCCCAAAAGGTCATGCTACGGTCAAGGTGGAGGAAGGGAAGAGACGGAGGCTTTCTCTCCTTCTCTTGCTCAAACAATTCTCTCTCAAGGACTTGGATTGAATTGCTCTCTCTGATGTGCTGGCCAGACACTTGAATGCTGGGTATTGAACTGGTTTTCTATTTTTAAGAGCATGATTTTCTTCAGCCAGTTCCAACATACTTCCTGTTTAATCGAGTTGCAATGTCTTTACTTGACTGATTGAAGAGAAATTTCTAGACCTTGTTCATACATAGTTCATACCTCTCCTTGATTGATTCAGTTTAGGAGCTAGGGGAACACTCTCCCCCCCAACCCCACCCCTACCCTTAAAACTTCATTAATAAGAAAAAACTTAGTCATGACTAGGGAGCAGAAATTTAAATAGATGACTTTAGAGAGACCAAGATTAGGTCTCATTAGGTTTTTTAGTGCACAAATAAATTTAACTAATAGACTCTAACAGTTCCCTATTTCTCCTTGCCCTCTCATGTCTTTTCTTGTCCCATTATTCATTCATATATTCATTTACTATCATCATGTTGGAAGTTTAACTGTCTGTCATATGGCCAACCAAGCAAATCTTAAGCCCTGTGAATAATGTTTAGTTATTTTTTTTTCCACAGACAAATGAGTACTTGGCATAGAGTTGTCCTTATTTCTATTAAATTAAATGATAAGTATTTATTAAGAATCTCTTACAGGCTAAGCACTGTGTATGCAAAGTCTAAAATGAACCACCCCTGCCCTCAAGGAACTTACAGTCTATCACAGGAGACAACATGTAGACAGATAAAGTAGCCACAAGGAAACCATGGATAGAAAGGCATTAGAAGGTGGAGAGGGCATCAAGAAGGGTCTTCTGCAGATGACATTGCTGGAGCTGAAGGAAGACATGGATGCCAAGAGGGAGGAAGGAGAACATTCTAGATATGGTGGACAATCAATGCAAAGGCACTATGGGAATGGGAGGAGTGTCATGTTTGAGGACAGAAAGAAGGTGGATGGACCTTTGAGTTCTTGGAAGGGAGAGTGAATACATAGGAAGGAGTCAAGTTGTGAAGAACTCCGAATGCCAGGGAGAGTTTATATTTGATTCTAGAGGTGATAGGGAACCAATGGAACTAAATGTCAGATAGGTAATTGGTGATGTGACCTGGATGGAGCTCAAGAGAAGAATGATTGTGTCAATCTGAAATCACCTGTATTAGAGATGAGTGGTTAGTGAATTCATGAGAGCAGATATGATAACCAAGTGAAAGAGTGTAGAGATAAAAGGGAAGAGGGCCCAGAACAGCCTTGGTGCACATTCATAGCTAGTGGATGTGATGTTGATGATGGTCAGCAAAAGGGACTCAGAAGGAATGGTCAGGTAGGAGAAAATCAGAAAAAGAGAGAGAAATAGAGACAGACAGGCAGATGGACAGACACACAGACAGAAAAGAGAAACAGAGAGAGGGAGGGAAAGAGAAAGGGAAAAGAGGGAGAAGGAAAGAGAGAGAAAGGGAAAGAGAAAGGGTAGAGAAGAAGGAAGGAAAGGAGAGGGGATAGGAGGGAGAGAGAGAAAATGAGAGAGAGAAGAGAGGGAGGGAGAGGGGAGGGAGGGGAGGAGGGAGGAGAGAGAGAGAGAGAGAGAGAGAGAGCAGTGCCATGAAGACCCAAAGAGAAGACTGTATCTAGGAAGAGACTTTGGTCAGTAATGGTAAGTGCTTCAGAGTAGTCAAGAAGGATAAGAATTCGTAAAAGACTATTAGCTTTGTCAGTTGGAAGTTTTAGTTGAGTGATGAGATTGGAAGGCATATTTCAAAGGGTTTAGAAGAGTGAGATAAGAGGAGATGAAAGCAATAAACCCAGGTAGCTTTATAGGATGGGAAGATCCAGCAGAGGGTTTTTTTTCCCAAGCATGAGAAAGGCCTAGGTTTGTAGACAGCAGAGAAGGAGCCAGTCAATAGGTAGAAATTGAAGATTAAAGAGAGAGGTGGGGTGATTGTGGGGACAAGGTGCTGGAGAAAAATAGGAAAGAGACGGAGTCAATGATACATGTAAAAGGGGTGGCCTTGGCTAGGAAAAGGGTCACCTCCACGTCAGAGTCTGGAGTAAAGGAGGAAATAGTAGAGGGTTATGTTAAAGGGTTATATTCCCAGGTGTTCCTAAAGTCTGGACACATAGGAAATCTCATTAACTATGCATATTTTTGGGAAATGAAATGAAATGTTCAACATTTTATTTAGTTAGCATAAATTTTAGCCAAGACAATTTCATGTGGAATAAAAGCTTTCATTAGCTGTTGGGGACTATTTTATGTATTAATGAGGTTAATTAAATTCATTAAATTAATGAGATTTCCTATGTGAGCCCTATGTCTTCCTATGAAATCTCATTTATGCTAATTAAATAAAATGTTGTTGAGGGGTGGCCAGGTGGCTCAGCGAGTAGGAGCACCGGCTCCAGTGTCAGGATGACCTGGATCAAATCTGGGCTCAGATACTCAGCACCACACCCAGAAATAACTGGCCGTGTAACCTTGAGCAAGTTACTTAACCCCGATTGCTTAAAAAAAAATTAAAATAAAATAAAATGTTGTTGAAAATTTCATTCATTTCATTTCTTGAAAATGTGCATAGTTTACCCTTTGACCCAGCAATACCACTTCTAGAACTGTATCCCAAAGAGATCATAAAAGTGAGAAAAGGATCCGTATATACAAAAATATTTATAGTAGCTGTTATTGTGGTGGCAAAGAATTGGAAATCAAGGGGATGCCCATCAATGGGGGAATGGCTAAACAAGTTATGGTATATGAATGTAATGGAATACTATTGTGCTATAAGAAATGAGAAGCAGACAGACTTCATAATAACCTGGAGAGACTTACATAAACTGATGCTGAGTGAGGAGAGCAGAACATTGTACACAATTACAGATGTATCGTATGTGTGACGACTAACTTTGATAGACAGGGCTCCTCTCACCAATGTAAGGTTATAAGGCAACTCCAAAAGGCTCATGATGGAAAGAGATACATACATCCAGAGAAAGAACTACAGAGTCTGAATGCAGATTGAAGCCAACTACTTGCTGTCTCTGTTTTGTTTCATTCCTTTTTTCTCATTGTTCACACCACTGGTTATGACACTTCTTTACAACTTAACTAATGTTTAATGTGAAGGTATTTGTAGAGCCTATACTTGATTGCATGCCACCATGGGGAGAAGGGGGAAGGAGAGGGAGGAGGAGAAAATTTGGAACTCAAGGGATTGTGGAACTGAATCTTGTAAACTAAAAGTAAATAAATCAATTTTTTAAAAAAGAAAATATGCATAGTTAATGAGATTTCCTATGTGTCCTGTAGCATGAGGATTAGGAAAGAAGAGGGAACTTTCTTTGAAGGGTCCCAGTTTTCACAGTAAAGTATGAGGTAAGCTGTTTAGCTGAGAGGGTTGGCTAGACTGGCAGTACCAAGGGAGGCCTGAGGCAAAAATAGAGAGATTGGAACAGCTGCTGTGGCGATTGGGATAATGAATCAATTGTGAAGCAAAAGGAAAGGCAGAAGAAGGGAATAAGCATTTATAGAAATGTCTGTTATGGGCCAAGTGCTTTACAAATATTATCTCACTTGATGGAGGTAGGAGCTATTATTCCTATTTTACAGTTGAGAAAACTCTAGGCAAATAGAAGTTAAGTGAATGGGCAAACTGAAGTGAAAACCCAGTTGAGATTAGGTAACATAAATCTGGAGTGGACTCAGCATAGTTTCAGGACTTTCTTTGGCTCTGATGCAGTAGCCCATGAGTAGGAGCAGATGATGAGATAATCTGGGGTTGGTTGTGACGTGGCAAGTTGTAAGCAAGCTTACTTGTACACAAATGTGCAAAGCATTCAAGAGGAGAAGATAATGATGTAAAAATGAACAAATTTACCGAGTAGCTGAGACTGAAGAGGGATGGATTATGACTGGAAACATATCAGATGTGGACCACTTGTGGCTGAGAGCAGGACAAATTCTCACGATACTGTGACCCAGAGACTGAAAGGGTTGGTCTAAAAGAACAATCGGTCTGTCTCTGTCTCTCTCTCTGTCATTCTCCTAGAAGGAGAAATGCTGAAACCTTGTGAGGAGTGAAAAGTGAGCAAGAACTTGGAGGGAGAAGGTATCGGGGTTCCAGACTGCTGTTAAAGGGAGTAAACACCACAGATAAGGACAAAAGTGGAGAAAGATGGTGCACGAGGTGCCTGCTGCCTCCCTGCTATAATGGTTCTACCAGAATAAGAAAAGAACGCTTGTTGACTGCATTATCAGAATATTATAGCTGAGCCTGAGTGCAGACCTGAAAGGACTGATGCAATCAATTTATTAAGCTGAGCCTTGTGCTAAATACTGGGGCTCCAAAAGGAAGCAAAAGACAGTCCCTGCCCTCCAGGAACTTACAACCTAATAGGGGAGATAACAAGCAAACACATATATACAAAGTGAACTATGTACAGGATAAATAGGAAATAATTAGCAGAAGGAAAGCACTGGAATTAAGAGAGATTGGGGTACAGATTGGACCTATTGAGTCATGAAGATAGAACATGGTGACTGTAAACTCCTCCATTAGATTGTAAGCTGCTCAAGGGCAGGAACTGTCTTTTGTCTTCATTTGTATCCTTAGCACTTAGCCCAGGGCCTGACACAATAAACATCGTTTGATTGATTGATACATTTTGTTCTTCTGTCTTCTGCCTTCTTGTCCCTTTCTTGCTCTCTTTTTCTTGAGAGATGAGTCTGCTTTACCAATCCTTGTTAAGATTTTGTTTTTTGTTTTATAACTGTTCTGAAAAAAAACATTTTTTTCCCTAAAATAATGTGATTGCTTAATGTGTTATTGGTTGTTAATATTGCTTAGAAAGCTAAGCACAGCTATAAAGGAGGCCAGTGTACTCAGAAAAAGTACTCAGATAAAGAGAGATATTTAATTCCTGGGTCCATCCCCAGGACAGAGACTTGTAGCAAGACAGAAAACATTTATATTTTATAATTTACCAAAAGCAGAGGAAAAAATAAGTGAAAATGAACCTGTAGAAATCCATGTAGGGATGGATAGATGGATGGATGGATGGATGGATGGATGGATGGATGGATGGATAGATGGATGGATAGATGGATGTCAGTGAGCTGGAGATGGTATGTCTGAAACAGTTGCATTAGATCCCTCAGGCTCTATTCATCCTATGACAGAATAGGTTTGAAAATAACCCTCTCCCACCCTGCCAGGGTTGAGCTAAGGGCATCACTTAAAGATATAACCATGCCTTAATGGAAGAGTTGGAAATGATTTGAGTATTAGTTTTCTCAAATATCAAATGGGGATAGTAATATTTACACTATCTACTCCACAGGGAAGAGAGATGGGATAGGGTGGGGAACGTGTGGCCTCGAGGCCACATGTGGACTTGAAGCCACAAGTTCCCCACCCCTGGGATAAGACCAGTTAAGAAGAAGTAACTAGTTCTCTTACTCATCATCCCTTCATCTCTTACCCCCACATATTGCATAAAAGTACATAACTGACACAAAACATATACAACTTAAATATAATGAGTGTAATATGGCCTATTCTCCTATATGCAGATCTTCAGACATTATTAATGTGAAGCATGTGTTTGAATTGTCTTTCTCGTTATGTGCTGATCCATCCTCTCCCTTACTCAGTGGACCCATGTAAACAACAGTTTGAATTTGTGAGATGGGTGAATCTTTTTGGTAATTAGAGGGAGGGAGCTTGTGACCCCGATCTGTTTAACACCATGTGCTTCACGGATTTCTCTCAAGTGTGTCGTGAAGTTAATTTGGCGCATTGGTAGCATCTTAACTTTATCTGTGCTGGATAACAAGAACTCTTTTTAAAATGTGTGCTATAGTAGGAGAGTGACAGTAGCAGCTTGTGGACATTTGGCCCCACTTTGGACATGAGTGATACTGGGGACTCCTGGCAACAAAATAATTTTGGCACCAACTCCTAGAGAAGGCTGGATTACTGTTTTGCTAACCCAGTTTCATTTAAGGGATCAATCACGGACTGCTAAATTGCAATCAAACCCTTAGTCAATCAAGAACAGACCTTAGAATTCACATTTCTATAGGTCTTCATAGTTTACAAATCTTTCCCCTCCCTCCTCTCCTCCCTGTGGAGTAGATAGTACAAATATTACTATCCCCATTTAATAGATGAGAAAACTCATCTATTATTGAATTATTAAATACCCAGAAAAATGAAGTGTCTTGTTCAGCTTCATAAAGCCAGTAAGTATTATACACCTGACTCTAAATCCAATGTTCTTTCTATTATCATACTGTGATCTAAGGATGGTATGGTTCATTAACCCTTTACTCCCATCTTTCCCTTATCTCCCCTCTACTTCTACCATCAGATCCAACGCAAACTAGAGGGTTGGAGCAGAAATGGACCTCCCTAGGGAATTTGGCCAACTGAAAAGAGGGTGTGTATTCCACTGGATCTATTTCCTGGTTTCCCTGGCTTCCTTCAAGTGCCAGCTAAAATACCACCTTCTAAATTTTTTTTTGCTTTTAATGGAGGGGAGAGGGCAGGGCAATTGGGGTTAAGTGACTTGCTTAAGGTCACATGGCTAGTGAGTGTTAAGTGTCTGAGGCTGGATTTGAACTCAAGTCCTCCTGACTTCTGGTCTAGTGCTCTATTCATTGCTCCACCTAGCCACCCCTAAATCCCATCTTCTATAGGAAGTTTTTCCTGATATCTTTTAATTCCAGGGCCTTCCCTCTGTCAATTATTTCTAGTTTATCCTGTATCTTACTTGTCCCTACAGTTATTCACATATTGTCTCCCTCTTTAAATTGTGAGCTCTTCCAGAGGAATTATCTTTTACCTTTCTTGAAATTCAAAGCACTTAGCTCATAGTAGGTGCTTATTGCTTGTTGACTGATTGAATTCAGTTGTCAGTCAGTTCAAGTTAGTTAACTTGTTTAGAGCAGTGTGCTACAAAGATAAAAATAGGAGGAGAGCAGTAACTTGTGTGGGTGACTGGAGCTTTGTCCTAGGGCATCCATATTTATAAACCACTAGCAAGTACTTGGGCATTTAGGTGGCATATATCGGGTCTGGAGTCAGGAAGACCTGAGTTCAATTCAGCCTCAGATGCTTACTAGCTGTGTGACTTTGGGCAAGTCACTTAATCCTGTTTATCTCAGTTTCCTTATCTGTAAAATAAACTGGAGAGGAAGTGGCACAGTATTTTTGCTAAGAAAACTTTGGGGTCACAAAGAGTTGGACATGACTAAAACAATTGAACAATAGCAACAGTACTTGTAGTCCTTTAGCAGCTTACAAACGACTGAGCTTAGCACTTAGCAAAGACAAATAGTTTAAAATGACATGCTAGCAATCATACCACAGGTTAACTTCCCCACCGCCCCTTGCCAACACACACACACACACACATACATACATACACACACACACAGACTCCCCCAAAGTATTTGACAACTATATTCCTCCTCCTTGTTCTGGGACCCAGAGTTTTTAGACTCTGAATAGAACGTTGGTCATAGTCCAGGTTTTCATGCTCATGTGGATTCTTACTCAGACCTTGTTAAATCCTGCCCAGAATACTGGTGATAGGTCAGTAAGCACTGTCACCCCTGGGGTACAGTCAGGGATCTAGCTGAAGCACAGAGAGATCCCCTGGAACTGTGGGCTGTGTGTTCATGTAGACGTGTGTTTTTGGTTTCTAGATCTCATTTGTGGCCAGCATTGTGAAGCAAGTGATGAACGAGCTCCTGACCTCCTTGCCACTTCTGAGCCCATGCCAAGCTGTTCTGTTGTACCAGCAGTTTTACATCCTCAAGAGCTGCTTACAGCATAGTTGCATCCTGTCTGAATACATTAAGAACAACCACAAAGAAGAATTCAGGTAAGAATGGCCATACTTCATTCCAAGTAGAATTCCACTCTGCTGATTGGGAGGCATGGCAAAGCTGTGATGTGTCTACTGTTTTTAGACTAATCACTGGGCAGAAAATCCATTGAGTTTTCTTTTCATAGGCTCTCTCTCTCTCTCTCTCTCTCTCTCTCTCTCTCTCTCTCTC